>NW_012101461.1:0-9639 GCF_000951045.1 Mandrillus leucophaeus
GTTTCTCGAGCGAGGGAGAGTTCCAGGTTCGAACCTGTAATAAAGATCCTTGCTGCTTAGCTTTGACTCTGGACTCTGGTGGTCTTCTTCGGGGAATAAACGGTCTGGGCATAACACTATGTACTCCCACTGCCAACTATGCCTCAGCTTCCAACTGGACATCACAGGTTGTACGCAGCAGCTGTTTCACAGATGTTAAAATATTAAAAACTGTGCAGCTCACAATCAATAAAATGTGTCAATTTAATCATGCGGGTAGCACTTCCTTTTTCTGCCTTTCCCTTCATTTGTATTTGCAATAATATTTTTGCAAATATGCAAATAATATTGTATTTGCAAATATGATATCTGTTCCACTAATTTATATTCTGCCTTTGTCAATAATTTGCATGGTGATTCTGATTCTCCTTTGTCTCATTACCGGGTGTATGTGCACATGTGTGAGCACGTGTATTGTGTGTGTGTCCACAGAGATTCAGATATAAAAGCTACAGTGGAAACTTCGGTTAAAAATGCGTATCATGATTTATAAATCCAATAACACTAAAATTCTAAAGCTCTGATTTTTAAAATTCTATTAAACGAATTAAAGCAACTTAGGAACAGAAACTTATAGAGATATGTTCTTATAATTCCAGTTGGAAAGAAAACTTTTTTAAAAGAAAAATATTGTTTTAAACAATATATAATCCAATGCAATACAATTAGTAATCATTGAGACTATATTCTATTTAATCTACATGGTTTCTAGTCTCCAGTAAAATGAATTACAAATATAAATTTAGCAATAAAGTCATTTTAATTTTAATAAAGTAATAGAAATATTCACCTACTAATAAATATTACTGTCTTATCCGTTTTCATGAGGATAATGAAGAAAGTTCATTCATAGCTGAACAATCAGAAATCACTGAATATGAAATCAACTCTGTGCAATGAATTGTTCACAGATGGACCCCTACCATTTTGCTCAAAGAGGCTTTTGGCATATATGGAGATAAGATAATTAGCCAGTTCACACTTTACACTTAAGTTTGCCTCCCACAGTTCAGCAGGGGCACAAATGCCTTGGCTGTAACGAAATAGCTACAAAGCTATTCTGTAAATCAAAAGGTTGACTCTACATTCCAAAAGGGGCATGCAGTCAACTACTAAAGTGGCGTTTCCCAGGATTTGCATCTGAACATCCCTAGGAGGGTTACATTTTCCAGGTCCTCTCTGTCTCCTCAGTGCCATTATCCAGGAGAACAAACCATGTTGATGCCAGATGAATGAAGCACATTCCCTTCACCACACACACACACATACACACACACATACACACACATACACATGCTAATATCATATACAAAACTGACAAAAATGCATAGCTACATTAGAAATCTGAAGAGTCATAGCAGTTAAGAGAGAATTAAGGGAAAATCATCTCAGGACACACACTTTCTGACAAACAATTTACAATTGATTTCAGACATTTCAGTTTGTTTCTAGTCAACATGCCTAAGTTTCCCAAAGATTTCTCTCCTGCTCCTTCACCACGTCTCCCTTCTCTAGACCTTCTTTCTTCCCCAACCCCTCTCTTTTGCTCATCCCAACAATTCCACACTCACCTATTACTCAGATTCAACTCCCGAACCAACACAGGCCCTTGAGTTTCTCCCTGATCCCTAGAAGTCAGCAAGAAATAGCTCCATATACAGACAGCACACCTTCAAAACAAAATTCTGGTGCTGACTGTTAAACGTCTTCTGCCTCATTCCATGCAGAGAGTGGTTGAACAACTCATCTTTGATCACACAGGCAATGCTGTCCCATTAGCTGACAGAAACCCCTCTGCACATTTTCTTTCACTGAAATTGCAACTCACTGACATTTTACTGATTCAAAAAAATATTCAACTGAAGCACACATTAAAAAGAGGGCTGAGGAGGGGTGGATGAGAGAAAGCGGGTACAAACTGTTGGCCCAGTGGCATATCAATATAAATCCTGGGTAAAGATTCTCCACCTGGTACCCTTGCTGGGTCCTCCCCTAATGTTTTTCCACGGGGTACAACCCACTCTCAGTGGGCCTGCATGAAAGCGCCACGAGAACTTGGGCTATTCTAATATTTATTTACTAATTCTGTACTAATTTTGCTTTTAGAGTAATGTTTGATCTTATCTGCTATTTAACACTGAAGACTAGAGCTTCACAGAGGGAAAGAAAGGAAGAAGATAAACGGACATTTACGCAGTAACTCCTGTGTGTCAGGTCCTGGGTTCTTGGTTCTATGCTCACCTCTGCTGCTCTCAGGACAAAGTTACCGGAAAGATGTGGAGAATGTTCTGACTCTGAATTAAGTGCATAAAATTTGGAGTTCAAGTTAATCTCATTTAAATCTGGAAGGGCAGGAACCCACACACAAAATCAGGGCTTTATTCATACTGTTTGCCCCTCCAACTCACAGGGCTGTGGTATTGTCAAAATGAGTTAATATTAGGAGAAATTATAAAATAACAAGGCCCTTTTTTAGAGAGATGGGGCCTCACTCTGTCATCCAGGCTGCAGTACAGTGGCATGATCACAGCTCACGGCAGCCTTGAACTCCTAGGTTCAAGTAATCCTCCTATCTCAGCTTCCTAAGCAACTAGGACTATAGGCAATATGTCTGGCTAATTTTTTATTTTTTATTTTTGTAGTGATAAGGTCTCACTATATGGCCCAGGCTGTTCTCAAACCCCTGGCCTCAAGCAATCCTCCCACCTCAGCCTCCTACCTCCCAAAGAGTTGGGATTACAGGTGTGAGCCACTGCGCCCAGCCAAGGTCTGCTTTTTAAATATTTTTTTTCCCCATTATAAAGTTTTGCAACTTTGGAAAATGTTGATTTTTTTTCCTTAGAGATTTTCTCTGAATATAACTACATAAATAAAATTTCATATATTTACACATTTATATATTTATTTTTTCACTTAATATTAGAACATGAGCATTTCACCATTTATTAAAACCACTTATGTACATTAATCCATAATATCTTTGCATAATATACCATCAATATGGATATATCATAAGTTACAAAATCACTGGTTTTTTTTTAGGTTTGGAGATATCATTTTGTTCTCATTATCCATTTATGATGTACATAATATGTTTGTGTACAGTAGAGTTTTTTCTTGTTTTTTAGGATGGATTTGTAGAAAAATCATGAAAAGTCTATTTTAAAATAATTATTATGTATTTATCTGTCAACTTTACTAAAGGTTTGTTAATTGTGGTAGACTTTTCAAAGTATCAACTTTGGCTTTTTGGCCCCACTCTGTTGTATTTTTGTTTCCAGTTTATTCTTTTCTGGTTTTTGTTGTTGTTGCTGTTCCTCTTTCAACCTTTTGGAGATCCTGGATTTTAAACTGATGCTGTAATGGAATAGGTCTTGAGGGTCTTCAGGAAGGCAATGAGTTTATTTTGAATATGTGAGGGATATAAATTGTTGTCACTCAAGGGCAGACTGTGGCAGATTATATTTTCCAGAGATGGACACAAAAAATCTCCTACCATGCATACTCTTCTAATAATGTTACTTGAAAACTTCCCCCAACAAGAGGTGGATCTGTGCTAGAATTCTTCTTTCTTGTACCTGGGTGGGACTTTGTGACTGCTTCAACCAATAGAGTATGATGAAAGTGATGCTAGCGCACTTCCCATGTAAGGCTATTAAAACGTCATGCACTGCAAATTGTTCTGTATGGACACTAGCTTTGAGGGAAGCCAGCTGCCATATAAACAGTCCAACTTCCTGGAGTCGATCATGCTGAGGGTGCCCACACTAATTCACATGGAGAAACCACACGGAAAGCCCTGAGACTACAGGAAGGGAGATGCTTGACCAGCCCCGGCTATTCCAAGCCTTTGCCATTTCAACTCCAGCCACCATGTGAGAGATCATGAGACAGATCTGTTCAGCCTAGTTCTTCCTGAATTCCTGAGCCACAGAAACAGTGAAAGATACTAAAATTATTGCTGTTGCTGTTTAGGACAAAAGGATGACTTGTCACTAAGAAGTAAAAAACTGAAAGAAGAGCTAATAACATTTCGATCTCCCCCTCCCAACTTATGCAATGTCATTTTCTAGTATTTTAGTTGTCTTTTATTTTGATCACACAAATCATCTGCAAAAATAATGTATGATAATAATTATTATTTTATACAGATAAAATGGTTTGGATTTATTGATATGCTTAGCAACTCATTTACATCCCAGATTTTTTTTCTGGAGTAACATACTGTTTTTCTGAGATATATTCTTCAGATTTCCTCTGAATGAAGGATCTTTGGAGGTAAAAAATTTGTGTCTGTTTTTCAGAAAACATTTTCTATTGAAACAACTATTGAAGAAATAGATTGCTGAATATGCATTTCGATGTTGGTAGTTTCTCTCTCAGCACTTTGAAGATACTCTTCCACTGTTTCCTGATGTCCATTTTTACTGTTAGAAGTTTGTTTTTAGTATAATTATTCTTTTGCAGGTGATCTGTCTTTTCTTTCTGGCTACTTTTATAAGCTTCTTATTATCTTTAGTCCTGTTTCACTAAAATTGTCTGTTTGCATTTTAAAAAATTTTAATTGATCTGCTTGATACTTTGTGTTTTCTTTACTTATGGATCACATTAATCATGAATTCTGAAAAAGAATTCTTATCTCTATTTTACAGTTCCACAATTCCACTTTAGCATATTCCTTCTCATTCTATCCATATTTCTTTGTCTTGCCTTTATATTTTCCATAGCCTCATTATCTGGAAAATTATTTGCTTTGTCTTCCAGTTCACCAATTCTCTCTTCAGTTATGTCTAATTTGATGTCTTTCCATTTCAACAATTATAGTTTTCATTTCTAAAAGTTCAATTTAGTTCTTTTTCAAGTCTACCTACTTAATTTGGATAGTCTCCTATTGACTTCTCATTCTTTTTATTTTCTATAAAGATTACATATTTAGTAATCTACTGCATCTGACAATGCCAATAAGTTCTCAGGCATTAAATTCATCTGTTACTTTTTGTTTGATTTTTGTCTCTGAGAATTTACACTATTGATGGCTTGTGTGCATTTTGAGTGTTTGCTTATGAGCTATCATTTGTTTGAACATAGCATATAAGAATTCCATGAGCTTTCTTCCAGAAGAAATTTGTTTGCTTCTGTTGGAAGCCAAGGGCTGCTACTGACCTGGAACCACATAGACTCCTTCTCAGGGCTTAATATGGGACACCCATTAACATGGTGAGTCCAGAGATTGGTCTCTTTTCTAAGTTTTGATATCTGACTTTTATAATTCTCAGCATTTGGTCTGGTTTTTGTTGCCTCATTTTCTGTTTTTGTTTTTTTGGTGGGAAGGTCGGCATGCAGATACGCTTGGAGATTTCTCTAAATCTGATGAGTACAAAAATGTATTAAATAATATGTTTTATCCAAGAACAAAATGTATTGCAACAGGAGAGTCCTCTTGAGTAGCTAATTTGGATATCAGTCAGAATAGCTTCTACTAGATGCAGTTACGTTATCTCGTTTATATCTCTCAACAGTCCTCAAGGTAAATAATTTTATACTCAATTGACATATGGTACATTAAGTAACTAAGGTTACATAGCTAGTAGGTAGGAGCACTTACTAGCACTAGCAGTAGAATTTGAAAACAAACCCGTTCTAATCAAAACTTGTGTTCTTCACTGCTGTGTAATATTGCCTCTCAGACACCACCCCCATGTATTCATATTTTTAGGGGTTTTTTCTTTTCTATCTCCTACTTGCTATCTCTAGTGTGAGTTTTATTATCTGCCTTCTAATTCCCTTATTTCAGAACAGATGTTAGAATAAATAGCTATCAATGACTTCAAAGCCTTGATGCAAACACTGATAAGCTGCTCTGAGTTTGAAGGAAAAAAAAAAAAAAGAAGTCAGACAGCAAAAGAGATATGGAAGTTTTAGGAAGGCAGTTTGAAAAATGCATGTATATTATGTGTACATTGAGTTGTACGCAATTTTAAAGATAAATTCCTATAACCTTTTGGACCCAAGTTATTTTCCTCAAAGCTCAAGTTATTATTCAAAAAGCACATAAATAATATAAACAATTGTTCCCCCTGTGATTATCTCTATGTTCTCAAATCCCTTTATTAAACTTAGAGGCACTAACCATTGGATAAAATCTCTTCCACTTGTATGCAGATTATACCTCAGAATAAATATTGAGGTCTCATATCAAGTCCCCTTATTGAATTAAAAGTAATGCATTTACAAATTTTAAAAGTTTAACTCCACCATGATTTTTACTACGTTTGTTCTAAACACCTTACTGTTTCCTAGTTCATGCCAACTCTTTTTTTTTTTTTTTTTTTTTTGAAACAGGGTCTTGTTCTGCTGCCCAGGCTAGAGTGCAATTATGGATAACCTAACCCTAACCCTAACCCTAACCCTAACCTAGCTTTCTGGGCTCAAGCAATCCTCTCACCTCAGCCTCCTGAGTAGTTGGCACTACAAGAACATGCCTCCCTACCCAGCCAGGTTTTTACTATTTTTTGTAGAGAACATTTTTTTATAATTTCAGAAGGTAATATGTTTTGTATCTGTGTCCACACCCACATCTCATATTGAATTGTAATCCCCAGTGTTGGAGGTGGGGCCTGATGGTAGGTGATTGGATTATGGCAACAATTTCTCATCAATGGCTTAGTACTATCCCCTTGGTACTGTCCTTGCAATAGTAAGTGACTTATCATAAGATCTGACTGTTTAAAAGTGTGGCAGCTCGCTCACTCCCTCTTGCTCCTGCTCCGGCCACGTGACATGCCTGATCCCCCTTTGCCTTCTGCCATGATTGTGAGTTTACGAGGCCTCCCCAGATGCTGAGCAGATGCCAACATCATGCTTCCTGTAAAGTCTGCAGAACCATGAGCCAACTGAACCTCTTTTCTTTACGAATTACCCAGTCTCGGCATTTCTTTTTTTGAGACGGAGTCTCGCTCTGCCACCCAGGCTGGAGTGCAGCCCCGCGATCTCTGCTCACTGCAAGCAATGTGGGAATGGACTAATACAGAAGGGTCCCCTCAAATTTATAAAATCCCTTCAATGGGCACTACAACCATGGGCACGTCTGCTTCTGTGAGCAACTTCAGGGTTTGAGGTCATCTCATTCAACTTTGTATGTCACGTCCCAGAGTAGATTTCAAGAAATATTTGTTGGCTCTCCTTTTACTCCTCCACCTCCCCGTAAATTTCCAGACCTTCAAATTCCATTTGTATACTTTTCTAAAATATATTTGCTCAAGACCAGTCTGACAGTCTAAAGAACTCTCTTTTCCAAATTCTAGTTCCATAATTTTGCTTTTCCTACTTCATAAAAGAAAGTCATGCCTCCTATTATCCCAAATACTATAATGATGCATTGCCCCAAAGGATAAAAGCCACTAGGCCACCAAACAAAGAAACATTTCCAAAATACACAGCTTCTGAAATAATATCCCCTGAACAAAAGCAAACATTTATTTAGAAGAAATAGAAAGGAGCTGTGCCTTATTTTGTCCAAGGGACAAACTCTTGATAGTTCCCTGTACTGTATATGTTGGATAATTAAACCTCAGAAGTGAGATGATTATAGTGGGTAACATTATCGTGTAACACTTATTTGAATTAAAAAGGTAGTCCATGTTTTCTGACAAAAAGCTAACTTAATAAATTAATTTGACAAAGAGACTGACTTTGCCATGAGGACATGTAACATCGGAAGAACTAGATCCGCACTTCTGAAATTCTGACAATACATATTTAAAGCATATGTATGTAATGCCCTCAAAAGTCCATACTTGGCAACAATTTAACCTATGCCACCAAAATTAGGTTAATTAAAATAATCAAGGGAATCGTGGATTTTAAAAATCTTTTAAAGGATATTTGGACACTAACTTGACCACCACACAATATAACCATGTAACAAAACGGCACTATATCCTTGAAATTCATACAAATAAAATAAAGAGTATTTGAACAAAAATGTTTTAAGCCGAAAGGCTACAGACGGTGCATTGATGAAGGGTAATGATATGTATGAATCCTCTGCCTTCCACCTGCAAAGGCCAGCAAAGGAAGAAAAAGGATAATAGTAAGGAGTTTAAAGATCTAGCTGCCAGATTAAAACCACCTCTCTCCTCTCTTCGCCCATAAAAATTCAATCAGAGGATGAATGCGACTGCAAAGCCCTTTCTAATCTTATGTCTCAGGCACCCTAACTAATCTTTTTGTTCTGGGTACTGTCAAGAAGAATACACTCCAAACAAGATATCCTAACAAAGGCTGTAGCAAAGCTCCTTCTTACTGTAGCAAATCTCCTTCTTACCGAGAATGTCTTTCAGATAGAGCAATAAGTATTAACTTCTCTAACTTTCTTTTTGTCACTGTAATTCTGTGTGCCTCTCATATATGTGTACTTAATTTTTCTAAAACCTGTTTTATCTTGTTACTGATATTTTCTAACAGAATTTTGTAGTGAAAACTCTTAATGCTTATAACTTCTGATAGAATATTTTTTAGCAGAATCAAGGTTTTGGAGACAGCTATGAAAATTAGCATTTCCACTGCACATCTCTGCCCAATGAGTTTAATTTTTCATCACATGAAAGTACAAGGTAACCACTGATGTCTTGGATTTGCACAGCTTTGAGGGAAGACTACGAGATAGGAATAAAATAATATAAATAGGATAATCTAATATAGAAATACATACTGCCTTTCTCACTTTAATACCATTTCTTCCATTTTACGGGGCCATGATAGTATAGCATCATCTATATTTTAATCCCTACATACAAGTGTTTGCACTTTGTATACCACCCTGTTTGCATATACTGCTGGCCACGTGAAGAAGATGCTATGAATGCAGTCTCAGATGTATTTAACCAAAAGTTTCCAGCACTTGCTACCTGTTTGATCCCTTCTATACAATGAAAAGTTGATAATTGATGACTTAAAACATTGTATTCCAATTTGAGCACAGAGCTTCACAACACTGACAGTGGTGCTGATAAGGCTTTAACTATATTTCTATTCACATATTTTTATTGGCCAGGTGCGGTGGCTCATGCCTGGAATGCCAGTACTTTAGGAGGAAAAGGCAGGTGGATCACCTGATGTCAGGAGTTCAAGACCAGCCTGGCCAACATGGTGAAACCCTGTCTCTACAAAAAATACAAAATTAGCTGGGCATGGTGGCGCATGACTGTAATCCCAGCTACTTGGGAGGTTGAAGCAGAAGAATCTTTTGAACCGGGGAGACAGAGGTTGCAATGAGCCAAGATCGCTCCACTGCCCTCCAGCCTGGGCAACAAGAGTGAAAAACTGTCTCAAAAAAAAAAAAAATGTTTTTATCAATCCTTATGTTCAAGACACTGAGATCCCTTTTATATAGAACTTACACTCTAGTATACTTCTCTGGAACTCAATTTTGTCAAAAAAGCAAACTGAGAACCTTTAAAATTAACTATAAGTTGTATAGTCCTCCATCACTTAGCATATCTTTTTCTTACGTTTTTAGTAAAGTATATATACTGAAGAGTGCATCTAACATACATGTGCAGCCTAAGGAATCATTATGAAGTTTATATCCGTGTTACA
>NW_012101461.1:11124-25351 GCF_000951045.1 Mandrillus leucophaeus
GTGTGATGGTGTAATGTTATGAAATATATATTTGATCTTTGACCTTGTAACTCCTAAAATCTTTAGCAACTCCACAGTGATACCTCTTTGCATCTTAATGAGTTGACTGACAGCTGACCAGCCCTTCCAGGTGGGGGCTGTTCACTGGAAAGAATCAAGGCAGGATTCTAGGGTTGGGATTTTCAGGCCCACTCCCTGACCTCTGGGGAGGAGAAAAGGGTTACAGGTTAAGTTGATCACCAGTGGTTAATGGTTTCATCAATCATGCCTGCTAATGAAGCCTCCATAAAACTCCAAAAGGACAGGGCTTGGAGAGCTTCCAGATAAGAAGGTGGGGGTTTCTGGAGGGTGATGTGCCCACGGAGGGCACAGAAGCTCCGCGTCCCTTCCCCCATACCTCATCCTATGCACTCCTTCATCTGAATCCTTTGTAACATAATAAACCAGTAAACGTAAGTAAGTGTTTCCTTGGGTTCTGTGAGCTGCCCTAGCAAATTAATCAAACTCAAAAAGAGAGTTGGGGGAACCCCAACTTGAAGCCAGTCAGTCAAAAGTTCCAGAGGCCTAGATTTGTGACTGGTAGGGGTTGGGGGTAGTCTTGTAGGACTGAGCCCTCAGTCTGTGGGATCTGACACTATCTGTAGATAGTGCTGGAATTGAATTGGAGATACCCCGCTGGTGTCTGCTGCAGAACTGCTTGCTTGCTTGGTGTGTGGGGGAAAAACACAAACACATTTGGTGGCAGAAGTTTTCTATGTTGATTATTCTGGGAAAACTCTATTGTCTCCTTGGACAACATATGGATTTCGGAAAAAGATGAGAGGGTGTGATGGTGTAATATTCTGAAATATATATTTGAGATCTTTGATCTCATTTCGTGGCATACAACGCCTAAAATCTTTAGAAACTCCACGGTGTTATCTTTTTGCATGTTAATAAGTTAACTGAGGCCCTATGCAGCTTCAGGGTGGGGGCTGGTCACTGGAAACAGCCAGACACCCCCCAACCTTGGTTCTTTTCACAGTCTTCTGTGTTGTAGTGTGAGAACAGAGAAAAAGCAGTTGGTCAGCAGTGACCAGAGATGGTCCCTGGTTGACAGCATAGGCTTTGGAATAAGAGAGGCCTGGGTGAAGTCCCAGGCAATTATTAGCAGCTGTGTGTATGAACAGATTCCTAGATTCACCACATCACAGGATTCTTCTGTCAAATGCATAAATTAAAATAGCTCCTGTCCATTAGGATTGTTTTAAGGATGAAGTGAGGCACTACCTATAAAGAGCACAGAACCTGGCACACAGAAATGTGAACTAAATACTTACCAACGTTAGTGATAATGATTCTTGCTTGTCCATGCATGTTTTCTTCACAGTGAGCTTAAGTCTTAAAAAACAGTTCTACTTTCCTCTTCAAAATTTAATTTTTGACTGTCCTTCCTCCATTTGTATTTATATTTTTCCCCAAAAAACAATCTCTCCCTCTCCCTCCCTCCCTCGTTTCCTCCCTTCCTCTCTCCCTCAGCTTGTTCTAAATCTTGCTCTGAACATTCTTTTTCACATTCCTTTTTAAATCTTACAACAACTCCACATACTCAGGTAGAAAAACAGAATCTTCTGGTCTTGGATACAATATATTAAATGTTTCATTTCCCTCCAAAGGAACATGTGTTCCTGCTTAAAAGTTATTTTATTCCCAAATCAAAATAATAGTCAAAGATGTCACCTTTGGGGGAAACTGGGTAAAGACTATGTAGAACCTTCTTGTAAATTGTTTTTTGCAATTTTCTGTGAATCTATAGGTATATAAAAATAAATTGTTTTAATAAAAAAATTTCTTGTAAGTGTTCTCATTTCTTCTTTGTACTTTTCTGTTTGATTTCTTATAATGAATATATATTTGCATTGAAAAACAATAAAATTACTCTTACAAGAATAAAAATAAATACATTTATATGGATTACATTTCTAAATATAAACTATAAATGCATTAGAAAAATTCAGGATTTTTTTTCGTGGAAGGGAGGAGCATCAGAGTAAGAAAGATCATCCAAAGAAACATTGTTTTTTTAAAAGAAACCATAAAGGAAAATACTAAAAAGTCTCATTGCATAAAAATTTTTAAATTGCAATAGAATATAAATTAAAATATATGTAACAGGCTAGAATAAAATATTTGATACAAAGACTTAATATACCTAATATAGAGTTCCCATAAATCAATAGAAAAATATTTTTAAAAGCAAGTCGAAAGTAGGCAAAAAATACAAAGAAACAGAAGAAAAAATACTAATAGTCAATACCCACTCAGCTCTTCTTATATTCAGAAAAATGCAAATTAAGTCAAATATAATGTATCCTTTTTTTCCACAAATAGTATTGTTTTTCCATATGGGTAACAATCAGTCTTATCCATTATTGAAGATAAATGGTACATTTTGGGGAGGGTAATTTAACAATATCTCCCAAAATTAAAAGCTGATTGCATTTCTAGATATGTATTTTATGGGAATACTTATGAACCAAAACAAGTAGTGCCACACTGTGAAAAAGTGAACACACATGCCGTTCACTTGGATGGGACTTATTTAGATGACAAGCGCCTGGGCCCAGAACATCTGGATATTTCACTCCTAATTGCTAGGGACACAGATGGACCTAAAGCAATGCTTGATTCCTCCTTCTCTACAATGAACAGTCCTTGGAGAAACAGCTGATAGCTCGCTGATGCACTTCATCAATTAGAGACTGACCCCGCCCCCGCCGAAGCTCCCACAGCAGCTTCCCAGATTCCAGGGAATTTCAAGATTTCTGGAATTGATACTAGAACAAGAATTTTACAACTGCTCTCCCAAATATGATGGAATATAATATAATGTAATGTGATATAGTATACTATAACCACATATTCTTGTACATTCTGACAATATTGCTATTTTAAAGCATGCATGGATTGGCCAAAGCAATGTAATGGATTAGCCATTGCTTTGTTTTTATTCTTGATATTAATTCAGTTCACAGTTGCCAATCAATAAATTGGGACCGAAGTCAACAAATTGAAAAGTAGCAGTAATGAGGAAGCAGAATATTGTGCTGTTCTTTGAGCAAAACAATTGATCTTCTTGTTATTTCTACCATCTCTAAAGGCAAGAAACAGAATTCCAGAGGAAGCATAAAATACTGTTTGGATTCCCATAATCCTGCTTTCCTTATTTACAATTCCCTTCTTCATCCTTCCTGCCTGTCCGGATGGTTTTCCTCTTAATTTCCCAAACTGAACTATGCTCACTGCCTTTGAGATGCTAAGTACTTGAGAAGACTTCATCTTCATTCATCACAAACAGAAGTCATAAACTCTTACCTTTGCCGAATTATGCTGGGGTTAGCTGTCACTAAATGACTTTTGGATCCAACATCTTTAGTGTATTCACTTGACAAAGGAGGGAGATTGCATCTAGAGAAACAAGAACAAACATTTTGGAATGATTCGCATATTTTAAATCATCAGTTAGAATAATACAAATAGAAATTTTATTAATTCTAGCTCAATTCACAAGTAACTGTTTCTTTTTTTAACCACCTCTCCCTTTCAATAGACATTAGATGAATAATTAACTATCAGCATCTTCCAAATGCTATCATAAAAACCACTCCTGTTTAGGAAGAAAGATAATGTCAGCCAAAGGGGTAAATGATCTACAAAAAGAAAGAGACAGTAACTAGGAGGTATTTCTTCCATTCAAAATATTTTTGAGAGGGTAGGACAGACATTCTTAGACCTGAATTAGAGCTCAGGACAGTGTGGTACATTAGAGGACATGGGACCTACAGTACCTCTGCACACTCATAAACCTCAAAAGACAGGGAAGAATTAATATATTTCCTGGTGTTTTTCTTTCTTTTTCCAAAATCTAAATTATAAAAGTGCATTCAGGGCCATGTGCTATTCACTTAAATCACAGCATGTCTGACTGTGTGTGTGGCCAATGCACAGGCTGATTATTGGTGAAGGCATAATGGCTCATCATCCAAATAAATGCAGTGATCCACCATCCCAGTTCAGCCAAAGGAAAGAGTACGGGTGATGTTTCCCTGGTGATGGGAGTAGCCACTCCACTCCCACTCCCAAAACACCACCCTGCCCTAGTTCCTTTCCTTGGCCGCCATGTCTTATAAATGCTTACAATGGGAAATATGACCACCCCAAATTCAAATCCCATGGCTTTCTGCCTGTGGAACATTAGGCAAGTTAATTTATTTGCCTGACTTCAGTTTTTCCATTACACAACATGAGGATGATGATTTTTCCTCTTTTATTGAATTGTTGTAAGGATTAAAAACGGTATGCAATAAAAAAAATTCCCTAACCTTGATGTGTACACTTAGTAAATATTAAAAAATATCACAAATCAGATATAGCATACAAAAATAATTAAATATACATTTATTATCTATGAAAATGCCAATTGGACCTATAGTTTCCATTAAGCTTTCTTTTATTACTGAGTCCTCATTTCTCCTCTCCAACCATATGTCTAACTTGATTCCTACCACATTAGGGCATCTGTAACTTTTTATCACTTCAGTAAACCAAAGCATCACTTACTTGTAGGTAAAGATATCTTACAAATATTGCAGTCTCTGCTAGTTCCCCAACAACTAAATTTTCCCTACAAATTACCCCCAGTATCCAGGCACCCACTCAGCTGATCAGCTCAGGTTCTCTGATTTTGTCTCTTATTTACCCTGTGAGCGTCACCACATCAAAGCATCCTAGGCAGAAACTTGTCTCAGTTGATTTAGAAGCTTCTTTTTATCTGCTCTTTGGTGATAAGATACTGTTTTTTCTGGTAGCTGCCAACAGGTCAGTTAACCAGTCAGTGGCTTTTGCTGAATGCCCACTGAAAGCACACAGTGCTTGGGGGTGGAGCCCAAGTCAGAGAACCTACTCTTGAGGTATGTACAAGAGTAGATAGAGTGGTTGCCCCATATCCCATGTGGTGTTTCCTGAGGATTCTCATGAGGGAGTGAGTTTATGCATCAACAGCCAGGCTCATCCGGTTGTGGTAACGGATTGTGGTCTTGTGATTTAATTGATCTTTGCAAAGAGGAAGATGACTTCCAGGATAAAACACAGACTAAAATTTGGATACTTGTCTCTTAAAGCAGCTTTGATCTTAATTGCCCTTGGAAGCATGTGAGAATCAGCTACGTTATGCTAAAACTGTAAATTCTGAGTATTGCTGGAGAGTGCTGTCAACGTGTTTTGTCATTATTAAACGAACTGGTTTTCATGAGTAAACACTTTGTTTTCCTGTGTGTTCCATGGCTCATGTGTCTGGGTCTTTTCATATCTACTGCCACAGAGTAATAGCTCAAGAAAAACTTGCAGTTATTTATTATCGTCTAGAACAGAGGGATTCATGCTTAAAATCATAAAGATAACATTTTATATGAATTTTGATGTATTTCCAGAAAATAACGACAATACATTTTGGTGTAAGTTCTGGGTAAACTTTTTCTTTAAGTGCAAATATCTGTGACACTTTCCTGTATCTCTTCTCTCAGGAAAAGCACACCATAATTTTAGTTCCTCAACTCATAAATTGATAATTACAAAGATGTACACAAAAGGCACATTTAATAAAGTCAAATTGTTTTAATAAGGCATATTTGTGGTGTAAAATGTTTCAAAGTTTGCCTTATCGCTGTTGGCACAATTAACAAATATTAATGACTGAAGTGTCTTAGCAACTGTACTCATGATCTTAAAAGAGATCTGATCAGAGAATTAACAAGAAATGAATATTCTTTGAATTGGGATGTGGAAGTAAGTGGGAAATGGGCTTGATAGAAAGAAATCTTAAAGTAGAAAAATCACAAAATCCCTTTACATTTTTTATATATATGTGAGTATACAAAACATACATTTGAGCATAATTCAAAAGGCACCAAAATTATGTTCCCTCATTCATGTCCCCAAGTTAACCAGTTCCTTTTGAGGATGCAATCCCTGTTAACTTTTGTCTGGTAAACCTTCCCAATAAATTGAATTCAACAATATTATTTTTTAAAGTATTGCTTTTGGCTACAGAGCAAATGCTTACTTTGAGAAATGGGAAATTGATTTTCAGCACTAGAAGATGTGTTTGAAAACATTTAAGCAGAGAAAATTATGAAATTGTTGTATCCTACTCCTAGAAGACACTTTGAACTGTAATCTGGTACATCACTGTGTACAGGCAGCACTACTTTTTGATGTTGTCTCTCAGTACATCTGTTCATCACACACCCTACAGTCTAGGACCAGACATACGACATGCTTTCTAATCTACATTTATTCATTAAATGTTACATTTTGAATATATAATATCTCGATATATTAAGCATGCCCCAAAATGCATATTAAGCAATGATTTATTAATAGATCTGCAAATGGTCAAATAATTTTAAAATAATTTATCGACTTTTATTACTCCTATAATTTAAACTATACATAAGGCTTTTAAAAATTAAAATGTGTCATAAAACAGCACTATTCTTGAAATTAAATCAAAGGCATATGCATACATAGTTCTTGTTATGGTGCTACCTTCTTTGAATTCTTTCAACCCTCATCTCCTCATATTTTAGAAACATTATGCTCAATATTGTGCCAGGCACTCTAATCAGAAGCACCCTTTAATTCTGAACTTGAATATATCAACATCAGATTGCATATAAAGCCAACAAAGTCTTGTTTACTTGTGATAAATATGGCCCACTGGAAATAATAGATAACACTCTATGGTGCCTAAGCCTAGTCTTCTACATGTTAGTACATGTCCATCTTCACAAATGGATGACACACACACATACACACTCATGAATAATACAAAAATACATTTATTATACTGCACGAAGTGTATTTACACTTCCACGTGTATCAAGGCCACTTGAAATCACTTAACTTCTTTGAATCCGTGAGTTGAATACTATGTATTCCTTCTTTCTTACATAATTTTTGGAAAGAGCACATAAACTAATAATACTCAAGAGCAATTTGAAAATATAAACTAAACTTCATAAACGGTGTTACAATTATACGGTATTCATACAGTCATAGATAGAGTAAGAGTTGCCATAGTGGGAAGGGCCTGAGGAACTGACTACTCTGCTTCCTCCTACAAATTAGAAAGCCGGGCCCCAGCAAGGGTAAAATAATGCACTGTAGGTCACAGACCTAGTCAACAACAGCAAGGACTTGTCTCCTACCTCTCTGTGTTCTTTGCTGGCTCCTCAGCCTCACCTAATGCCAAAATACTGAAGAGGGTGCCTGAAGGTGGCTCAGGGCTCTGCTCTCACCTATTCATGCTCTCTAGGTGATTTTCTCCACTCCAATACCTTAAACACCTCTCTGGCTCCATCTCAAGCCATTCTCCCCACTGTTCATGACATTGCAACAGCACTTGCTGTCGTTCTCACCTTGGACCCTTGGGTTGTTTCTCTGCTTAGGGTGATGTGAAGAGAAGACTCAGCTCAGACACCACTTCTCTTGAGAAGCTCCTGTGTGTCTGAACTCCCCCACGGTAGCAAGCACATCTCTAGGACATAAATTCATGACAGGATTGTTCAGCACACCATTCCCAGAGCCAGCTCAAGGCCCATAGGTTATGGGTGCTCAGTGAGCAGGTGTTGCATTGACTGGAACTAAAAGAATTACATTTGACTTTTTCCATGTTTCTATTATTTGTATATATTGAAAAGAAAAACTGCACTATAGAGGAAAAACTATGCTGGGGGTACCTGTACGAAGGAAAGGTGGGTAGACAAGGATCTAGACTCTCCTGCAGGCTTCAACAAGTGAGAAAAAAATGTCTTTCAAGGAGACTAACTCCGAGAGAGAACTTAGCCCCCACAAGTACATGGCTTCTCTTGAAACTCTCTCAAATAAAGTCTTTACTCTTCCCTCTCCCACTTAGCTCAGGTCTCAGAGGTGGCTTAGCATTCTCTCGGCTACCTTTTTTCCACTCCTAGACTGTTACTCATTTATACCTAAAAATAAACAGGAATACAAAATCTCGCCCAGCTTTCTGTCCTTGGTGTTGCTGCGGTCTTCACCCTTCCTGGCCACAGAGTCTGCTGGCACTTGGTTCATAGTCATTTCTACCTCAATGAGACTTGAGGGTCCACCTGAAAGGCCTCTCAGAGTCTATCCTCAAGGTTCCTTTATTTTCTCAATAACAAATGTTTTCTTTTTCTACAACATGTCCACTCATCCCCCAGATACCCTGAGCTCTGAAATCTTGCCCTCCAGAAAGCCATTCTTTGACTTTAGCTGCTTCTTCTTATTCCACGTCTCCTTCATTCACAGCCAGGAGCCACAACTTACCTCACCCCTGCTCTGAATGACCCCATCATTTTTCCCTTTCCTTTCTCTTTCACTCATCTCAGAGCTCTCTTCCTGCCCAGCCCAGATTTCAAGGTGTGTTACTTTACACTCTCTCCAGCCAGAGCCCTCCAAGTTGTCACTCCCTGTCCTTCTTCCCTCTCACCCAGATAATCCCAAACCTGTCTTTATCGAATCACTTGCTGTCTTTCCTTCTATGCCTGGCTGGTAAGCATGTCTGGGCAGAATCACCCAGCAGTGCAGGCTGCTGCCACTACAGTTTGGCAGTCTCTGCCCCTGGCTGAATATGTCTCAGCAATTCCTTTTCATCTCCTGCAGGGGCCTCCTGTTTTTCCTGGAACAGATGTGCACATCACCAATCTGCTCAGTCCCTTTACCAAGCATCCTCCTTGTTTGAAATTTACCCCTGTTTCTTTGTTCCAGTTTTCCCACTCACTCAAAGATTTAATCTGTCTTCAGATCCCACTTGCTACTTACACATGCTTTGGTGAAAAACGAAGAATATGGTATAGAATAAAATGAATCCATTAAAACATTTATTCACAGAGAGTTGCCCTTAAGGAAAAGAACAATTTAAAAAGTCAGAATCACCTGGCTGTACAATCTAAAATGAGATGTGAGATTTTCCACTTTCCCCTGTTCCCTTTATTCACAGCAGAGTGGGTATCTCTGTTCCGCCTGAGCCTTCTCGGCTTTGTACTTTCTCGGGGCATGTTCCCTCATTCCCCTTACCTCTCTCCTAAACTCACTTGTCTATGAGCTGGAAGTGAAGCTAAGGAGCGTGCTACAACTGATTAATCACAAGTGACTAGTTTTGAAAAGCCCCAGGGCTTATGGGAGGGGTGGGGAAAAAGGAGAGAAGGCAGAGGCCGCGCTGTGGGTGCTCTCTCTTACCGCATGACAAAATTTGCTTCATCTATTTGACGGCCACAGCCACTCTTCTTCAGAATCCCACCATTTCCCACCACCGCGCATTTCTTCAATGGCAGCTGGAATGGGGTTGCCTAGCAACAGAAAACAAGGCGGGTTTTCACTGCAAAGAACACACAACTGCTCACAAAATCATTGTTTACAGCAGACCCTTTGGAGGAATTTGACTGAAGACTGGGTCGAGCAAAAAAGAGCATGTGAAAAGAAAGATGCCAAGAAGTTTGTAAGGAACAAACTCGTCTGTTGCCTTGGAATTTAAAAAGCAAAATTTTAAAAAGCCTCCCTGAAGTGTATTTAAATATAACAACATTTTTTTTTTCATCTCCAATTGGCCATGCACATAGTAGAAGGTGTTTGCTAGGGAAATTAAAAAAAAAAAAACACAAACTAAACACAGGATTATTTTTAAAGCCATTAAGCTGGAAACAAATGAGCTCCTTTCTCCTCTGTGATTGCAAACTCATTCATTCATACAATCGGCCATTCACTCAACAAATGTTTCTGAATATTTCCTTTGCTAACTGTTGGGGAGAGATACATGCGACAGAAGTCACAGGCCTGAGGGTTCACAGTTCGGGATGTGAGGAGAGAAAGGGATGATGAGAGTGTGAAAATATATACCTAGGTAACAAACTCTATTATAATGCTGAAGTTGCTGCCAAAGAGATACTGACCGAATGTTATGGGGCAATCCACAAGGAAGAAGAAGGTGTTTCTGCTGAGCCAACTCAGGGAAAGCTTTCTCACCTGAGCTGAACCTTAAAGAATACGTAGGATGATGGTTTCCAGCTGCATCCATGTCCCTACAAAGGAAACAAACTCATCCTTTTTTATGGCTGCATAGTATTCCACGGTGTATATGTGTGCCACATTTTCTTAATCCAGTCTGTCACTGATGGACATTTGGGTTGATTCCAAGTCTTTGCTATTGTGAATAGTGTTGCAATAAACATACGTGTGCCTGTGTCTTTATAGCAGCATGATTTACCTGGACACAGGAAGGGGAACATCACACACTGGGGCCTATTGGGGGGAGGGGGAAGTAGGGAGGAATAGCATTAGGAGATATACCTAACGTAAATGACGAGTTAATGGGTGCAGCACACCAACATGGCACATGTATACATATGTAACAAACCTGCACATTGTGCACATGTACCCTAGAACTTAAAGTATTATAATAATAATCATAATAATAATAATAAAGAATACGTAGGATTCCTCCAGGCACGGAACGCAGCACAAACAATGGCACAGAAGTATTTGCTGAGAGTAATGCTGTGTTTATGAGCTAATGAACACTCTGGGTGGGTCTGTCTGGAACTTAGGATCCACTAAGGGGCAAGTGGCTTGTGCAGAACCAGATAGCATGTGACCTTCCTTCTGCCAGCACTGAACTGGACTGCAAAGAAAATGTTCAGTGTATCTGAGTGTTCCCTGAAGTGCTATTTATAGAATGAATATGAAAACCCAGCAATAGCCCCTGAAAGTGAAATGCGTCATTCGGTCACTTCTAGCTGGGTCAGCAAGAACTGCCAGGTACAGAATTTCCTGCTTGCTGAAACAACGCAGAGCAGCTGGAGTTCTTTAGGGAAAGACCTTACATATATATAGCTGGCATCAAAAATAACCACCCTAGATGAATCTCAGGCAAATAATATGGGTTATTCCAAAAGAATAAATTCCATAAGTATATGAATATACACTGTAAGGGCCTCATATAGGCAGGAAGTAGTTAAACCAAAAATAAAATTCCAGGTGTTTCTGTATTCATTGGTAGCTGAGGTGGCAACTTAATGCAGCACAAGAAGAGGATTTTAATCCTCTGATTTCTAGTTGTCAAAGGAACAGCCAGAGCTATGGAAATATTGTTGATAAAAATACAGTACTTAAAGTGTAATGTCTAAGCATTTGCCAGCAGAGTTAAGAATTTCCTGCATTACTGCACCAGAGACCAGCCCAACAAACATCAGAGCAGATCCAGAGTGCAGGGACGGGCAAGAAATAGAGGAGGGCTTGGAATCAACACTAGAAAAACATCAGTTAAAGCTATAATTTGTTAGGTGAAGATTTAAATGCTTATATTCAAAGTAGCTGTTTGTTTATTCCACAGGTATTTACAAAGTGCCTACTATGCATCAGGCACTGCCCTGGGTGACAGGGACATAAGCAAAAATTCCTGTTCCCACAGAGGTTATATTCTACTGTGGAAAACAGACGATAAGTAAAGATAAATGAGTAAAATGAACAGTGGGTCAGATGGTGACATAAGCTTTGGAAAGGAAGAAAGCATTGCCATGAAAGGATTAGGAGATGCTTTCGGAGAGCAACTGCAATTATTATTATTATTATTTTCTTTTGAGACAGAGTCTCGCTCTGTCACCCAGGCTGGAGTACAGTGGCACGATCTCGGCTCATTGCAACCCACACCTCCGGGGTTCAAGTGATTCTCCTGCCTCGGCCTCTTGAGTAGCTAGGATTACGGGTACACGTCACCATGCCCAGCTAATTTTTGTATTTTTTTATTTTATTTTATTTTATTTTAGTAGAAATGGGGTTTCACTAGGTTGGCTAGGCTAATCTCAAATTCCTGACCTTAGGTGATCGGCTCACCTCTTCCTCCCAAAGTGCTGGGATTATAGGAGTGAGCCACCACACAGGAACGACAATTTTAATAGGGTGATCAGTGAGCAAATTCCTGTAGGAGATGAGGTAGTGAGCTTCACAGATCTCTGTGGGAACCCCTGGGGCAGAACCCCTAAGGAGAAAACATTCCTGGGATGGGAAAGGGGGAGCAAAGATCCTGTTGTGTCTGGAGATGAAGAAGCGAGGGAGGGAGAAGTAGGAAGGATATCGGACAGTAGACTAGCAGAGAGGTTGGGGAATACATTCTGAAGGGCCTTGTAGGGTATTGTAAAGACGTAGATTTTTATTCTAAGATGAGAATCAAGTCAACGTTGGGTGTGCAAAGGAGTGACATTATGACATATTTTGGAGCAATCACTATACTGCTATGCGAACAGGCTGTAGAATGTCATGGGCAGAAAGAGAGAGACCAGATAGGAGTGTTTTGTAAGAGATTTTGGTAACTGTTGAACCAGAATATGTCCAGAATCTGGCTGCTTCTCACACTACCCTATCACTGTCACTAGGAATAGTGAGAAGTAGCTAGGTTCTGGACATATTCTGGAGACAGAGCTAACTGGATTTGCTGATACAATGAAAACAGGGCAACAGAAAAAGAGAGAAATCAAGGATGATGCCAAGAGTTCTGGCTTGAACAACTGTAAAGATAGACTTGCAATTTACCAACATATGGAAGATTACAGGAGGAGCAGGTTTCTGGGGAACGATTTGGAGTTCAATCTTAAATATGTCAAGTGCATGATGTCCTTTAGATACCCAGGTGGCAAGGTCAAGTAGGCAAGTGAATATATGACTATGCAGTCAGGGAGCTGGTCTTTCCTGGAGATAGAAAATAGACAGTGATCAGCATGGGTATTTAAAGTCAGGAGACTGGATGGTGAATGAGTGCAGATGGAAAACAGAAGAGGTCTAAGAATTGTCCAAGTTAAAAAAAAACTGTGTCTCAAGAAGAAAGGAAAAAAAAATACATCAAATGCTACTGATAGATTAAGTAAGACAAGAGCTGAAAATTGCCATGGGACTTAGCAATAGGAAGGTCACTGGTGACCCTGAAAAAGGTAAATTTAGTTCAGCGATAAGAACAAAAACCTGATCTGAGTAAGCTATACATGTACATTTGCATATTTATTTTCATATAGCTTATTTGAAAAATCTGGGTTCACTCATCCTCAACTAATATTTAGTTTGCTTTATAAAAGCCAACTAAAAATCCCTTTAATTGTTGTTAAAGAGTGGTTCTTGCTTGAACCTATTAGACCGGGAATTCCAGGTTTTCTGTCAGGAATCTGGCCCCAAAACAAACAGATCTTGAAAGCAGCAACATAGTCCTAGATATAAACAGTACCTCCTAACTTCCATACTGTGGAACTATGGAATTGGAAGATAGGCTGTCAAACCCCTCTGTATTCTGCTTCCTGTCCTAGAAGGGATCTAACCTCACACAGGTTTTCATGAAATTATATGAGTTTGTGGATGCCAAGCATCTAACCAAGCCAGTGGCATGGAAGTCCATTCATCTTCCTTCCCTTTTTCATTTCTTTCCTCCTTCTAGCAGAGTCTCCTTGGCTTGCTCAAGCCATGAAGTGCCTAGATTTCATGGTTTCTGTAGAACATGGTAAAATAGTAATTTATCACACTACCTTAAAAATTAGTAATAATTTTATTAACAGAAAACTTAGCTATTCTATCCATGCACTAGTAAAATACCATCCCCCTAAAGCCCTCAAACAGAAGTCCAGGGGTTTAAAAACAAAGCCATTTTGACTTTTTATTGACAAGCAATTTCATTTCATTTCAATAAATATTTCTTGAGTGCCTGAGTGTACTCTCTGGGCACTTATAATACATCAGTGAACAATAACAGCACACCAAAGCCCATTTACAGACAAAAAACTTAACTGAGAAAATACTATGATTTTTTTAAAGTAATTGAGATAATACTCTCATTAACACGCACAGAATACCTCCTCAATTTCTCAGCTTGGCAATGGTCCATGTTTTCCAGAATGATGTATGAACAAGATGTTTTCCTTTTTGAGTCTACTTATATAGAAAGAAGTTTGGTCATCCATTGCCACATGAATATTATTATTTTAACAGAGAATATTTTTATTAAGGCATTGCACGCTGTCTTTTCAAATGTGTCTCCTTGTACCTATGCAAGAAAATAATCTACTGGATTTGAGAATATAATATACTATAATACTCTTGCTAACTTTAAAAAATCTATTCTAAACACAAGGATAAATTAGGTTAACTATAGTAATGA
>NW_012101461.1:26986-28897 GCF_000951045.1 Mandrillus leucophaeus
GCCTCCCAAAGTGCTGGGATTACAGGCTTGAGCCACCGCGCCCGGCCTATTAATACAACTTCTATCAAGTCATGACTTTTAATGACATATATGTTTGTAGAAATAATTGCAGGTATCATACCTTTTTTCAACACGTCATATCTGGGCTAAGTACAGATGAGATGATCAACAAATTGTTCAATAATTAGTTATTTAATCACAAAATTTTCCTGGAGCATCTAATCCATTCTCAGCAGTTTCTGGACCTAAAGTGGCATTTCCTTATGTTGTAATGAATATATAAATAAATCTCCAAATTTGAAGAACAAGTGTGAGCCCCATTACTCTAAATATGAACCCATCAGTAAGGCCATTCAGTGCGTTGCTTCTGAGATATCCCTTATCCTCATTTTCCACAGTCTGCATCACTCGTGCCTCTTCTCAAATAGCCCTAATACCTAACTTCCCTGTTCATTCATCACCTTTTCATTGAGCACCTAGTATGGGCCAGGAGCTGTTATGGATGCTGAAAATGTGATGGTGAACAAAATAGACACATACCCCGCTCACGCAGCTTACACGCTAAATAGAAAAACAGAATTTAACAAACATGACAGCAAAGTGCAGAGTGCTATAAGGTTAGGAAAAATTTCTCTGAGGAATTAACATTTAAGCTGAGATCTATAGCTTTAGGCATATGAAAGTAGTTGAGATTTCTGGTCTATTAGATAATATTAGGAAGGTGAAAAAAAAGACAAACAAAAATTAGGATCTTTGGTGTTTTGTAGTATGCATGAGAGTGAAAAGACTTGTTAACTGCCAGCTGCAAACATATTCCTGGCTCACAATATGAATTCTGGAAAAATGCTATTCAAATCTGAAGAATTTAAACCCTGTTTTTTGTGCCTTATGTAAATAGTACTGGAGCATCTCAGAATGGTTTTTATAATTAAGTAAACAAAGCATCATTTACCAGAGTCATTTCCAAAGCCCGAATCCCACCTCTTCCTCCTCTCCTTGTGCAATCCACACAAAGCAACAAAGAGCTGGCATGGCGAGCTGGGACTCCACCCCCAACCCCAAACAGCAGAGCCAGCACTGACCTCCTCCACTGGCACAAGCAGACTTTACACCTACTCATCTTCCAACCCACAGACATAACTAGATGTCTTGAAAGATAATTGTGTGACCTCTCGAAGCACATGAGTTAACCACCATAAATCATTAATTGTTGCAGAGTCTGAGCTGGTCTGGGAGGCAGGGCAAAAAGTAGCAAGTGCATGGAGAAAAAGAAAATGTAAACCACTTAGTGGACAGAGAATAGGATGCAACAGTAATTTTCACAGGAATGCACAACATTTTACTAAGAGCACTTCCGATTACAAATTAAGTAACAAGAGCCTTTGTGAGAGGCTGCTTTTGAGGCATGTCTGTAATTTTAAAAATCAGCATCATGCATTGATGTGAAATCAACATCTAAGAATTAAAAAGAAGTTCTTTAAAACCACTAAAGGGCAGAACAAGAGATGGCGGGCAGGCTGCAATGCCCTTACATCCACGTTATAAAAAATAACTAACCTTAAATATAGATTTCTTGAATCCTTTTTGGAGTCTTTTTGAATCTAAAAACTTCAGAATTCCTGAAACAACCAGCTCACCAGGATTCTACCAATAGTGGTGTTCTGTCAGAACTGACCTAAGGCCTGAGCAGATATGAGGAGGCTTCCAGGCTCTGTGGTTTATGAAAATTGAGTGTTAGATTGAATCAGTTTAAGCAGACTAGTGGTCAATTAAATATCTTTAATTTCCTTTTTTTTTTTTTTTTTGAGACGGAATCTCGCTCTGTTGCCCAGGCTGGAGTGCAGTGGCGGGATCTCAGCTCACTGCAAGCTCCGCCTCCCGGGTTTACGCCATTCTCCTGCCTCAGTCTCC
>NW_012101461.1:31473-37283 GCF_000951045.1 Mandrillus leucophaeus
TGTCACCCATGCTACAATACAATGGTGCCATCACTGCTCACTGCAGCCTTGATCTCTAAGACCCAAGTAATCCTCCTGCCTCAGCCTCCCAAGTAGCTGGAATTATAGGTGCGTGCCACCACACACGGCTATTTTTTGTATTTTTTGTAGAGACAAGATTTCGCCATGCTGCCCAGGCTGGTCTCGAACTCAGGTTGAAGCAGTCTGCTCGTCTCAGCCTCTCAAAGTATTGAGATAAGGTATGAGCCACTGCGCCCAGCCTCAAAGATTTCCTATTCTTTCTCAGCCACTAACCATCCTATGGATCTTTGTCCAAAGTTTTTTTTATCTGTAACTGTTCCATCTGTTAATGGCCATCTTATTAGTGACCATATTATATTAATCATCTGGATTGAGATTCAGATTTGTCAGGCCCCTCAACCTTTCAGTGCCTCATTGGAAACAAGGCATGATAAAAAACCATCTGTTCCATCTTCCAGGACTATTATGAGACTTAAAATAAGGTGAGGCATTGACCATTATCAGGAACCTTTGAAGTCCCATATAAATATATTATATTAATTCATTATTATGTACTAACAAAATTGCATTCCTTAGGGGAAAGTTAGTATTTTGCTAGAGCACTGTGATATTTAGTCTATATTTGTGTGAGATATTTTCAATTTCAAATTTATTTTCAATTTTATATAGTTGTTGTCTGTTTTGTTTGTTTGTTTGTTGTTTGTTTTGAGACAGGGTTTCACTCTGTCCCCAAGGCTGGAGTGCAGTGGTCCAATCACGGCTCACAGCAGCTTCAACCTCCTGGGTTGAAGCAATCCTCCTGCCTCAGCCACCAGAATAGCTGGGACTATAGGCACATACCACCATGCCTGGCTAATTTTTTTTTGTTTTTTGGTGTTTTTTTGGTAGACACGAGGTTTCACCACGTTACCCAAGCTAATTTATATAGATTTTGAACAAATCAATCTTTTTGGTCATTGGTCCTTTGAGGGTGTATTTGTTTGTTTGTTTATTTGTTTGTTTTGAGACAGAGTCTCATTCTGTCACCCAGGCTGGAGTGCAGTGGTGCAATCTTGGCTCACGGCAACCTCGGCCTCCTGGGTTCAAGCAATTCTCCTGCCTCAGCCTCCTTAGTAGCTGGGATTGCAGGTGCACACCACCACACTCGGGTCTTTATTTTTGTATTTTTAGTAAAGATGGGGTTTCACCATGTTGGCCAGACCTCAGGTGATCTGCCAGCCTCAGCCTCCCAAAGTGCTGAGATTACAGACGTGAGCTACCGTGCTCAGCCAAGGGTGTATTTATTAATACAACTTCTTTTCTTTTTTTTGTTTTTTTCTGAGACGGAGTCTCGCTCTGTCGCCCAGGCTGGAGTGCAGTGGCCAGATCTCAGCTCACTGCAAGCTCCGCCTCCCGGGTTTACGCCATTCTCCTGCCTCAGCCTCCCGAGTAGCTGGGACTACAGGCGCTCGCCACCTCGCCCGGCTAGTTTTTCGTATTTTTTAGTAGTGACGGGGTTTCACCGTGTTAGCCAGGATGGTCTCGATCTCCTGACCTCGTGATCCGCCCGTCTCGGCCTCCCAAAGTGCTGGGATTACAGGCTTGAGCCACCGCGCCCGGCCAAATATCTTTAATTTCAACAATTATCTAAGCAACGAACAAATACTCGAAATGTTCTCTAGCTTTTGAAGATGACAACAGGAGTCTCCATGTTTTAAGTTTAATATAGGATATATCAGATTATTATGATCACTCTTACCATACTCCACTGCTTCAATGTAAGTTTCTGAGATGCCCTGAGTAATTTTTCACCTATTTCCTTGTGATCATTCTTCCCCTGGCTCCCTTCTGCCACTGCCTAGTTCCTCTTTTATCTGCAGCCTACATTTGTTGCTTTGTTGCTTTTATATGTTGGGAGGATGCTAAAATTATTGACGAAAACATATTGTTTTAGAAATTTAAAATAATGATACTACCATAACTAAGTTTTGTTGATTTTGTTACACATTTATGTTTATGTGATACCCTTTTAGCTAAAAGAGTGATGCTTACTTTCACATTTGGCAATATAAAGAAAAATCGGTTTTTTGGTTGGTGGTGGTAAGAGAGTTTTGTTGTTCTTGTTTGTGTGTTTATTTGCCATAGTAATCCCCGCCAAACTTTTCTCTTTGACAGGAAGGGGGAGCAGGTATTCCTTGTCATGTAATTGTGTTTTAAAGCTAGAAAAATTATCCAGCCACTCAGTATTTAGAATTGTGGCACCGAGTGCCACAATTAAGAAGAATCAACAGCAGTGTTAGCTGCAGGTCTCAAACCATATTGGAAAAGCACAGAGTTTGCTTTGCAAGCCTTCAGAGTGGTCTGAAAGGCTGTCACTACATGCCACCTGCTATCAATCATGATGTCAAAACATATTTTTGCCCTTCTTAATGAAAATCTCAAGTTTTCGACCATAAGAACATCAACTCACACATCTAGTTGCACTCCGACCCATTTCTTTCTATATACCCTCACCCACGTATCCTCCTGAACTCCCACACATAATTATTCTTCACCCACACACATAATTTAATTTCTTGCCCATATGTTAATTATATCCTCAACTTAGGCATCTAAATACACACCCCTGCCTCACATTTAATTATAGCCCCCCTCTTATAAATGTAATTACATCATTCGGCCTCCCACCTAATTATCCCTCCTTAACATATTTAATTGCACTGCCCTGCTTCAGGACCTAATTGCATTCTAACCAGTGCACCAATCAAGTCCCCAACTCTCCAACAATATTCCTCATACGAACATCTCTTTATTCCTGTACCCCAGTCACTTTATTACCTCAACTAAGGACTGGCAACTTCCCACAAGCGAATTCCTAGCGAGCATGGTGCCCAGCTAAACAAACAAAATAATAACAAGATGCAGCCGAATCAAAAGCAGCTTTGGTTCTTTCCAGCAAGTAAATGAACACGTATTGGTTTTTTCAGTCATTTAACTAGCCCCTTGGAAGTCCAAATTAAAATTTCAGCTGTTTTCTTACTTTGCATACGTAAGCATTTTATGATGAAAATATCTGGAAATTATTTCACTTATTTCAGAGAAAAAAAATACATCTCATTATAGATATTTAATTATTAAACCCTTTAAAAAATTACACAAAATTTTCCCTGAAGGTATATATTTGTACATGCTAGTTATAGAATATTTGCAGTTGCCTACCACTCAAGGACTTTTAACAGTTCTCCTATGAAAACAAATTTCCAGAAAGCTGCTGCTAAGATTTGTATTCCCCATTGATTTTGTTTATTTTTTTTGAGACGGAGTCTCGCTCTGTCGCCCAGGCTGGAGTGCAGTGGCCGGATCTCATCTCATTGCAAGCTCCGCCTCCCGGGTTCACGCCATTCTCCTGCCTCAGCCTCCCGAGTAGCCTCCAGAGGAGCTGCGACTACAGGCGCCCGCCTCCGCGCCCGGCTGGTTTTTTGTATTTTTTAGTAGAGACGGGGTTTCACCATATTAGCCAGGATGGTCTCGATCTCCTGACCTCGGGATCCGCCCGTCTCGGCCTCCCAAAGTTCTGGGATTACAGGCTTGAGCCACCGCGCCCGGCCAAAATTGTGATTTTAAAAGGATAACTTCAGTGTTATGCTCTCTACACAGGATGCTTCTTTGGAAATTGAATGATGTGAATATTTATGTAGTGGGTGTTATTTGCCTATTAAAATTTCTTACTCAATCCGTTATAAAAAAATAACATGAAAGCATTCCAAAAAGTGTTTTGTATGTTTCACATACGATTTGTTATTCTGGATACAACTCGTATGGCATCAGTTCATGTGCCCATGCAGCAGATTTATTAAACATTTCATAGTCAAGTCCCAATGAATTGAAATTTCTTACTGATGTTGTTTCTGGAACCATAAGGTGATAAAGACTGTGCCTACACTTTAGGGCAGAGGTTGACCACATTTTGAAAGTCCTCAAAACTGTTTTCTTTTCATGATGGAAAGGGAAGGAAATAACGAAGGGCGTGCCCAGCATTTTAAAGGTAGTGCCAATCATCTTAGTAGTGCAGCAGAAAATGGAAGCAGCAGCAGCAGGAAGAACTGAGCCTCATGCCATTGCTAGACATCATATTTGCAATCCCCTCATTGGAAATACCACAGAAAGATTCATTTTCTCCAAATACAGAAAGCACATCTTCATGTTGATGAACATCATCTTGTAGCCTGCCTGCCTGCATGCAGTCCCTGGTTTTAATGTTCCTCTATGACCACTGGCAAGTTATTTAAACGTAGTGCCTTCGTTGTCTCACTTGTAATAATTGTACTGACTTCTTACAGTTGTTGTGAGGATTAAATGACTTATGTCTGGCACAAGGTAAATGATCAATAATTGTTATTTTTATCTTTAAGAGATCAACATTTTCTCAGCAACACAGGCTAGAAATCTCAGAGGCATTTTTGCTCACCTCTCTCTTGATATCTACCTAACACCTCCCTGCGCAGAGGCTCTTCTGTTCTTCTCTTTCCACCCTCATTGTAACTATTGTTTAAAATGGCTTAATGCTATCAATCGGCCTCTAATTCTTGCCTATCATCAGTCCTTCATTCTCATATCCTAATTCTTCTAAAACAAAAGCTAGTGCAAATCACTTTTCTAATTAAAAAAAAAAATATACCATGTTTTCCCTTGCTCATAGACAAAAACATTTGGGATCTTCATTGAAGCACCCACCCAGGACCTCTCAACACCCTAAACTTCCTGTTCATTCTTTTCTACCACCTCGTTATCTATGCATACACCCAGTATTCCCTCCACACCATTTTACGCACCTGTGTTTCCTCAGACACAGCCTGAATTTCCTGTCTCCTTACCTCTCTTAAAGCTGCTTCAATGGCTCGCCCTCACCCCTTCTCCTTACTTTCTCTACTCTATTACTTGCCTTCCAAATTATTTTTCAACCTTAAGACCTATGAAGGGACTGCAAGTATAGGGTCCAATAAAATTCCCTGCAAGTGCAAGGAATGCTAAATAAACTCAAGCAGACAAGAGGCGCACTGGAATTCATTTATGCGCCGTGAGTCATGAGATTATGTATTAAAGCTGTGCACAGTGGCCGGCAAATACACATGGAATTGAAACAAATCATTTATTCAATACTTCAGAGACTTCCAAACTTATTACTGTTGCTACGGTTATTTTCTTTGCTTCAAAATGGAAGCCTTTATTGTTTCTCAGACAAGGTTATACCAGAAAACCCCTATTAAAAAAAAAAAAAAAAAGAACAAAATATAGGCTAGGCACGGCGGCTCACATCTGTAATTCCAGAACTTCAGAAGGCTGAAGCATGAGGATTGCTTGAGGCCAGGAGTTTGAGACCAGCCTGGGCAACATAGTGAGACTCTGTCTCTACTAAAAAATAATATATTTTTTAATTAGCCCAGCATCATGGCATGGACATGTAGTCCCAGCTACTTGGGAGGCTGAGGCGGGAGGATCTCTTGAACCTGGGAGTTGAAGGCTGCAGTGAGCTATGATTGTGTCACTGCATTCCAGCCTGGGTGACAGAGTCAGACCTGTCTCTTGAAAAAATGTGTGCACACATATGCACACCCACACACACAAAAGTGTATATATATATATATACACACACACACACTCACACACACACACATATACACAAAAGAGAAGATGAGGTAAAGTGGGCACTCTTCCCTAATTTCTTGGTCTCTCTATTTCTGGAAGTGACACTTAGACACCCCAAGGAATTTGATGGTGTAGAAAACCATGAGTACAATCCAACTCCATTT
>NW_012101461.1:37333-55939 GCF_000951045.1 Mandrillus leucophaeus
ACTTGGGAGGCTGAGGCGGGAGGATCTCTTGAACCTGGGAGTTGAAGGCTGCAGTGAGCTATGATTGTGTCACTGCATTCCAGCCTGGGTGACAGAGTCAGACCTGTCTCTTGAAAAAATGTGTGCACACATATGCACACCCACACACACAAAAGTGTATATATATATATATACACACACACACACTCACACACACACACATATACACAAAAGAGAAGATGAGGTGAAGTGGGCACTCTTCCCTAATTTCTTGGTCTCTCTATTTCTGGAAGTGACACTTAGACACCCCAAGGAATTTGATGGTGTAGAAAACCATGAGTACAATCCAACTCCATTTTTTCAGAAATGAAGAACTACAAATACCAAGCAAGTTTCAGTTAAGAACCTTTGGCAAGTATTTATTGAGTGCCAGCTAACCATATACCAGTCACTGTGTGAGATGCTGGGTCAGCAACTGTGAGCTTCAGTTCAGTACTTGCTACACTAAAAGGTGGTATAAATTAGGGCATCCATGTTGTTTTCAACTATAAATAGTGTGCAGTTACTCAGTAATGCAGCCGACTGCTAAACTGTTAATCCAATTTAACTGATTAGGCACCTGAACTAGCAGGACCAGGATCAATTTGCCTGCTAATTAACTATTATTTGTATTTTTTAAAAAACGCATGTCCATGATTGATTGTCTCATAGATAACTATTTTATTCCATTAAAAGATAAATAAACCAAGCAGAGAATATTCTTTTTGGGAATAACTGGCTGCTGATGATGTTTTATTTCCCCAATTTAATAAAATGTATCTGCCATCCTTTCTTACTGGTAAAAAGGAAAAGAAGTGATTTCCAGAGCATCCCTCTCTTCCCAGTATTCCTCCCTTAATTATCTCGCAGGACTGTGCATACAAGCATCCAATCAGCTGAGTTGGGCAGCCTCTAAATTGCCTTCCCACATTCCTACCTTTTCTTATTTCTCCTGACTTGCTTGGCTTATCTTCCACCCTTTTTTCGCAGTGTAACTCGCATATTTCAGAGTCACATGGAATTCATATTATAGATGCATGTTCTCGGTCCACTTCAGCCCTCTAGAAATAGGATCTCTGGGTATAGCTTAGGAATCTGAAGTTGCCCTACACGATACAATCCACATGCACAGTGATGTTTGTGACCCACCGGATCTGCCAACTCTCAGATATGACCTGAGGTCTTCCTTCCCTAGAACCTTCCCTGACCTACGTCATCTTCTAGGATTGGCATGCACATCCTGCCCACTCCCACAGAAACACCTACTGCACTTACCATCAGTCTCACTAAGCAGACACTCTAGGCCCTTGGCACTGGGTAACACTTGACTAGCTACCGTTGTGTACACCCATCTTCCACAACAGAGAATAAGCCCCTCAAGGATATAAACCACAACTTTGTAACTCTTAGTGTCTGCAGAGCCTACCACATAAGTATACAGATGTTATCATTGATTAATTGATTTAATCCAGCCCTAGACTTTCTGGAGAAATGCCAAGAATCTAAGAAAATTGAGCAAATTTGTTCCCCTTTTCAGACCACTGACAAAAAGGTTAAGGAAATTGCTAAATGATACACAGATGAGATTTTAAGATTATTTTAAAGTCTAGCACACCAGAGGTGCAAAATGAAATGCCTACACAATTCAAGCAGGTGACATAAACGAGTGGAAAGAAGGCAGTAGGAAGTGCTAGAGACTGTGGCAAACAAAGGGCACATGGCCAAATGTATTAGTCTGTTTTCACACTACCGATAAAGACATACCTGAGAGTGGGTAATTTATAAAGAAAGAGGTTTAATTGACTAACAGTTCAGCATGGCCGGGGAAGCCTTAGGAAATAATCGTGGCAGAAGGGGAAGCAAACACATCCTTTCTCATGTGGCAGCAGCAAGGAGAAGTGCAGAGCGAAGTCAACGGGAGGGGGGAAGCCCGTCATAAACTCATCAAATCTCGTGAGAACACACTATGATGAGGACAGCATGAGGGTAACCGCCCCCATGATTAAATTACATCCCACCTGCTCCCTCCCTTACATGTGGGGATTATGGGAACTACAGTTCAAGATGGGAGTTGGGTGGGGACACACCCAACCCAAAACCATATCACCAAAGCAACAGGATAAGGAGCTGCTCATTCCCTACTCATGGACTTGGGAGCCAGGACTGCCAGATATTCTGATTTTTTTCCAAGTGATACTAAAAATCCAGGTGTTAATGTAAAAGCTCCTAGTTTTTAAAAGTTGGCATATAGTTCAAATGAGTTTTTTTAAAGTAAAGCCAAAATTTGAAGGCCAGATTTGTCTTAACTGGTAGCCAATTTTCATATCCTACTATAGACCCAGGCAGGGCCCTAGCATACTTAATAAATATATTTATTCCAAGAGTAGGCAGTTAGAGAAGAGTGCATATCTTAAATTATTTCAAAAGATGCAGTAGGAAAATACATGCTTTAGGGAAATTTAGCCAAAGATTGGGAAAGACTCCTTTCTCCGTTCCAGATTTAAATGAAATACAGGGCTTGTTTTTTTTTTATAAGGCAGTTACTGAAAAATTCAGGATTCTAACTGACAAAGAGAAGTCCAAAAGTTTCTAAAAGTCTCCCTTGCTTCTTTTCAAAATAACATTAAGTAATATTTTTATATTACCTGCAGTGATTTCTCAGCTCTCTGTTGCTTGGATTTCCCATCCTTTTTTTTTTTTTTTTTTTAGACAGAGTCTCGCTCTGTCGCCCAGGCTGGAGTGCAGTGGCCAGATCTCAGCTCACTGCAAGCTCCGCCTCCCGGGTTTACGCCATTCTCCTGCCTCAGCCTCCCGAGTAGCTGGGACTACAGGCGCCCGCCACCACGCCCGGCTAATTTTTTGTATTTTTATAGAGACGGGTCACCGTGTTAGCCAGGATGGTCTCGATCTCCTGACCTCGTGATCTGCCCGTCTCGGCCTCCCAAAGTGCTGGGATTACAGGCATAAGCCATCACGCCCAGCCTGGACTTCCCATCCTAAATGGCTTATTTTCTAACCAAAAGGGGATCAGATGATCCCATATGAATACTATTGTAATGTGTATGTTTATTTAACAAGATATTACGGATAACTTTCCATCATGATTTTAATATCAACAGGGTATTTAACTGTAGAAGTGGTTCATACTTTAACTGATTCCTTAATGTTGAATATTTTAGGTCTTTCCCAATTTTTCACTGTGGTAAACAATACTGTTATAAACATCTTTGAATTGTGGCAGAGCTAAGAAGCTAGCTGAGAAAGGGGAGTATCAGCCCACTGTATTCTCTTCTTTTATATGGATAATAAAGTTTGCTTAATTGTATGTAAAACACCTCACATGGAGTCTTGAAGAGACAGAACCCCCTTTCAACATGTTCACCATCACTAACCCATTCCACACAGAGGTCCTCCTGCTGTTACTTATCTGATACGTACAGCCTGGAGCAGTTATACAGTTAATTCTTTAAGATAAATGCTTAAATATGGAATTGCTAGGTTTAAACAATTTGGACTGCATTACAGAAATTAGCAACTGAGTAAGTGTCCATCTGTTTCCATAAGAAAAACAAAATGGGAATCTCCTTATACACTATTATAGGTATTTCAGATGTATCAGGAGAGAGACTTCATTAGGTTGTAATCATTTTGTAGCATATTACTTAACTTGAAAGGAAATGCGATGCAATTTAAACAGCTAAATTTGCAGATGTTAGCTTAACTTCAACAGGCCTCAGTTTGAATCTTGACTTGAAATCACAGCATGGAACCAGTGTCTAGCTGGGAAATCCCAGGCAGGACACTTTTGGCTCAGCCTCAATTTCTGCATGTAAAATGGAGACAATAATATCAGCATCATATGTTGGGATTATCAGATAATGCATGCAAAACATTTAGCAAAGAGACTAGCACATAGGTAGTCTTCAACAAACTACAGTTGTAGAGTGTATCCACAAAATTGAATCAAATTGTGAAACTATAACCAACCTACTCTTAGGTAGGTTTTCTCTAATACATTTGAGTTTTATTAATGTTTCCTATGCACTTTCCTTAAGGTGTCACATTTTGGGGAATTGAGTTAATTTGTTTAAATTAACTTACTTATTATTTCCAATTTAAAATTAAATACTGAATTAAAACAAAAATATGTTCAATATAATTTTTTCCTCTAAATAGAAATAATCTATTTCAAATAAGCAACTTTTACGTGGACCTAGAGTGTGGAATGATAGACAGTGGAGACTCAGAAAGGTAAAGGGGTGAGAGGGGCCTGGATAATGAGAAATTATTTAATGAAGACCCTGTATGTGATTCTGGTGATGGATACACTAAAAGCTCTGACTTCACCGCTACGCAATATATCCATGAAACAAAATCATACTTGTACCTTTAAATGTACACAAATTTTAAAAATAGGAACAAAAAGAAAATTGAAATTTGAAAAGAAGAATTTTTGTAGGAGTCGTAAACAGTTGACATTAATTGCTTTATTTGTACAGGTGGTCACAGATTCATAATTAGTAAATGCAAATATACTAAAAGTTCATCAAAATATGCCTTTTTTTCCCTATGTATTTGGCCATGCTTGCATCTACCGTGTCACTTTCAATCGTGGCAGCCTTTTACATGAGGTAGGTAGTTTATGTCTACAGTTCCCACAGGCACACAGATTTCCTTTTTCTTTCCAATAGGAGCCTCAAGAAAATGAAGCTTTGGTTGTTTCATCAGCAGTGGCTTTGATGAAACTTTTGGCTCACATATCCATTAACTGACTCAGTAAGAAAACATCTGCATTAACAGGATGATTTTCAAGGCTGGAATGACTTTCTTGTAAGTGTACTAAACAGAATGCCAAGCCCACAGGAAGCACTGGCAATAAAAAGTTCGGGGTTGGCCAAATTAATCCTCAATGCTTCTCAAGCACAACTTAATTGAGGAAAACTTCACAGACAGATGGAACAACAGCATATATAAACTCTATATGAATATACATAACATATCTAAATCATTCCTCAGTCATCTTCTAAGTGTCCAGGTCGTGGAGAATAAAATGGTTATTTACACAGTTACAGCATCAGAGGATTCTGCCACTTCCAGTGTACTTTGTGATGGGTACTGAACCTTTCTTAGCCTCAGCTTCCTCATCTATAAAATGGGGTGAAGGGAAACGTAAGAAATTACCTCTTTATTGAAAGAATTAAATAAAATGATAATTATAAAAAGTGCCAGGTCTGGAACTTAGAAATCATTCAGTCAATATGCGCTATTAACAGCTGTAAAATATGAAAGCGCCAATCATTACACTGCTCTGTGGCTTCCCTGCTCCACGTAATTATTCTGATGTTCTGTGCCCTACACCAGCCCTTCCTGTCCCCTTGTTCTCTGCATCTCTCCACTGTTCTTAGATCTCTCAATCATGTGCAAAAGTGAAAGGAAATTTCTATATATCAAGATCCCCATGGTATGACATAACCTAAAATATGAAATTTATATTTCCTTCAGGTATTCTCTTTTTAAAGACATGACATAATCTATGACATTTTATTACCATTATTTTTATTCATATGATAACACTTTGCCTTTTCCCCCAAAGGTTTCCTGGACCTTACTTCATCTATCTTACATCTTATAAATCCTTACCACTGAATGCTTATTTTCCTAAGCCCAAATCTTTATCTTCTAAGTCCTTTCTTGCCCCTATTTGTTCATGATGCAATAAAAGGTCAGCAATGAAATTATAAAATGCCTTAAGTGAATGTTTTAAGTGAATGACTATAATTTACTTTTTAATTTTTGACCTGTTATGGTCTCACTTTCGAATATTGCAGAGAGCACTTTGCTGCTTGTTTTACAGGGCCATTTCCCTGAAATGTGATTACAAGCTGAAAGAGAAGTCCTAGGGGATTACTTAATGTATGTCCTTTACTAATTCCAAGGACAGTCAAAAAGTTTTCAACTCAAAGGATGATTGTTCAAACTGCCCACACCAACCAAGGTTTAGTGTTCATAATCTGGATGAAACCATTTTCTTGTTTAGAGTTCAAGGGATTAAAAAATTATTACTGTCTCTGGCAAGAGGTTGTTTGGGAGCTATATTGACTGGCTTGTTTCCTAAACATATTGGCTCCACAGTGCTACAAAGACTAAAAAGTGTTTTCCTCCAGCAGCTGGGCCAAGAAAAATTGAAAACCAACAGGGAGACAGTATGTCAGTTTCAAAGATACAGGTATTATAATAGCTGTGGTTTTAAAACACAACTCCCACTCATTCGCTTTGTGGGAAAATTGGTACAAGCATATTTGATGGCTAAAAGACTGAAGAGCACCAAGGCCCCAACATAGGAGCGGAGAGTCTGGAGATGCCAGCTCCTGGCAGGGAAGAGACCTTGGAGCCAGTTCAGCTTTTAGCTCTGTCAGTGCACTCTGCCATTTAGTTCTGGTTGGGGAGAAGGCAGAGACTGGCTGAGCTGACATCTCTCACTGTGATTTTCACATCTTCAAAAAGAACAGCAATTTCTCCATTATGGTGTCCTTTAAGATTGATGTCATTGCAACACCTGAGACTTGTATTATCTAATGACACAAGGGTGACATGGTAACAAAAGGGCTCGCAGTCACGCTGTTTGACTGTCTTCACAGTTAGCCCTAAAGGCTTCAGTCTGGGACAGTTATTCTGAGTTTCTTACTGATAGTGACAGGAGGCAGACAAATGCCTAGATAGATAGTGGCAGGTCCTGGCGAAACCCCACCTCCAAGTTGCAGACAGTTTAAGCCCTGAAAGCCAAGCCTCAAGTTAAATCTTCAGACTGGATTGAGACCCCACCTGCCCGTTTGGCACATTTGCCTCTGATTGGTCCCCACCCTTCACCTATTTTTCATATACCTGCCTTTTCCTAATTGGCTTTCTACACTGCCATGTCCACCTTTGAGTGGCATCTTTGCTTTGACCTTTTTGCATACTCACAAACCAATCAACACAAACTACCTCTTCTGAGCCCACAAAGAGCCCCAGACTCAGCCATATTGAGAACTTTACTGCCTTTGAGTAGAGGGATAACCCCTGCTAAAAGCTGTTTCATCATTCAGTGAAACTCCCCACCTTGCTCACTCTTCGAATGTCTGTGTGCCTACTTCTTCCTGGTCCTGAGACAAGAACCCAGACCTAGTTGACCTAACAAGCAAAAAATCCCTAATCATTATGCTGACTGCTTCCAATGTGAGGATTTTCCCCTCCACTCTCTATTAATGAACTCCAAGTCTCTTTATATTTATACCAAAGCATAGGCTCTAGGTACACCAGGATATACTTGGTGATTGTATCCACCAAAACCAAGCAGCTGAACTCATTCATTCATTCATTCCACTAAAATTTATTGAATCTCTACCATGTCCCAAGCACTATGCTACAAACTGAGATGTACAACTCCCTGTGGTCCAGAATTAAACACTCTCTGTGGAGAGGTTCCCAGCTGGTGAGAGAAGGCAACTTGAATCAAATACTTATACAATTGAATATGAAGCTGCAAATGAAAGGTACCAGGTGCTCTGGGAACCAGCCCCGTCCTCCCCAGGAAATGGTTCTCAAACAAGATGTAAGGGATCAATGTAAGTTAATTAGGTAAGAGGAGGCAACAGTCTTCCAGGAAAATGGATAGTGTGTTGAAAACCTCTACAGAAGAAGAGAGCACAGTGTTTGTGAGGATATGAAAGAAGGCCAGTAAAGCAAGGTATGAGGGTGAGAGGGAACATTGTGGAAATTGATGCTGGAGTCACAGGCAGAGATCAAGCCTTAAGGAGTTTATCTTTATCCTAAAAAATCAATGGGAAGACAATCAAGGGTTTTAAGCAAAATGATGGCATGATCTGATTTGCATTTTAAAAAGCTAACTCAGACTACAGTGTGGTAATGGACAGGAGAAGAGGCCAGATTAGATACAAAAATCCCAAAGATAACTTTTGTAGAATTCTAGGCAAGAGGCCATTATCATTTGAAATAAGATGGTAAAGACAATGGGAGAAAATAACAGGTGAATGTGAGAAAAAGAAATTATCTTCACAAGTATCAAAATATCCTTCAGCTCCATCCAATAACAATTTCTTAACAATAATGTATGTTAATAATGAGGGGCTGGAGGAAGCAGATGGATGGCAATTGGTAAGCCTATATTTGCTGACATTCTCAGAGAAGACCTTGGGTGCCACTCTAAGGGGTTTGAACTTTATCATACAGGTTGTAACCAGGAAGGATGAACCTGCTCAAGATTGATCCACTGTCGACAGGAAAAAGAAGTGGCCTCCTATAGAGCTGCTTGGAAACCAGATGGGGCTCAGCACCCAAGGTCCTCAATCCTAGTCAGTAGCAAGGCTTGGATTCTCACTATTCTCAGCAAGCCATGGAAGAGACTAGCTCTTCTACAACCATAAGCTGATGAAATAATTCCCGTTTGTGTTCCCCACCCCTCACCGGCTGCCTGAGCTCTTCTGTAGCTGGGGTGAGGTGCTGGCAGTGCTCCGGGAACTGGCCTGCAGCCTTCCTCTTCCAGTACTGCTGTGAGTCAGGGAAATGATATGGAGGGAGGATCTGGTGCAGCAGCCTCCAGGCAGGATTCAGCACAACACTGGGGAGTGATCCTTGCCTCGGGCCTCTGCCTACCAACAACTGGGCTTGTTACTGGGAAAACAAAACATCGCACAACCCAGCAACAACAATAAAACTGGTCCTCTTAGAATTTCATGCGCTTTGATTTTTTTAGGGCTTGTGCCCTGTTTCTCTTGTAGAGTCTAGAGTGCTTGTGTTGAGTAAAAAGGAGATGCTCCAATACTCAAAGCAGCTAAATGTCCTCTTTGCCATAAAGACTCCATGTAACTGTGTGAATACTCCGGATTTTTCTCCTTTGTCCCAAGATAGTTGTCTACTTTCTTTTTTGGGTTTCTTTCTAGAAGATGGAGAAATGCATGTGACAGGAGCTGAGAGCACCCACCAGACACACAAGCTCTCAGCCACGAGCAGCGTCTCCACAGCCCCAGCTGAGCGCAAGCTCCTGGAGGGCTGCCTGGGGGAGGCAGTCATGGAAGTGCCAAGGTGACCAGATGGTTCCAGGATCACAATGTCTTTATTTTTAACTGTTTGCCACTGCTGTCCCCACCCCTGCCCAGCTCTGGAGTACTGTCTGCCCCAGACAAGCAGGAGAGAAGTGGAGGGAGGCAAGCACTGATTTCCAGTTGGGGTATTCCTAACTGAGCAGTAGGGATAGAAGGTGTGAGCCTGGGAGTGCTTTTATAAGTTATTTTCCTTGTAGATTTTATTTTTAATTTATGTCTGTGACCTGCCAGGGAGAGGGGAGAGAGAGAGAAAGAGAGATGCTGTTGAGCTCATGACAAAATAAAATAAAATGAAAAAAAAAAAAAGCAAAACCCACCGTTTCTGGCCATCTATGTTGTTCAACTGTATCTGCAAGACTTGTACCTGCGTCACCCATCATAGCTATACTGGCTTTCCATTTCCTATAAACACTAAGTTGATAAAATAGGCCAAAGCCACAGTTCTGCCCTATCTTAGTAAGTATGTGATATCTCAGTCTCTGAATCGCCCCCAGGGAAGGGTTGGTGCATCCCTAATTACAGAACTACAAAGCCCAGTGTAGTTTCAGGTTCCCTTTCTTAGAGGGTAGAATTTCCTTATTTTTAATAATAAAATGCAACAGCATATCTACTAGCTGCTCCTTGTCCTTCAGGAGTTGTCTCTGTGAATGCTGCTCCAGCCGACTTGGCGACTGTGCCATTTAGCCACTTGCTCATCTGCATGGCAAGTAGTGAAGAGTGACTTAAGAAATGTCACACACACCAGTTTATACTTTATAATCACAAAATTGGCAGAGGGTGGAGGATGTCATAGGAAGGCAAATTCGTAATAGTGAACTTTTTTTTTTTTTTTTTTTGAGACGGAGTCTCACGCTATTGCCCAGGCTGGAGTGCAGTGGTGTGATTTTGGTTCACTGCAACCTCTGCCTCCTGGGTTCAAGCAATTCTCCTGCTCCAGCCTCCTGAATAGCAGGGATTACAGGTGCCTGCCACCACGCCCAGCTAATTTTTGTATTTTTAGTAGAGACATGGTTTCATCCTGTTGGCCAGGCTAGTCTCAGACTCCTGACCTCAAACGATCTGCCCGCCTCAGTCTCCTAAAGTGCTGGGATTACAGGCATGAGCCACCATGCCAGTCTGTGAGACATTTTTGAAAGTTCTTGAATTAGTCTAGATAACAGATGATAAACCTTGACCTAACCTAGTGGCAGTGAGGTAAGAAAAGAGGGGAATGATTCAGGAGATATTTAAGAAATAAACTTGGATTTGGACAGTGAAATTCAAACATAAGACCCTAGCGTCCAGCTGAAGCGACTGAGTAGACAATAGTGTCATTACCTGAGATCAGGAATAGAGGAAAAGAAGCAGGAGAGAGGGACAGAACTGTGGGCATGTAAAAGGTAAGGCGCCTTTGGAACACTGAGGACAGTATCCAATAGGTATAGCATCAGATCTATTTTTACTCACTATTATTTCCCCAGGAACTAGCACAGTCCCTACCACACAGTAGTAGTTGCTCAATAAGTACTTCGTGAATGAGTGGTTGAACACTTATTTTACTTACATAGAATCATGAAAATTTCAGGAAAGTATAGTTGTGCCGGTAGCAGGGCATATTTATTTAGGTGACAAGTCCAATCAATGTGTAAAGCAATTTTCGATGCATCAAATCCTTGCTTTCAGTTTAATTCTAACCCTGATTTTATTTTGTAGATTTTTGATTTACACTAAATTTTATAGTTCATCTAGAAATATTGTGTTTTTTCTTGAGTCCAGAAATATTACTGAACTTTGGATTTTAAAATATCCTCAAACAATCTCCATGTCAGGCATCTGGAAGCACCTACAAACTGTAGCAACTTCAGTTCTTACTGACATTGGGTGTTATAGTCAAAGACTATGTAAGACTATAACAAGAAAAGGTAATTGGAAATTTATAAATTATGGCTCCAGAACTAACCAGACTTTGTGAATATACTATCCTCTGAATAGTATATTAGACCCAAGACATATATAAAATCAGAGTGGATTGAACTCTAGAAACAGAAAAATGTAAGCAAAATAATCAGATGATACATATTATATATGGGGCTGTTAGCCAGTGCTTCATTAACTGCAGACTACTCCAGGTGAAGTGATTATCAAATTAATTTAATTTATAATCACATTTCTCTCAGCACTTTTCTTTTTCTTTGTATAGAGTTAAAATTCTGAAATCTCAGGAATACAGTCTGAATAGACAGGAAAAATAAAACTTAGCAAGAAAAAAACCTACGCATAATAATTTTCAGAGTATAAAATGTTGTCTTACCCTCAGAAAGCACTTTTGTTTCCTTTACAATCAGCAGATGTTGACCCACGCCCATCTATCCTAAATTTTCTCACCACACTTATCCACTTACCTATTTTTCTGACAAGTTGCTAGTATAATTTCTTAGTTAACTAACAATTTTCCCAAATCCTCTGCTTACACTTAGTTTTTGCTCTCTCTGTACTGTCAGCCTCCACAGAGCTAGAAATTGAAGACAGTAAGAATCTAACGTCTTTGTCTGAAAAATTCTACTCATTTATCCAGAATACTTCTCAACCTCTATATACACCTGAACCTACAGCTGAGGTCACTACAGATTCAGACTGAGCCCTGAGCAACGTGGGTGAATCCTGGCCTTTAGGGGAATGATTGGGGATGGTCACCTGAAGCTATGGGAATCACTATCAAGTTACACTTGTGTTCTGGCCCTGGCTTTGAGGTATGGCTCTAGTAACTTGATTTATGACTTAATTTCAAAACATAACCCAGGTCCCTGCCTCCCAGCTCATACCAAGTTCCAGTAACTGAGCTTCAGCCTTGCTTACAAAAACAGTCCCTAATTTTGGCCCCAATGCTGGGACCCTCACCTTGTTCACTTGTGTTCCTGCTGTGATAAATGACCAGTTCCCAAACCTCTAGAAGTCAGAGGCTCTGCCTTCTTCTGACCAGTACCCTTGGAAGCTGCCAGTTGCCAAAACCTCCAGCGTAGAGACTGGGAACTTGAAGTCAATTGCTTTAACCGGATCTCTGGATATAGCTCCATCCACCCCCATTTTCATCTCTGCATCCCGCATACTAGCAGCACATCATGTTACTCCTTATTATCTTCTGGTTATTGCCAACAGTGTCCCACATTAAGAACTGCAATACCCCTTTCTGGCTACTGGCTGGACTTCCTTTTAGCCCCCAAAGCTATGTTCACTCCCTATCCTATCCCTAGCCAACCCCTTTCCCCATTGTGTTGGGCAAGTCTAGCTTTAGGGTCAGTCTCTTCAATGTACTCAGAAGTTCTGAACCCTGAAGATAACACAGTAGAGCTAGTCAGGCCATGAGTGATTAAAAAAATGTTCTGCTAGCTCACCTGTGATCTAAGAATTTTTGACCATCAATGGAAGGAAGACAATGAATTAGAAGGAAGATAGTGAATTGATCTGAACATAGACAAACACTCTGAAAATGTTCTCTGTAGCTATTCATACATCTTGAATATTTGACTGAATTAATTAAGCCAGAGAAAATTCAGGGTTGAAATGATACCTCTCTGTAAGTTAATCAAATATGTTTATACATTTAAGCGACTCCTAATAGAGTTTAAAAGTACAAGTGAGCATATTAATAGAAATGAAACAGAGGCTTCCTAGTATCCAAACAAATGCTCAAAACTAAATTAAAATAGGATGCAAATTCCTTTCTACACTTGGACCTTTGTCTGTAAGAGCGACCAAGATTAAGCAACTAATCAAATAAAAAAAAAATAAAGGTATACCAGGTTTTTCTGCAGGGAAACACCCTGTCATGTCAGCAAACCTAACAAGAAAATGTTACATGGAACAGTAACACCTCCTAAGAAAAGCTATCACTCCCATCAGGCCTACAGGATGAGATGTGACTCAGTGGTAATTGATGTCACGAATTCTTTTCAATTATTCCCAGGAAGCTAGAATCCTGAGCCATAATCAGCCTTTGTACGAAATTTTACACACTGTCAAGTAATTTAGAAAGATCTACACCATGGCAAGATAGAGCATTCCTTTATTTTCCATTTTGTTCTCAACCACAGACAATCTGCAAATTTTCACTAAAGAACTGTCTTAATTTTTAATTATTTCTAAATTTGAAAAATAAGACATCTTAAAGTTCCCGTCAGCTATTCTTCTGAGCAACTCCATTGCACTACCTCACTTCTAATCAATTATTTTCCTTTCCCTGTGAAGATAAGAGATATTAGGACATCCAGTGATGATCCATTTTCCTGCTCTTCTCAGTTACAGAGTCATTTGAAGAACAGTGGAAATCAATTCATTGTTCAGATCACCATCTTAATTCACTGGAAGTTAATGATTTATTTCACCTTGCCCTTTTACTTTACTGCAATTATTATCCAAATATAATGAAACAAAGACTATAGCATTCTCCATTACTACTTTATGTTTTCCAAAATCCCAGCTTCAACATCTTTATTTCTTTTCACTGTCCTGGAAAATGGATTTCACCCCTTTTTTAGTGGTGTTCTAGTTTTTGTTTTGCTCCATGGGTTCCTGGCATCACCCAAATGCCAAAGCAATGCTAAAGTCCATAAACACTTTAAGAGAAAATAACAGTACCACATTTTCTTAATCCAGTCTGTCATTGATGGACATTTGGGTTGGTTCCAAGTCTTTGCTATTGTGAATAGTGCCGCAATAAACATACGTGTGCATGTGTCTTTATAGTAGCATGATTGTACCCTATAACATACAGTATAATAATTAAAAAAATAAAATAAAAAGCAAAAAGAAAACTAGACTTGGAATCAGAAAAAAAAGAAAATAACAGTAATAATATTATCATATGTTTTTATAGTGCATTCATTACAAAGCACTTTTAAACCCATTATCTCATTTTAACTTTGTTACTCATGATAATAATACTGAAATATAAAGGCCAGGTATTATTTGTCCCAATGTGCAAATTATAAAATTCAGGCTGAGAATGGTTCCATGACTTGTCTAGGATCATAAGCGTCATCATAGAAAGGCCAGGCTTAGGATCCAGATTTTAAGACTGCATGCCCTAAATAGTACTCTAGTGTTAGCATTAGGCCAAGAGAATGGCAGGGCGAATTACCTTAATTATTCAATAGTAGTGGAACCATATTCTAGATTCCCTTAACAAAGAAGCAATGCAAGGTTTCCCCTTTAAAAAACTCAAAATAATGTAAATGCTCTTATTTCTCCTTTCAACAGGGGATACCGGGGAGCTCAAAGCCAAAAAGAGCATTGTATGGGAAACTATGATATTGTATAGGATTCCACATCCTGCATATCTACACTCTATTTTTTTCTCCCAAAAAGCTGCAAAAGAAATTTCTTGGCCAGGTGTAGTGGTTCACGCCTGCAATTCCAGCATTTGGGGAGGCCAAGATGGGTGGATTACTTGAACCCAGCAGTCCTAGACCAGCCTGGTCAACGTAACAAAACCTTGTCTCTACAAAAAAAAAAAAAAAAAAAAAAAAAAAAATACAAAAATTAGCCAGGTGTGGTAGCACATGCCTGTTATCCCAGCTACTTGGGAGATGGAGGTAGGAGGATCACTTGAGCCCAGGAGGTGGAGGCTTGCAGTGAGCCATGATCATGCCACTGTGCTTTTAGTTTATCAAACAGAGCAAAACCCTGTCTCAAAATAAAATAAAATAAAAATAAATTTAAAAAATGAAACTTCTTCATTTCTTATAAGGGTATTCTTATAAAAGAAGTGAAAAACCTTAAAATGGTTTCAAGATGACTGAGTGATAAGAATGAACTAATCCACTAGAACCCACATCTTCTAAGGAAATAAACCAGAGAGTAAACACTAAAACCTTTGAAATCAGACAGGCCAGGTTTCACATCCCAGCCCTTCCACCTACCAGCTCTGGGACCCTGAATAAGGTATTTAACCCCTCTCAGTCTTAACTTCATCCATGAAATGGAGACAATAATAACAGCCACACAGAGTCACTGTAAGGGCTGAGAGAGAGAACATGTGAAGAAACTGAGGCAGCCCATACAGTTGACAAATGCAAGACATTTGCCTAAAACTGGAACACTGAACTTCCCAGCCTTTCTTGCAGTTAGACACGTCCATGTGACTCAGTCCTGATTAATGATATGTGAGCAGGAATCTGTCCAATTTTCCTCTTCTGCTTACTCCTTCTTTTTGCTGGGATCCTGAACCAAAACTGTGAAGTTCCTTGGCCATCAGCTAAGGAGGTTTGAATAGCAAGACAGGGATCTGGGAGCTTGATGGCACACTATGTAGCCATCACTGAGGCTTAAACTACCCACCCTCTAATTCCTTATTGCTTGAGATAAATAAGCACCTATTTGGTTCTGCCCCCAATCAGGTTTCTCTTATAAAGCAGCCAGATGCAAGCCTAACAACAGAGCCTAACAAAAGTCCAGCAAAGATCAATCCTCACCAGACATTAGATCCCTTAGTTTCCTTCCAGCCAAAAAGATATATATCAGGGGAAATGATTACAATAATACGAATAAGTCGAAAGAAAACCCTACCAAATTCTGTAGATTATATAGTATGATCCAAATTTTATCAAAAGAAAAAAAATTGCTGTGAGACTCAGGGATATCCAGGAGCTCAGAGAATTCTATTAAGCACATTACTGTGAAAGAAAAAAAAAAAGTATATTTTCATTTCAACAAGGCTATTTTGACAAAGTACTCCAAAATGTCCTGCTGGGTTTCCCACAGGCCAAGGACGCTGCAGGTCCAGGCTCAGTGGAACATGACAGGAGCCTATGGTCAATCTAGGAAGCTGGAAATGAGGGGTGCATTAATGATGTTTTGTGATGCTTTACATATGGCCTTGGGTGAACATGCTGATGAGAAATGAATAGTCGTTTGTAATTTATATCACAATGTAAGAGAATGGAGAGCCAACCGTGTTTTTATAACACCAAAAGGAAATATTTTTCAGATGGTATCAGCACAGTTGTGGTTTCTAACATTCCTGCTACTCCCTCACTCATTTCCATGGAAATTTGTGTTCTTTCTGGGCAATATATCTTAGGCCAAAATAGGGTTCATTCAATAATTCCTGCAAACACTGGACCATGCAGGCTTAAAAGGGGCAGTTCCTGGCTAAGCAGAAAAGAGCTGGTCCCAACACAGGGGACTGGGAGCAGCTATTCTCAAAGTGGGAATGCTAATACCATCGCACTGTCCTCCCCAAATACAAACACGCACACATACATCACGTGTTTTAAAAATCCTCTGTGAAGGTTAAAAATTCTGCCCTTCATGCCTAATAATCTTCAACAAATATCTCACCAAAATACACTTACAGAGCCCTTTGGAAACAGCTACCTCTGAATGCCCTGCTTAGTTTCCTACAGTTCAAGCAAGGGCACTGCAGGGGTCCAGCCCAAGTGGGACACAGACAGGAATGCCCTTGACAGACATGAGTGGTTGGAAATGAATATTTATACTGAGTGGGAAGCAATGCAGTGGGCGCAAAAGGGAAAACCCTCTTGTTCTCAAGAGCTCACAAGATGCTACTGAGATAGCAGATAAGGACTTTTAGAACACAAAACACTGTCATATGGAGGTATGAAGTTATATACGCAGCATTATGTGGCAGAATTGAATAAATCTGAACACAAAGTTACAGAAAGTTGTGGAAGGTTCAAAGAACAAAGAACTAACTAACTAAAAGGAGTTTGATGTGGAATCTCAATGTACAGACATTTCAATAGTTACCTCCTGCGGATTCACCGCCCCAACCCCTACAGGACCTGTTGATATTCCCTAATGTACGAGAGCATCTCCCTTACATTGCATCTTGGTACCAACAACAAAAAAACAATAGTTAAAAGTAGGCAAACAAATAACATTGATAATGATGGCTAACATATACAGAGCATTTAAGGGGCAAGTGTAAAGGTACAGATGTAGAATCGAGGTTGGAAATGAGTGACTTAGCATTATTTCACTGAAACTCAGGGAAAGGAGTGAAGCTTTGTTCATGCTGAAAACACTGAGTCTGGCCCACTCATCTGCATTTCTACCTCATCTACACACACTATTATCTTCCTACCGGGAACATGAATGAAGCATATCAATTAACTGGCAACCTTGTTGGCTAATAACAAACTAGAAACATTTTGCTAGGAAATAATGGGTGAGAGCAGAGGGAAAACACCATTTTTCCAGTGATACAAACTGGTTTACCAAGATTTCTATGAATTAATTAGTCATTTCAGATTCTTAGCAGGAAAATACATACATAGCAATTAAAAAAAAAAATCTACTCATTGAATTGGTTCTGCCTTTTGCGATGGTTGTGCCCATACACAATGATGTAATGACTTCCAATTCCCAAGAAAAGAGCATTCTTCCTTTATTATTCAAGGATGTTTCCTTGGTCTTGCAACTGGCACAAAGAGGCACAGAATTCATTTGCACACACTTTACAAAGTAAATGTTTCTTACAACCCTATTGCTGCAACCGACAGCTAACATAGGAGGCTAGTTTATATTTTTTAATCGTCCTTTTAAATGTATTTTCTAATACAAAGTTAGAATTCAGTTGGTATAACTAAAAGTCCTCATCTATTAAAAAAAGCTACTTTGGATTTCATTTAAAATGTTTCTGCGTGAGGAACTGTTAAAGGAGATTGCTTCCTTATCTTTTCCTCATGCCACAACTAGTTGGTAGCAGTTTTCGTACCTAGAATATCCTGTGGATTGGCTTGCTTAACCTCTATACCACTCTCTTTCCAGTTTCCTGATGAAGCGTGATAGTTAAAAATTGCCTTTCCTGGACTTCTTCATAACTAGTGTTCTGGATGCAAATCATTTCTCCATTAGAAGCATTTGAAGAAGATTTGAAACGATGAGGAGAGTTGAAACTCATCTTCTTTCCCTATTTCTAATGGAAGCAGTTGTGGCCATGCTAACAGCAATGCAAGTTAGGGCTTCCCAGTCCCTAGACCACAGTTATAGCAGTAGGCTCTTGAACTCAGTAATTCTAGGAACCACCTTTGGCTCCCATTTCTCCAATCTTTCAATGATTTTTTTAAATGGCATATTCCCTATATGAAATATCTTTCTGCTGAAATATCTTTCTGCTAAAAGTACCTACAGAGATTGCTGTACCTTACCAAAACCCTCACCAATACAATTCTATTCTTCATGACTCAGCCTCAAGATACTAAGTATGAATCAGCACATTAACACCAAACATATAATGCTTCGTAGTTTATAAAGTGTATTTATTATGCATTACAGTCGGGCGCGATGGCTCACGCCTGCAATCCTACCACTTTGGGAGGCCAAGATGGGCAGGTCACTTGAGGTCAGGAGTTCGAGACCAGCTTGGCCAGCATGGCAAAACATGGTCTCTACTAAAAATACAAAACTTCGCTGGGTTTGGTGGTACATGTCTGTGATCCCAGCTACTCAGGAGGCTGAGGCAGGAGGATTGCTTGAACCTGAAAGG
>NW_012101461.1:57050-57764 GCF_000951045.1 Mandrillus leucophaeus
TAACATAGGAGGCTAGTTTATATTTTTTAATCGTCCTTTTAAATGTATTTTCTAATACAAAGTTAGAATTCAGTTGGTATAACTAAAAGTCCTCACAGAAACATACGTGTGCATGTGTCTTTATAGTAGCATGATTGTACCCTATAACATACAGTATAATAATTAAAAAAATAAAATAAAAAGCAAAAAGAAAACTAGACTTGGAATCAGAAAAAAAAGAAAATAACAGTAATAATATTATCATATGTTTTTATAGTGCATTCATTACAAAGCACTTTTAAACCCATTATCTCATTTTAACTTTGTTACTCATGATAATAATACTGAAATATAAAGGCCAGGTATTATTTGTCCCAATGTGCAAATTATAAAATTCAGGCTGAGAATGGTTCCATGACTTGTCTAGGATCATAAGCGTCATCATAGAAAGGCCAGGCTTAGGATCCAGATTTTAAGACTGCATGCCCTAAATAGTACTCTAGTGTTAGCATTAGGCCAAGAGAATGGCAGGGCGAATTACCTTAATTATTCAATAGTAGTGGAACCATATTCTAGATTCCCTTAACAAAGAAGCAATGCAAGGTTTCCCCTTTAAAAAACTCAAAATAATGTAAATGCTCTTATTTCTCCTTTCAACAGGGGATACCGGGGAGCTCAAAGCCAAAAAGAGCATTGTATGGGAAACTATGATATTGTATAGGATTCCACATCCTG
>NW_012101461.1:62489-76299 GCF_000951045.1 Mandrillus leucophaeus
AAAAAAAAAAAAGAGGATATTTCCATGCATTATCTAAGTTGATCTTTTCCACAGCTCTGTAAGGTAAATAGGACAAGTGCTGCTCTAGCCATCATAGAGACAAGACAGCTGAATCTCAGACGACTTAGGTAATTACCCAAGGAATTTAGTTAGTGAGAGATGGAGACAAAATTCAGTTCCGTATATTATGACTCTTAGTTATTTCCTTTGATACTTCGAAGCCTCCCAAGGGCAGATGAAGAAGAGAGAGAAAACACATAGATACTGGCAATAAACTAAAGCTTCTATTTCCTATTTCAAAAATTAAAAGAAAAACCTTATCACTACATTTTAAAACCATTAAACTAGACTAAAATAGCTAAGGATGAGCTAGTCAGCATGGCTATTTCATAGAGAGTGTGACTTTGGATCTGGCAGAACCTGTGTCTCAACTTTGTGGGATTCCTCCTTTAAAGTCTCATGGACTATTAACAGAGATGCATGAAAGGTTCAGTCCCACCTTCCAAGGCTCAAAATTCTCTTTCTGTACAATCATCTGAGAAAACCAAGGGAGGCTAAAAGAGGTCTTGGGGAGGCCACAATTCATTTCTGAATTTTTCCCTAATTGCAATTTTGCCTAAGATCTCCCCTCCCCACAGCTAGAGTTTCCTAAAATAAAATTTCCCTTTTCCCCCAACTTGCTGCCTACATGTATGTTAGAAAAACATTTTATTTCAATGCTCAGAAAACCAAGAAGAGATATTAAGTAAGCAAAGCTTGATTTAGACCACTTCAAAAGTGGTCAAGTTGAATTATTCCTCTCCGTATCCACCACTCCTCCATTTCACAGCAGTAATCTAACCACATTCAAGAGCTCTAAGAAGCAAACTTCTCATCATATGGTCCCCACTCCTTGAGCAACGTCAGTCCTAAGAAAACATTCCAGTATCACACAAATCCTTACGGGCATTCCACAGCCAACCTCAGAACACTAGAATTCCACAAGTCCCTGATCATTCATTTCTTGCTACCTTCAGTTTCATAGGACTCAAATCAGAAAGGCTAGGAAAACTGTAACTCTATAATAACCTGCTTCCACCCTTGCATCAAAAGACTATGTGATTTATTCACACACACAAATGACAGATATAAAGAAAAGCATTTAAAGTTAAGAGAGAAGAAAGAAAACAAAAAGTCAATCTGATGAGTTAGGCAAACTCAATTATCCCTTTTCTATGACAGCAAGAAATTTAAGAAACTATATTGAAGGCAACCAACTCTATACTAACCTGAGGGAAGAGAGAATAAGTTGAATTGTCAATGGTGAAAGAGTATAAAAACTCCCCATCATACCACATGCTCTTCCCCATAGGGGAATTCATTTTAGTCATAGCAAAGAGATGGGCAGGGTCGCAGCAGTCTTCCATTTGTTTCCTAGGAGAGAAAACAGAGAGAGAGAAAAGAACAGCCGGTTAAATGAGGAGCAGATTCATTCACTTGTCATTTCCACAGAGATGTGCCGCCTTACCTCAGTGCCAGCTCACAGAAGCATAGCATCTCCAGGGTGATTAGACTACTATTAATTCACTCTTCTAGCCACCAAAGTGCGTGACTAGAATATTTCACAGTAAAAGAAAAAAAAACGTTTAAGAAAAATACATCAGCTCTCAGATTCAGGTGAGATATGTCAAAAGACAAAAATAATCATTACAGTTGCAGATGTACTGATCAATTCAAACATCCAGGTCCAGAAAAGACTTGGATAGCTAACTTTGGAGACTGTTGAGCTATTCAGCTACAGCAGAGCTATTCAGCTACCAGCATCACTGGGATAAACTCACCCTTCTGGGCTGGCTTGCAGGCTACTCCCCAGGTAACCCCTCAAGTCTAAGCCATGTTTGTTCTATGGGGAAATCTTTATATGACCCTCCACTTAATAATCTACCAGAAATAAATTCCACTTAGTCATGAGTAAAAGAGCTTATTCACCACTTCCACCTCTAGGAAGATGAATAAAATTGCTGGCATAAACCATTTCTGAATGACCTCACGCAGAAATGCTCGCTCGACCTCCTTAGCTGAAAGGGGACGGTGGAGTGGGGGACCTGACTTCAAGTCCTGCCTCTGCAGCTTACTAACTCCATGACTGGGCAAAGAGACAGGGCTGCAGAATTGCCCTATGAGACTTTCGTTGAGAGTCCATTGAGAAGGTACTGGTAGAGCACACAGTGAAAGTTCGATACGTGGTAGGTGTTCTCCTTCTTATTGTTACACTGTCCCAGCCTCATTGTTGCCAGGAATCAGCCTAGTCAGTAAGGTGGCCCCTGCAGCGGGCCCTGCGGTGTGGGCAGGCTTCCTCAGCCTGCCGGGGAGGTGCTCTTCCCGCCACACTTTGCCTCCTCTTGCACTCTCGAGATCTTCGTTGGCTTTGCCTTCACGAAGGTTTCAATGGAAAGAAGGACAGGAGAGAAGGGCTCAAGGCAGACAAGGGGAGAAGAGCTCAGGAAGAAAGCTTTCATCTTATCAAAGTTGCTAGACCGAGTGTCTCTTCTTGCTCCTACACTAGCCCTCCGTTTCTCATCAGCTGCCTCTCTCTTTCCTCTTCTTCTCCACCTTCATTCATTTTTATTGGTGTTTTGCCACTCAGAAGGTGGCTTCCAGAGATGGTAAAGGTTTTTTGTTGTTGTTCTTTGTTGTTGTTGTTGTCCTCGTTTTTTGAAACAGGGTCTCACTCTGTTGTGCAGGCTGGAGTGCCGTCACTGCAACCTCAAACTCCTGGGCTCAAGCGATCCTCCTGCCTCAGTCTCCCAAATGACTGGCACAACAGGCACGTGCCACCACGCCTGGCAAAGGTAAAGTTTTATACTGTACTGCAAACATTTTGTCAAAAGTGCATCCTAGGCTCTTCTTGAATCAACAGAAAACACCTGGACATGGTTTAAGACTATCTTTAAAAATAAGGAGAATCATCATGAGCATGATGCTAAACTTTGGGGGAGGATAGGCTAAATGTTTAGTTCCTATCCCATGTCTGCTGATATCTTATATTTTTTAGTCCTCAGAGCAACCCTAAGAGATAATTAAGCAAATGGTTTTTTATTATTATTATCATCATTATTCCTCCCAATTCTCATCTGAGGAAACAGGCTTAGAGTGGTTCTAGGACTTGCTCAGGTCACACAGGGCAGAGTAGGAAGCCAGGTCTGCAGCGTCCAAGCTTTCTCCTCTTTGCAGGTTACCTACTAGGAACCATTTTGATTCATTTGTATCTTTCTCTGCCCTAAACGAAATGCTGTGTAAACACTGGCCAACTGCCTGCAGTACACCAGGTGCCTGCACAGATATTTTTTCTACTTCATTCTCACAGTAACCCATGAGCTGGATGACTTTAAGATTCTTTTCTCAAGTAATTTATCTCAGGTCACATAACTAGTGAAACGGTGGGGCAGAGCTTTGCTCCCAGGTCTTTGTACCTCATATCAGGTACTTATTTCCAACAAGACCATGGCTCTGGCCTCCAACCAGCTGAACGTGCCATTCAGTACAAAGTGCTACAGGAGGTTCAGAAGGAAAATTTGTCACAGCCATGTAACACCTTACGTTGCCTAGTACCTGGCAGCTTGCAAATCACTTTCATATTTGTTTCCTCTTTGCATCCTCAAAATAGCCTGAGAAGACAGGTTACATTATTCTGAATTTATGGACAGTGAAACTGACACTGAGACTCAGAGACTTGTTTAAGTTCATTAGGTTAGCAAATGTTTTCTTAATTATTGATAAAATATGTATTAGATGATGTTGAATCAAATTCTCATCTCCTTCTACAGCATCACCATGCTAGGGCAATCGTACCTTTTGTAGGAAACCAAATACACTATAGAAAATACAAAATTTCACAAATGATAGAAATATTGTAAAATCCAAGAGGTATAGCAAATTCACAGTGATCAGACCACTCTTTGCAATATGAGTGGTTTTTCTATCATAAACTCTTAAACTTCTCCCTTCATCCAGAATGCCTCCACATCTTCCCTCTGCCATGACCATCTCTGGGGGGTGACTGAAAAGAAACCACAATGTGGAAATGTGTATGCATATCCCATGTGCCTGAGTGGGGTCCTCATTAGCTCACCAGCTACACTGGATATGGTAGCAGCAGCAAAATCAGGAATAGTACTAGCACTCTAGTACTACCAGCAGCAGTACTGATAGTAGTAGTCATTTTAGAAGTCATAGTAGTGATTTTTACTGAGTTCTTACCTAAAACTGTGCTAGGTTCTTGGGATATAAAATTGAATTTAAAATCAGATCTTCCTTCTGAAAACATAATCAAGAAAAGGGGCAACCAACAAGCAAGTGACTTCCTGTGTATGCAGGGAGATGTGACCAAAGTCACGGCAGAGGTGTGCACAGATGTCTGTGGTTGTTTGGAAAAAAGAGGACATTAACTCACATCCAGGGTTCCAGGAAGGGTTTCCTGATCTGAGATTTGCAGCCTGTTGTTTGTGATGTCTAGGAAATTGTCGGATTAAATAATGGACTTCACCGCCATCCAACCTTCAGGTAATTCTGGAGCAGAGCTATAGACCAGCTTTTAGAATTTTTAGCGAATGTGGCTCCTACCCCCTTTTCCATGCTTTGCACTGATGCTGTGTATTATTTGCTTTTCTTTTGTGGCAGACAATAAAATCAGAGGATCAAAAAAGCTAAAGCAATTCCCTTTTCATATTCAAGTTCAAATTGCCAGATCATTAAGTTTCAGTTGCAGGTGAGTTGAGTACTGGAATTAACATCTAATTGCTTTTTATTTGAATTCAAGCTTCAGCAACAGTCGTAACTAATGATGCTATAACTGCAGCATAAGGGTAAATACTTATGAAGCCTGGGAACCACTTGCTAGAACCTAACTCAGGTTCTCATCCCTCCTAATGGAATTCATAAGATCAGTTAAGCTAAGAAGCCCTCATCTGTTGACTGCGCCTACTGACTAGGAAGTCAGATTCTGAGGAAACTTAACAGGCAAATAACGGTGAAAATCCAACCACTCAATTAACAATGCCTAGGATCAGAATGAACTTTGTTATGACCCTTTGAGATGCCATGTTCCACGCTTTGGTCACCAGACAGGAACAAGGTTGGGAGGCTGCCACTCCAATGACTGATACTTTTGTGCCCCTTCCAAGGGATAATTGAATTTGAGACAGGAGGGGTGGGCAAGAATTCTACCTCAGTCTCAGCATCTGGCCAGAACCTACTGTTACACTGTAGCTATTTAGACTTAGCTTTTGGAAGGTTAAATAGTCAGATAGACAAACATCCAAATCAATGCCAGTGCTGGCATCCCTGAACATGCATGTGACAAATGATCAAGTGATCATGTATGTCCCCTTGATATCTAATCAGGGCATCAATGTGAGCAGCACAAACAGGGAGTGTCATCAGAGTTTACTGTTTGTAAGCGAATATGCAATCTACAATTCTTATACGCAATATAGGGGTAAACAGTGACAATCTCTTTATGTGCTTTCTATGTTGAAATTCTATCAGTCAAGTGAAGTGTAAGTGAATATTTAATATTGCAAGAAGAAAATGCTGCAATAATAAATGTATTATGAAAGCTGTTAGTTTTATATACAAAAAAATTCTGAGGAATTATTTACTACCTAGGAGAGTAAATTGTCAGTTAAAGGAAATATTAATTCAGAGCATGTCTGGAATATAACCTTAGGAAAAATACCACATCATTATTCTGCCAACTAATATTTATAAAATTTTAAATAATATAAAGCAGAATAACAGAGTTGACATTAAATAAGTCAGGTCTTCATAGAGTTATTTTACATACTGACACTCAAAACATTAGACAAAATAACCTTGAAGAACTATATTTAATTTTACATTATTTAATTCCATTAAGACAATGAGATTTTCAAGGAAAAAAAAGTCCTAAATTGGAACTCTTTACATCTTGTTATGAAGAACTGAACGTTAAATATTAAATCTGCCCTCAAAATGTTCCATGAGGAATAAATACTCCAAAAACAATATCATGAGAAATCATCTTTGATCCAATCACAATACAGAATTCCTCATATCCCTCTTCCCTGCTTTATTCTTCTCTCTAGCACTTAAAACTATTTATATGCTATATATTTAATTTATAGTCTTGTTTATTTTCCATATCCCTAAGGCCCAGAATATAGAATCCATGAAGGCAGAGACTTCTGTCTTCTGTTCACTGTTGTATCCCCGTTTCCTGAAATGCTGGCTGAGACATTAAAAAAGTGCTTAATATTTATTGACAACCTAGATGCTCATCAACAGTGGATTGGATCAATAAAATGTGACATATATATGGATGAAATATTATGCAGCCATACAAAGAAGGAAATCATGTCCTTTGCAACATGGATGCAGCTGGAGGCCATTATCCCAGGTGAGTTAATAGAGGAACAGAAAACCAAATACTACATGTTCTCACTTATAAGTGGAAGCTAAACACTGAGTACACAAGGACATAAAGATGAGAACAATACACATTGGGGAGTACTAGAACGGGGAGAGAGAAGGGGAGAAAAGAACTGGAAAATGACCTATTGGGTACTACGGTCACTACCTGAATAATGGAATCATTTGTACCCCAAACCTCAGCATCGCACAATATATCCAAACCTGCACATGTACCCTCTGAATCTAAAAGTTGTAATTATAATAAATAAATAAATACTGATTGAATGAATAAATAACAAATAGGAAGAAAAAAGACAGTGTTAGAGAAAGCAGAGAATTGCAACGTGCATTTTGCTTCCACAGTCAAAATTCAAATTTAAGAAGTCAATTCCTTATAGTTTTCTTCTGTGTTGTCTGTTTTGGGACTAAGAAACAAACACTTGTCAAAATAATTGCTTTAGACTGGCAAACATTTTCAGTAGTAGAAGATCCAGGATTTGGGGCATTTGCTGAGCAGTGAATCCCAGTTCCTGCCACTATGTGCTAAATGTTAGTCTTGTTAAAGTAGGCATGTCTGTAGGACTGCAGACACACAGACAGAGACCACAGGAATAATCCACCAGTGGATGGTGCTGAGAAATTACTTTTCCTTCACTATATTGTCAAACTTCCAAATGTTGACATTGAAAATGTTTGGTAAAGTTTCAAATGTAATCTTGTCTCCCCAAAGTTCTTCCTATTCTAGTGATATCTGACTTGTCAATTATTGATTTTAACATTTGGCTTTCAGCCAAAATGTGTATCTGATGCATTTCCTCTAGACAGCTAAATCAATAGTCCTTATTGTAAAGTGTCCTGAGCTGAGTTCCTAAAATTCCTTTTAGACTACGACATGTTGACTCTTTGGGTTAATGTCACAGAGCCTCAGATTCATGACTGAAAATGTTCCCAAGCCTCAATATCAGAGGATGGTTTTGAAATTGAGGTAATAGATATAAATCACTTAGCACATTATATGGCCTTAGTAATTAATTTCATTCTCCTTCTTAATAGTTAGAGACAATACAACTTTGTTTGCTTCACACAATAACAGTTTGCAACTTTTTCTGGCCATAATTTTTAATAGTTACTCCTTCTATTCTCAAACACGTCCCTATTTCAATAATAAGTTGTATGTTCACCATATAAAGAATGGAAGCTGAAAAGTTAAGCATCTAACAAAAGGGGGCTTCTCTTTAAGTGAAGAATCTGGTAGCCTAGATAGGAATCAGAGAAGTTTCTTATTCTAAAAACTAAGTGGCAGATTTCACATGAAAAAGTAGAGTCTGGACCAGTATATGTTTATTTTTTCCCCTGACTTAAAGAAATCTGTCTGAAATAATCAATTTCAAAGCAGGTGTTTTTTTTTTTTTAAAGGGTCACTGTTGGCTGAAGGCCCAGACATATTTTCTATATGATCTAGAACAAGAAGTGGCAGAAGCTGCTCTGAAGAATTTCAGTGAATATTTATTTTCAGTCTCCCTGTTTATATCTACTGGTCTATGTAGCTAGAAAGATTCTAATATTGTGTTTTCAGAATCAAGCAGTAGGGTCTTGCTCACAGAGGAGGAATGGAGGCAAGTGGTGATAAAACTGCCTCTGGGGCAGACAATACTTTTGCCCCAGGTATTGGGGCAACTGTATTGGTTCCCTGCAGTAGCTTACATCATTGATCGAACTGGGCGAAATACACACTCCATATAGAGATTTGTACTCATGTTATTTTTCAATCAAATCTCTTAAATTGTATGAAGCAGAAGTACTTTCATTAGATTATTGCTTTAAAATAATGTTTTCTACAGAAATAATAAAAAAGCCTTTTCAAAGATTAATCTTCTGGATAATTTGCCAGAACTACAAACACAGAGAAAAACAACTCTTATCCACTGTTTAAGCCAGCAAGTAGTCTTGTATTTAGCAGTATTTTATTTTTCACATTTGAAATGACTGCATGATAAAGGAAATGTGTTCCAAAGAAAGGCAAATTAGTGCCACCTGTAATTTGTGTTTCTCTAGTACAGGCAGAGAAAATCGAAAGAAGGAACTTTTGAAACATAAATATTTCAAGGAGGATCTGTTTTTTCTAATACACATTTGTTTTATAATTTATTGAACAAGTACACAGAATTATTTGGATTAAAGAATATCAATGTTTCCAGGAAGGATTTCAATGAATGCTTATTTTTTGTCTTCCTACTCAGGCTTACTGGTCTATACAGCTAGAAAGATTCTAGTATTATCTTTTGAGAACCACTTATTTGTTATTTTAGTAGCTGGAAGTGACTGGGCCTATTCAGGCTGCACTCATTCAGTCAATCGACAAACATTTGCTGAGCAACGTCTATGTGCCTAGTGCTGTTCTAGGCACTGAGGATAAGGCCGTGAATAAACCAGGGGCAGAGGTACGGGGGACACCTTGCCCTCCTAATTCTAATGGAGGAATCAGAAAAACAAAATAAATAATTTACTTGGGTGAGCTGGGAAAGATGGAATTTTTAACAGGGTGACTAAGTCAGTCCTCACCAGGTGACATTTGAGTAAGGACCCGAAGGAGGTGAAGAAGAAAGCCATATGAATATCTGAAAGAAGAGTATAGTGGAGTCAAAACTCTATCTGTCCCCTCATAGGGTCCTGGCTGGGTCTGAAAATTAAATTGACACATGAGAGATTAACTGGAGAAAAGTTTTAAAATTTATTTAATGTAAGTTTTACAGGATATGGGAGCCCTCATAAGAAAAGTAGGACTCAAAGATGTGGCAATACATACATGCAGGCCAGGCACTACGGCTCACACCTGTAATCCCAGCACTTTAGGAGGCCAAGGCTGGAAGACAGCTTGAGCCCAGGAGTTTGAGACCAGCCTGGGCAACATGGTGAGACCTTGTTTCTACAAAAAAATTTTTTAATTAGCCTGATGTGGCGGTGCATGCCTGTGGTCCCAGCTACTTGAGACGCTGCCTGGAGGATTGCTTGAGCCCAGGAGTTCAAGGTTGCAGTAAGTCATGATCACACTACTGCACTCCAGCCTAGGCAACAAAGCGAGACCCTGTTTCAGAACAAACCAACAAAAAGAACTTACTTGATTTTGTACAGGTTGAACAAAGAGATGCAATTGTGGAAAAGTAACTAAACTATGGCGAGGCTAAAGGAAGACAAGATTTATTTTAACTAAGTCTGCTTGTACAGAATTCTCTTGGCTATCCCTCCGCATCAAAGAATGTTTCTTTCTTCCTAGCATATGGAGGGCAGCTTTCACCTGGGAGTTTTTAATCTCCTGCCTTCAGTTAGAAAAAGGGAAGATAAGAATGTCCTTCTTGCATCTGCTGTTCTTCAAGCGTCTTTAGCTTGAAGTAATCCCCGTGTGGTAGTGGTATGTTTTGGGGGTCATAATCTACTGTCCTTCAAAAGCATTCCAGGTATAGCAAACACCAAGTGCAGAGGTCTTAAGGAGGAGCATGCCTCGTATGCTGAAAGGCCATCAAGGAAACCAGTGAAGCTAGAATAAAGTGAGCATGAGACAGACTGGTGTGTTGGGGGAGAGGCTCACACAGGGTTGGGTGCATGCAGCACTTACTCTGAGTGAAAAGGAGAAGAATCTGCCCTCCCTTACAGATCCTAAAGAATAAATCCAACTCCAAAAGCACAGCAAGACATTTGAATTTGACTAGAAGTTGCAATGGAGGATATGGGGCCACTGCACAGCAGAAACTTCATAAAATCTTCCAGTGGATGCCTGTTTCTCTCCTAGACATATTTCTAACATTTTCTCTAACCAGCCCCATCAAGCCCACCCTCTCTCGCTCTTATCTCTGTCCTATCCACAGCAAGGTATCCCTCCATTAGACTCTCCAATTTTGATTCCCCTCATAATCATTTAATACCATGCTTAGATATGAGAAAACCCACCCAAGAAAATATTCCTGTTTTACATGAATTCATATCTTTATGAATAAAATTCTGTTCATCTGTTAATGGCATCACAGAAAAACAGGGAAATGGATATCTACCACATCTGAAGAGTGTGTTTCGGTGGTCTGAAGTTTAAAACACATGTTTGGAGAGATGCAATGAATTCACTTCTGGAGGCTTGAGCAGGAGCATAGGGGTGCGCAGGTCCATCCACTCAGAGAGATGCAGTAGTTGGGCAGTCATTGTGAGAACAGCTGAAAATACGGTCCATATCAGGAGCACCAGTCCCCACATGAGCCCGTATACTCCACTGGGCTTTTAGACATGTATGCAAGTAGCAGATGCTCCAAACTGCAGGCAGTGACTTATAATTGAGCCGCTTCTTGAATATACATGTTTACACAGCAGGGTGGGATGCAGCAAGGATGTCTTTATCCAATCATGGCCCATGGTGCTCCTGAATAGCACTGGGGAGGCCAGACATTATATAATAGATATAAGAACTCCATTCAGAAACACTTTTTCTTTCTTGTTGTAATGACACCTAGATCTGAGATTATGTCTGTGAAAGATGGGGAGAAGTTTGTGAAAGGCAAAGCAAATGAAAGGAAGAGAAAAAAGATACAGAAACAGCATTATGAATTTCTAAATTACACAGATTTTTTAAGTCAGGGAACTAAACCAGCAAACATTAAGATGATCAGGGAAGTGACATATTTCAGAGGGTAAGATCCTGGCGTCAGCTCTGTGGACTCATCCCAGCTGCACTGCCTACTAGATACAGTACTGGACAGTAGCATCTGTCCTGAAATTTTTGCAGATCTTAATTGTCTCTTTCATGATTCATGGCATACACTTCTGGTATTTCTGTGAGTAAGATTCAAAATTATTTTCTGAGAAAAAATTTGGCTTTGTGCTATGAACCATCTTCACAGAATGGAATTCTGTGTAAACACAAGTCAAAGATTCTCAATTTTCTTTACAGAATATTAACTGTGCCACCTGCTTGTCTAAAACATATGGGCCTCTCTACTCAGCACAGAATATCAGCATTTCAGGTTGTCAACAACCTTTAACTGACTGTCATCCAGTTTCCATTAAGGAACGTGCTAGCTGAATCTTATTCTGGGAGCTAGAGTCTTTATATTTGTGAAATTATTAAACATAAATTTGCTCTTTGACCCCGTTTCCTGGCATACAAGTCTTAGAATCCTTAGAAACTCCAAAATGATGTCTTTTTGTATGCTAATTAGTAGACTGGTGGCTAGAGACCCCTAGGTAGATTCAGGATGGAGGCTGATCATTTAAAAGGCCAAAGCATGATTACAGGATTAGAACTTTAAGCCACATCCCCCAAACTCTGAGGAGGAAAGGGTGGCTGAAACCAGTGACCAACGGTTTAATCAAACTGAAATTGACAGGATTTGAATAGCTTTTGTATAGCTGAACACCTGGAGGTTTCTGGAGGGTGATGTGCCTCGTGAGGGCATGGAAGTTCCGCACCCCTTCCTCCATATCTCATTGCATGCATCTCTTCATCTGCATCCTTCGTAATATCCTGTATAATAAACAGTAAATGTGTTTCCCTGAGTTCTGTGAACTGCTCTAGCAAATTAATTGAACCCAAGGAGAAGGTTGTGGAATCCCCAATTTATAGCCAGTAAGTCAGATGCACTGGTAGAACAACCTGGGGCTTGCCACTGGCATCTAAAGTCGGGGGCAGTCTCAGGGACTAAACCCTCATCCTGTGGGATATGACTCTATCTCAGGGACTAAACCCTCATCCTGTGGAATATGACTCTATATCTAGGTAGACAGTGTTGAAACTGAATTGGAAGACACCCAGCTGGGTCCACCACAGAATTGATTGCTTGCTTGTTGGTAGGGAGAAATCCCCATGCATTTGGTCACAGAAGTCTGTGTTGATTGTGTTGAGTGAAAGAATAGAAAAAGCACTTTGAGTTTGTGCGTGGTTTTTTCCCAACTCTCAATATTCTTTCTCTATATCAAGTCAAATCATGAGGAAGTGAGCTATTTATATTACATAAAGGTAACTCTTTTTAAACATCCACCCTATACATGATCATAGACATAAACAAAGCTATTTTCTAGTTCCAGTGGGTCAACTCAGCTCCTCACCAACATATCGTGAAAACAGTCAGGCAGACACTGCCACCTCATCCACCCATCATCCCTCACCTGTTCACTGTGTTCACTGTGTTTGTACTTAATATTGTTTTGCGAATATCTGGCCATCTTGATAGAAAAGTGCAGAGGTATTGAGAGAGTTGAAAGCAACAGTTAAGGAGAAGCATAGGCTTAGTAATGAAAACAAAAGTAGAGATTTTTTTTAAACTTGGAAGCATTGAGAAAATAAAGGATATTACAAATGTAGATGGAACGAATCATTTGACAAGGAGTGAATAAAGAAGCAACAACTGGCAAAAGGGAAGGAAAATGAGAAATGAAATGGAGTTTGGTTTTTTTTAGTTTGCTGAGAAGATAATTAGGTAAATGTAATAGGATAAATACTTGTAGACAAACTTGTCATAATTTAGAATCCAAAGGTATACTAAATTAAATAATATATATTTCATTATTTGGGTATTTTCCAATAAAAATATGTTGTAGGAAAATATTCTTTCTTAAAAAAGTATTCTTTTTAAAGAGGTGAACAATTTTTGTCTAATCCAAAGCTTATTTCTTTTATATATAAAACAAGGTGCAAAAAATTGGGAAATAAGACAGATGTAAAGAAAGTTATAGAAATAAGGAGGTATTTTTTGGTAAAAAAGCTTAAAGAGAAATCATTTTGTATGACAGGGAATCTTATACAGTAAATTTAGTCCTAGAATAAAATGACTGGTTGTTTATGAAAGAGGGATGTTCAGGACAAACCAGAAAGTCCAAACATGTCATGAAGAGTCTGTGTAAGTCCAATAAGCGGCTGTATTAAAAAATGTACAGAGTATAAATCCAATAAGGTGATTTATTAAAAAAAACTTTTATATGATCCAGTTGTCTATAATTAAAGGGAAATTATAATGGTCTTTCTAGAGATTGGGTTTGATGTAAAAGAACACTAATACACTAAAAAATTGATTAGAACAATAAAATTTTCTTCAGGGATTGATTTACTCTTAATAAATTATAAGAGATTTTAATTTTTTAACCCAAAGTTCAACTTTTATTGCATCTCACCATTATCAGTTTTCTCTCCCCTTTTAAAAGCCACAAAATAGTAACACCCTCCTTCAACTCATTTTCAGCTCATACAAGGTTTTTTCCCCTCAAGGTCTGTTTGTTGTGGCCTGATGCTAACAATGTTTTCTTTTCTTTTCTTTTTTTTTTTTTTGAGACAGAGTCTCGCTCTATCACCCAGGCTGGAGTGCAGTGGCCGGATCTCAGCTCACTGCAAGCTCCGCCTCCTGGG
>NW_012101461.1:76349-168731 GCF_000951045.1 Mandrillus leucophaeus
TGGAGTGCAGTGGCCGGATCTCAGCTCACTGCAAGCTCCGCCTCCTGGGTTTACGCCATTCTCCTGCCTCAGCCTCCGGAGTAGCTGGGACTACAGGCGCCTGCCACCTCGTCTGGCTAGTTTTTTGTATTTTTTAGTAGAGACAGGGTTTCACCGGGTTAGCCAGGATGGTCTCAATCTCCTGACCTCGTGATCCGCCTGTCTCAGCCTCCCGAAGTGCTGGGATTACAGGCTTGAGCCACTGTGCCTGGCCACAGTGTTTTCTTAAAGGTCTAAAGGAAATGATTTCTTCCAACAGAATATAATCTGTGCACTACAGAAAGTCTTTCCTTTTGCCTTTTGGTAACAGGCCTAACAGATTTTACATTTTATCAAAATTATTCCTATGCCATTATTTTTAAGTTTTGGTTTGCTTAGAAAAAACCCTAAGATTTAAAATAATTATTTTTAAATTAAGGTTATTACATCTGTATATCTTACTTTATGTGCTTTTAAAGTCCTCGTGATATTGAGTTACAGGGCTTTGGCTCCTGGATCTAAAAAGGACACCAAGTCCTGCTAAATCTTAAAAACTGAAAGCAATTAAAGCCTCATCTCCAGTCCCACTATAAAATGGCAATCAAAATAAACTGCATTCTGGCACAGGGCCAGAAATTAAAGCTATTCAACTCCTCAAGGTCCAGGGACTATTGCAGAAGAGGTAGGTATGTGTGATTGTAAGGGCTGATGTTGAGATGAAATAAGTTCAATTCCTCAATAAATTAACCATTAACATCAAAGTCACACTAATGCAAGACCAACATATGGGCCCCTGTATCAGATTAGCAACGTTTTCTTAAAGCATTAACTGACTCTTTAATAAAGCTTATAAAGGTTATAAAAGGTTTATGGAAGTTATATCTTACAGTCAAGATTACAATTTTATAGATCATTTATAAAATTTTGAAAAACAAGTTTAACTGGCTTTGTGCTGTTTTTATTGGGGCTTCTAAGTCTCCTCTCTCAAAGACTGAAGGTTTTTGCCTTTTTTTGAAATCCTTGAGTTACCATTTTGTTTAAGTGAGTAACTTGTTTTACAATGACTTGTGATCCGATTTTGTGATATCAAGTGTCTTAACCTTTGATATTTGACAAACTTCTCAAAATTAAATCATAAATTATGTCTTTTTCTGACTTCATTAATCCTTTAAGATATTAGGCTTTCTAGAGTTCAAAGTTGACATATTTGACTTATTTGGTATAAAAATTATATAGGAAGCATTGTCAAATCTGAAATGGTGTTTGGTTTTCTTTGGGTTGTATTTGTATAAATATGTTATTGGTATATGCTCCAAAATTATGAGAAACTCCTATCATTCTGATATGACTTAGTGTACATTTTCAGTAATAATTATAATTGTTATAATAAATTATTGTGTGCCACAGAGGTAATAAATTTCCTTGTCAATTGTGTCTTTGACCATGGCTGCCCTAAAACTTTTTGTCATCCATGGACAATTATTGTCTTGTTTTGATCCTCTTTAGAAGGTGGTTTTATAATCAGCTACAAAACTCTAACAGGTGCTCTTGAATGAAGGTGTCTGGTAACTCTGGAGATTGTGACATCAGAATAGTGGTAAAATTTTCAGGACTAATGGAGAGGTGAAATGTTTATGAATATCAAGCTGAATAGGTATTAACTGCATAGACTAAACTAATAGAAGACTGGAATAATCTTGTTGACTTTTTGCTTAAAATGTTGCTGATCCTTTGTTTTGTTTTTCAGAGTAAAGGAAACTTTTCTTTTGAGCTATTGACAGCTTTTAACAATTAAGTATACTCCTATAAACAAAATTTGGAGCATATTTATTTTTCTCTACCTGATTTCTTCAGAATTCAGAAACTATTTGTGAATATTCTTAACTTATGGCAATATAGTTATTTGCATAAATTCAATAAGAATCTGTTTTCATTTGTAACAGGACACAATTGGAGAAACTGGTTATTTTACTAAGGCCTTGACTGGCATGGTGTGCTTTCCTTTAAGGAATCGAAGTTGGCTTAGAAAGCTAATAAAAGCCTCCTGGGAAAACTGGCCTCATATCTTGTCTACGTGGTTCCTGTACAGGGTTCCTGACCTGTAGCAAGTAAAGAATGTCACTTTCTGATAGGCCCAGAGCCCCAACCTATTAATACCTTGGAACCTCAAGAGGAGAGCAATTCATCCAACTCATAGGTATTTGATGGTACAAATCCATGGCTGGGCTCAGCTTTTAAAAAAATCTTATCTGAGATTCCTTTTATGGAACAAAGTTCCATCAAAGCCAATATAAAAAGCCTATGTGAAAGATAATTATTCTTGCTATACTTTATACAAATGATCTAGCCAACTATAATAAAGCAAATCAGTCCTACCATAATTTGTCCTTAGTAAAAATAGGAAACTGGAGAGAGAAAAATTATGTTTCAAAAACCAGGCTGGGCACGGTGGCTCAAGTCTGTAATCCCAGCACTTTGGGAGGCTGAGGCGGGTGGCTCACAGGGTCAGGAGATCAAGACCATCCTGGCTAAAATGGTGAAACCCCATCTCTACTAAAAATACAAAAAATTAGCTGGGCATGGTAGTGGGTGCCTGTAGTCCCAGCTACTCGCGAGGCTGAGGCAGGAGAATGGCATGAACCCAGGAGGCAGAGCTTGCAGTGAGCCAAGACCATGCCACTGCACTCCAGCCTGGGCAACAGAGCAAGACTCCATCTCAAACAAAAACAAAAAACCAAAACCAAAAACAAACAAACAAAAAAAACTACAGTACACCTGATGTTAGATTCCAGTCCTGCCTAAGGTTTTCCCATTTTTATTATTTTCTACAGTTTAGACTGAATTCTAATTTTTCCTGACTACAAGTATCCAAAATTAATGTTTTCATTTTTTTCTTCTCTTTTCCTTCCCCCCGCCAATTTTTCTAATTTGAAATCACTAAAAACTAACCTTTGCTTTCTTAAAGTCCTGCTAACTAAATTTAGACAACTTAAATAAACTTCAGAAGAAAATAGCAGCAACCTATTTACACACATAAGCCACTTTCATACCTGCCTACTGTTGTATGGACTTCAGAGAAATGTGGCCTATACCAATTTTCCAGGATTGCTCTTTTGTTTGTTATTGTTTTTCTCCCTTCCTCCCCCTATTTTCTCTTCATAGAACTTGAGACTTCTCAACCTGCTAAAAATGAGCTTTCCTAATAACTCGGGACCTACCTATATAGGAATAAACCATCCCAGACCTGAGAGATCAGATAAAACCTGAGACCAAAGGCTCGTTTTCTTGTAAAATGCTTTCTCCAAAAACTTTAGAAAAGAAAAGGGGGAAATGTCAAAGGAAAATAAATCTTGGGGCCCCCAAAATTACTAAGCTAAAGGGAAAAGTCAGGCTGGGAACTGCTTAGGGCAAAGCTGCCTCCCATTCTATTCAAAGTCATCCCTCCCCTCACTGAGATAAATGCATGTCTGATTGACACTCTTGGAAAGGTTTATCAGAACTCAAAAGAGTGCAACCATTTGTCTCTCACCTACCTATGACATGAAGCCCCCTCCCTGCTTGAGCTGTCCCACCTTTCTTGATGGAACCAATGTGCATCTTACATATATCAATTGATGTCTCATGTCTCCCTAAAATGTATATAAAACCAAGCTGTGCCCAGACCACCTTGGGCACATGTTGTCAGGACTTCCTGAGGCTGTGTCATGGGTATGCATCCTCAACCTTGACAAAATAAACTTTCTAAATTAAATGAAACCTGTCTCGGATATTCAGGGTTCACATTTTGATAACTGCAAAGAGATTCTGAGTGGAGGTGCCCCTGACCTTTGACAAATCTCCTGTTGGTGCTTGGTACCAGCTTGAGATATCTTTATGGCTCAGACCATTAGGACAATTTGCTGAAGCCTGAAAGCATCCCCTACAGAGAATCCCTGATCTCCCAAAATTTGGTCAAGATCTAAAGTTTATATTGCCATACAGCTCCTTGTTTTTGGAATTTTTCTTGCTTCCCACACAAGGAATGCACGTTTTTCCTGCTTCCACGACAGTGGAAGGCAGGTAACTATTTTATGAAGTCTGAACTCTCTTCCAACAGGGAAGATGAATTTGAGATTTGTCCTGCTTCTAGGATGGTAGACAGCAGTCTTCAACCTGAGACCCATTCCTAGGTAAGTAACTCAATTGGGGTTTGTTTTTAGCTAAAGTTAAGATTAACAACCAGCTGGTTTTAATTGCTCCTTATCATTAGAATGCTCAGTAATTGTATAGGTTGTTTTGCTTAACTGTTTGTTTTGTTTTGTTTGTTTTGCTTAACTGTTTTTGTTTGTTTGTTTTGCTTAACTTTCTGTTGTTGTTGTTTTTGTTTGTTTCTGTTTTTGTGGTTGTTTTGGTCTTTTTCCTGTTGGGTTTGATCAACTCTATCTGACTTAATCAAATTAGAAGGAAAGCTCCAAATTATGGGGAAAAAGGCCTCTGAAGTGGCTAAATCCCACCACCACCACCACCCCACCACACATACACACACACACACACACACACACACACACACACACACGGTGGTGTGGTACAGGGAGAAAAATGAACAGCAAAAAAACAGGAAAGACTTTCATTTCTGACTACTTAAAAGGCTTTATTTACATAACAAGGCCACCTTTTTGCTAGTCAGGCCAACCAAAAGAGCAATGGCTGTCGCCTCACGCTGCTTTAGCTAAGGGTTCTGCCATCTTTTTTTCCACCGCAACAGCCTGGGTTTGTTTCCTAAATCAAGCCCTTTCTGGTTTGACACTTGGTACTTCTAAAACAGCAGCAATTTGTTCCAGCTGAACTATGGTCATAAGATTTAAAAAGATTTTTTCTAAGGAGCTCAATGGTTAAAAGTCAGCTTAATTAAAAGCTAACATCCAAAATGTATGTGTGTCTATGTGTTTGTATTTCAAAGGCCTTCATGTTGGCCTTTTTTTTTTTTTTTTTTTCCTCCTAGGCCCTTGTTTTTTTTTCTTTTTTTTTTTTTTTTTTTCTTCTCAGTTGACTGAATTCTGTTTTCTTCACTTACTTCTGCCTCTCCTTTCTCTTGCACCCTCTGCTGAATGAGGAACCTAAAATAGTTTATAACAGCCTTAAAGAAAACAGAGAAAGTGCCAGACTCCCTTTGGGGGAGAAATCTGCTTTTCCTTATGGAACCCCAAGAGCATAAACAGACCAGTTCATCTCAACTCTTAAACTACTTGCTTTTGTATTGTTATTTGATTTATTGACCAAAATGGTTATTGCAACAGAGGCTACTCTTGGGTTTTTAGGGAGAGTGTAGTTTAGACACTCAGAAAAGTCTTTGTTTAAAAAAATGTTTTTTTAAAGTGCACTGTAAAAGCATCAATGGTCTAGCCTCATAATAATTCTCCCTTTTTGGAGACCCAGGATTCAATGTAGGCTCTGCCCAGAGCTCAGATCCAGTTAAAAGACAAGTAGTCCCTATCTAAATAAAATTGGTTTCCTCTTAAAATCATATGGTAGATTTGTATAATTTTGTGTTTGACATCCATCTTTAATCTCCCTCCAGCACTACCAGACTTTTTCTTTCAGTACCTTGAGATGTAAATTTTGCTATCTGATTTTTCACTAAGAGTTGTTTCCTTCAATATGCAGATTTAGGGCTATTTAGCTGACAGCTACCAGGGTGATGAAACAGGTTATCAAGAGTTTGCAAGTCTAAGATAGGAAAAACAAAAAAGGAGGTCTTAGGAATCTATAAATGTACTTCTATCAGTATGCCTAATACATCTATTTATTTATGTGTTGTGTACACAATGTTTCACCGCTAAAAATATATAAAAGAGCTCTAATGAATGGGCTTAAAGAAAAATAAAAATGCTTAAATCAAATACTTTATCAGAAAAAAGGAACGACTAGTCAAATGCTTTTTCAAGTGTATGTGACTTAAGTTGAATCTTTAATAAATAAGTTAGCTTTAATATTACTGGTAAAGTAATATTAGAAATGTCTTAAGAATTTCCAGTATACTTTTTTTTTTTTTTTTGGAGATGGAGTCTTGCTCTGTTGCCCAGGCTGGAGTGCAATGGCGCAATCTTGGCTCACTGCAACCTCCACCTCCCGGCTTCAAGCTATTCTCCTTCCTCAGCCTCCCAAGTAGCTGGGTTCACAGGTGCCCGCTACTATGCCCAGATAATTTTTGTATTTTTAGTAGAGATGGGGTTTCACCATGTTGGTCAGGCTGGCCTCGAGCTCCTGACCTCAGGTGACCTACCTGCCTCGGCCTCCCAAAGTGCTGGGATTACAGGCGTGAGCCACCACACCCAGCCCAGCATACATTTTTGTTTGCATCTATTGACCAAGCAATCTCATACTTATCCCTGGCAAATACTATAAAGTGTCAAAATTTGGCATTGGGGTTACATTACTCTAAACCCAGCCCAAAACAGAATGATCTTTGCTTGTGTAATTTTTAATAAATAAGACATTGATACTGGTTTAATGAAAACAGCTACACCTTGAATTATTTATTAAAATTATCATAACTTCTAATCTTGTGGTTTTGGGCAGTCTAGTCCACAGGCAGTAAGAAGGTTTGTTTTGGGAAAGGACTGTCATCATCTTTGTTTCAGAGCTAAACTATAAACTAAGTACCTCCTAAAGTCCAGGAATGAACAAAGACAGCTTGGAGGTTAGAAGCAAGATGGAATCAGTTAGGTCGTATCTTTTTCACTGTCTTTCACCTACCTGTGACCTGGAAGTCCCTTCCATGCTTGAGTTCTCCTGCCTTTCTGGGTGGAACCAATGTACATCTTACATATATTGATTGATGTCTTATGTCTCCCTAAAATGTATAAAACCAAGTTGTGCTCTGGCCACCTTGGGCACATGTTGTGAGGACCTCCTGAGGCTGTGTCATGGGCGCGTCCCCAACCTTGGCAAAATAAACTTTCTAAGTTAACTGAAACCTGTCTTATATATTCAGGGTTCACACCTTATTCTTTCTTTCTTTTTTTTAGTATGCCCTCATTTTGGAATAGCATACAATCTATTTCTTTCTTGAGAAAGGGTACAAGCAAAGTACACTTTTTGAGGCTTTGGATGTTGAAAACACTTCCTAGTTTGGCTGGGTAACAAAATTCCAGAACGTTTAGAAATAATTTCCCTTAGATTTTGAAGGCATTATTCATTGTTTTCTGACTTTCAGTGTTTCTATTGAGTAATCTGACATCATTCTTAGAAGTAATTATTTTATTACAATGATTTTTCTTTAAATGTTTGTAAGATGTTAATTTAGGGATTCTGAAATGTCACTAATATGCCTTGGATATGTCTTTTTATATTCATTGTGCTGGACACTTGGTGTTCCCTTGCAACCAGAAAACAGGTCCTTCAGTTCTGGAAACAGTTTTTTATTGTTTGTTTAATAACTTCTGCCCTCTCTTTTATATTTCTCTTCCTGGAACTCCTATTATCCATACCTCTAACCTTTTTATCTCTTTTTTCCTTTCTGTCCTTTCAGGAGTGATTTCCTAAACATTATTTTGCTAATCCATATATTGACATTTTAATTTCTACTATCACATTTTTTAAGAACAAAAAGTCTTTCTTAGCTTCAAAAGGTTCTATTTGCATAGATTCCTACCCTTTGTGAATGCAGTATATTTTCTTTGAAATGATCATAACTATATCATTTGTTATATATTCTTCTGCCTCCTGCTTGTCTGTTTTCTATGTTTTTTCTATTGCTTTGTTTGGTCTCTCTTTTTTTATGTGAGAAGCTTTCTAGAAATATTTACTGATCCATAGCTGTCATTTACAGTTGAGAATGAGGCACAGCTGACTGAAAGCTCTTTATGCTTGGGTGGTAATTGCCAAGCGCTGGGCTTCATCAGAGGTTGATCCACGGGGACTCAGTCATTTCACAAATGTCAGTCTCCACATAACAGCAGTCTTTTCTCTTGGCCTAGTCAGTCTCCCCAGAAAGAAACCCTCCAGTCTCTTGGTATGGTCTAAGCCTAGTTGCTAACATTTTGCCAGCCAGGTGATAAGATGGGCTGAGGTCTCTCTCTTCAGGATACGACCTTTCCTGTCTTCAGCTAATGTCCCAAGTCCAGTGCCTCCCTGTTTCATCTCCAGTCTTCTAACAGATGGGAAAGGGCAACTCCTTGCACCTGTGGGTAGGGGGAGAGCAGACACACTTCCAGCCAATCTTCCAGGTTTTAGTGACATCAGCACTCTCATCCCTAATTCCTGAGTCTTTCAGGAATTTGTAACAGAACTGACTACGTTTTACTGCTTCCCATGTTGTGAGCACTGAAGTTGTAGACTTCTGTACTCTCCTAGTCAGATATCACTAGCCCATCTGTTTTTCATCTCCTAATATTTTGTTGAGGTCTTTTGTCTGCTATTTTCTTCTCTTCCATTATCTTCGTTCTTACAGGTTTATGACTATTTACATTCTTCCCTTCTCATGTTATTAGTCTTTCAAGAGGGATCAGAAAATCATAAGTCAGGTGGTATTATCCTTTTCAAGCTTAACTTCTTTACTAATGAGTTTTCAATACTGTTTTCTGATTTTAAAACATATGTGTATAAAAAATTACTGAAGAGCTACCAAGAAAAAATTTTATTTTGAGATGAGAGGTCGCAGTATGTTGCCCAGGCTTGTCTCAAACTCCTGGACTCAAGCGATCCTCCCACCTCAACCTCCTGAGTAACTGGGACTACAGGCACGTGCCACCACACCCAGCTTACCAAGTAAGTTTTTGATGGTGGTTGCTTTAAAGAAATGGAAATAAAATATTAGGGCATGTGGGAAGTTATAATTTTCATCTTACATGTTTCTATAGTTTCTTAGTGTCATGAACATGTTTTATCATTTTAAATCTGCTTAACTTTTAAGAGCTATTAAAAATTTAAAAGTTATAGATGCTTGTTATAGAAAATCTAGAAAATGTAAAAGAGAACAAAGAAGAAATTAAAAGTTAAAAAAGAACACAATCATACAAAGAAAAACACTATTAACAATTTTCTCAGCGTGATCTTGACATTAGATTCTCAGGCTTTCTTCAAAATCGGCACACACTTACCTATCAATTATCTCTGCTCTCTGACATCTTCAAAATCTCCTTCTTAACTAGATCTTTAATTTTTGCCCATAAAAACTCTTACTTCTGAACTAAAAGAAAAATTCTTTCAAATATGACATCTCTTCAAGATATGATAAAATCTCTCTGATTTTTACAAACCAAATATCTCAGAATAATTATTGCCTCTATTTCCTCACCATCCTTATTACTTTCCTCCAGCCCACTGCCTCTACTGAAACTGCCCTCTTCAAGGTCTTTAAAGATATCTGAATGATCAAATCAAATCAAATGGCCCTTCCTCATTACTCATCCTGATCCCTCTAGCATTTGACACAGTTGACCAAATTTCTCCTTCTTGTAAGTCTCCCTTCTCTGATATCCATGGTAGTCTCATATCCTAGATATCAACTCTTCTCTAAGGGCTTTTTCTCTCTTCCATGATAAAAACAGCGCTTTTTCCTCCCATCACCTAAATAGTATTGTCCCAAGGCTTACACCTTGATCCTCAGCGTTTATTATTCTATTCATAATGAAGGCTTGAATCACAGCCACATTCCTTATATGCATCCCAAGAAAACGACTAGCTCTAAAAGAGATACAAAAGAGAAAAGACCTAGGATGGACCATCAGGAGATGTCTAACATATTGTGAACTAAAAATGAAATTCTAAGCCCCCCAAGCAACTGAATGGACACCCTCCTGGCCAAGGGGACCCCAAGATAATCTTGAAAACTAAGTTCTTGGCCATAACGTGGGATAGAAGTCAGACACGCCTTGCTATGCCTCCTCCCTCGCTAATTACCATTAGCTTTTCTTCCCTAAAGACTAAAGACAAACCGGCCCTTTCAAAGAACTCCTCCACTGATGTCCACCATACATCTGACACTGCCCCTCCTTTTTGCCTGATAAGACACCACCGACTACAGAGTGGTTTTGGCCAGTCTGTGGAGAATGCACAGTAAGGGTCCTTGTGTCCTCTGCTTCACCTTTTGACATCAGAGGGCCAAACACTCCACCCTCAGATCATGCTAACACCACTACCTTTTGCACACGATACCCAAGAAGGGGCATGAAGCTCAATTGCACATGTACACGTTTCTCCTTTCATTAATATTCATGAGTCTTTCTATAGCTTATTGAATGTGTAGATTTGGCCACTCTGCTCAGTATATATTCTTGTTCCCTTTGTCCCTCTCTCAAAGTATCTGTTTCTGGCTTCTGGTGGGAGGCTATGCTTCTAAGCCTAGCAGAATGGTCACTTGCAGGCTGCAACACTTTATGAGAAATAAAGCTCTCCTTTCCAAATTTTTGAACCTCATCATCCTTTAGTTGGCAGTAGAAAGGTAGGGCTGGATCAGTGAAGAAAGGAGGGCCTACAGGAAAAAGAAGAAGAAATTTTAAAAATATATTTGGTTCTTACTATGCACAGATGCTATGCCATGTCCTTTCATATATATTACCTTCATTTCATTCTCAAAACAATCCTGTGAGTTAGGTACCTTTATTTCTCTTTACAAGAGTTAAGCAGCCACACAAAACGACACAGCTATGTTCCAGGTTATAAAAAAAGGAAACCAGACTGATGTGATGGAAGAAACAGAGGCTTGGAGATTACACAGCTTTGATGCTACTGCTTACTGCTCTATGGCGTTGGTCAAATACAACTTTCTGGTCTTCGGTTTTCTCATTTATAAAATAAGGACAAAATTAGTTGATTACAAATGAAAGGCTTATAAATAAGTTGTATAAAGTACCTAGTACACAGGAAGTGCCCATAATAATTGTTATTCTGACTCTATGAATATGGGTTATTGTCATTAACAAAAGAATATAACACTAGGAGAAGGAAGGCGAGAGAGTTTCAGAAAGAAGATCGAATGTTTCTTTCAAGGCACAGATCCAAGCCCAGCTGAAGCCCAGGTCTCTAGTGGCTGCACAACCTTGCATCTATAAGGGGCTTGTCTGTGAGAAAGACAAAGGGGCAGGTCCCCCCTGTGACTGAGCAAGAGTCAGTGCAATAACTCGTCACAGTCATCTTGTGAGCTGGGAAAATGCTCAACCCAGTAACTCGATTGCCTAGAGACCATATGTCCCCAAATGAGACAGCTCAGATCACCACTGAATCTTAAGAGAAGCTGCATCTATGCTTTCTGGATATGTTGTTTTGATTTCAAAAAATGTTTAACGCAAATACAAGTGTGTTTTTTAAAAAAAGAAACAATAACAACATAAAAGCAAAGCATATACGCCTCAGTGGATTTAGAAAAATCAGTCTACAAAAATTGCCGACTTTTCTCTACACTCACTAGATAGCGTGTCTTACAATGTCGTACATTCCTTTTCCTATAAAAATAAATAAAAATATGATAATCAACATGGCAACCCAAAATGAATTGACTAAAGAAAAACACAAGCTGGCCAGAAGAGCTGAGAGACGCATTATAGCCCCTGTGTTTCAGACAGCAGCTGCAGACTGTTCCCAGACACTCTGATAATGGAGAACATAATTAGTTTTCTTCAGCAAAGCAAAATAGAAGAACTGATGAGGTCAAAACCCATAAATTAATTCAATTTAATGAATATTAGTGTTTGTTTGAATAAATCCCATGTGCTCAAAACTGCAGGTCACAGAAGACGTGCAAAACACAAAGAACAGGCAGGGCATCCAGGTAATCACTCATTCATTCATTCACCTACTACTTATTATGCACTGAGTGTGTGTCAAAGACTACGTGCTAAACTTTGGGAATGAAGGTGAATAAGATGCAGTTTCTGCCCACAAGAATCTCATGGTCTTGTGGCAAGAGACAGCAGCAAATTACCCCAGCACATCTTATCAGTACTTGGAAGAGGACGCACAGACTGCCACCAAGAGAGATAATTGGAAGGGTGGGTGGGGTGCAAGACAGCAGGTGGAGGGGGATAGAAGAATTTCTAAGGTCAAGGTGTAAACTGAGAATCGAAGGACTAGGAGGATTTATTCAGACAGGCAAAAGGCTAAGCAACATCATTCCCAAACATCACAGGCCAGCGCCAGTCCACAACTGTTTCTTCAAATGTCTCTGGCAAAATGAGGAAAACATAGGCAATGTGTGAGGTTTTCATAGTTTATTTTAATTAGTGTTCTTTATTCTGAGATGATGTCCTTTCTCCTTTTTAAAATGTCAACATATAAAGGCTTTAGTGAAATGGTGGTATTTTACAATGTCCTTACTTGCTGTAATACGAAATCATCAACACTATTCGTGTTTTTATTTATTTGGCAATTCTCTAGCCCATTAAATCCTAAATTTGGGAAACTCTGTGCATGATGCATCAACAGAACCACCAGTACTTGGCATGATCAATCAGCAGAGTACACACAGCAAGCAAATAAACAATAATAGTTTATGTAAGAGATTAAATGCATAGAGTAGGCAGGACCTCCATTACAAAGGACTTTAAATGGCTGGCTAGGAAATTTAGGCTTCATCCCATAGTCACAAAAGATAAGGGTGACTGTCAAAATTGAGGAATTAGTCAGTACAATGCTGGGCAAGTCCCCCACTCTTTTTCTCTGGTACTCCTTTCTAAACTGTTGATGCTGATAAGCACCCAACCTACCAAGCTTCGTGGGTGCATAAACCACAATTGAGATGAGCTGATGATGTTCCCCATAAATTCTAGTGTGCTGCCCTAAAGGTAGAAGGTTAACATCAATAAGACCCTCCCTCTCTGCTAAATAAATGTATAAACTAACCAGCTGTTAAAATCTCCCCTCCTAGCTCTTTCTCCTGGATCACCTTTGGCCGGGATACTGCCTACCAGGGTCCTAGAATAGGACATGAAGTGAAGAAAACCAAAAGACACTTCTTGGGTTCTAATAAATGAATGGCACATCTTTCCCCAGACTTGGATTTTTATCTGTGATGGAGGACTACCTACTAACAATCTACTAAGTTAATTTTAAGAGTTATTAAAATTCAGTATTCAAACACTGGAATTGCCACATGTGAGAGTTTACCAAGGATTCTCATTCAACATTCTCCAAAGAAGCCTGGCTGCCGAGCAGCAGCTGGCAATAGAACAATGCTTCCTTTGTGCACAGACACATGCACGGTTTGGAAATTCCCACAATTGTCGGAAAAGACATGTTTTATCAGTGCATCATTAGTGTTATGGGGACTTGGCTACGATTTTCAATTGCTATTGCTCTTGTTGGTAAATATAAATTACTTTAGTCATTGCTGGATTAACCAAAAGCAGACTGTTTGTATTTGGTGTGCCAACCAAATAGGGGCATCACGGAAATGGAAAAAAAAAAATTGTAAAAAGAATTTGGTATGTAAATTCCTAAAGGCATTAAAGTGGTCCTGATGGACACAAGCAAAACTTTACTAAACTGAGTATACCATATGCTTTTCAACGCTGAAGCCCTCTGAAAGTTTTAATCAGAACTTTTAGTTAGCTTAGCAAAAAACGTTCATTTCTTGTGAATTACTGGTCTAACCCTTTGGTATACAGAGATGAGAATTTACATTGATATTTTATGCTATAATTTTGGAATAACTTTTAAATTTGAGACATATCTGTATAATTTACTGTTTAAATATGAATCATCTATAAAGGCGCTGGTAGAGTCTGAGCTCATGGAGGCAGGCCATACCGAATCTGAATTCTGGCCCTATCTCCTACTACATATGAGACCTTGAGTATGTTCCACAGCCTCTCTAAGCCTTACTTTTCTCAACTGGACAGTAGAAATTAAATAGTACTTCCCTCATACATTAGAAGAGAGAACTAATAAAGCTCATACATATAAACCCCTTTGCATGGAAACTGTCACATTTCTCAACCAGTTAGGCATTAGCAGCAGTAGTATTATTTAAGTTCATTTTTTTCAACAATAGTAAAAATAGATAAGATAAAAGGGCAAGAAAGCTCAGCGCTGTCAAGCTACCAAATAAACACACTTGAGTTTTGCCAATGAAGAAAATAGGAAAGGAACAGAACAAATGTTGGAGGAGTTACTTCCACACAGAAACCATGAGGCATAGAAAATGGGATAATGGCCAAATACACTGAAAATGAGAAGCAAGAGGATTCTAGCCTATGCCAAAGGGCCTGGGTAAACATTTGTCCACAAATGTCACCTATTTCAGTGAATCTAGACAACTAAGCTGGATACCCTCAATGTTCATCATCGAAAAGGAATCACTGGAATGTACATTTAATTGCACTCATATTGATTAATTTATGCATAAAGCCAATTTACCAATTTTTACGCTAATGATTTTAACTTTCACATAGGTACTGCTGTATCTGGAATGTGCCAAGAATGTCTATGGAGCCAAGAGCATGTGTTGCCAGCAGGAAGGTGCCCCAGGCCATATGGACTGACCAATCAGTGGCCAGATACCTGACACTAGCAGATATGCTCAACTTATGCCCTGGTATTTGCTCATAATGCAAATTTAGAAATTTTCATTCTTTAAAATGTCTATCTCTTTAAAAAATATTTTGGTTGCATTTGTTCCACGTATGTGTGTGTCTATGTTTGGGTTTGTTGTAGGGTAAGGGGTGCATTTGGAATAAGCGTTTTGTGGTCCTCAAAGCCATGAGTTGGTTTGTCTGAGGAGGGATAAAGGAGGCAAATAAGGATGTCAGGAGGCTGTTTCCCCCATCTATCCAGACTCCTGCTAGCTTAGTCCCACCACGTGTACAAAGAGCTGCTGCAAAATGGGACAGGACACAGAAAATGACAACATGGCTACATGAAACCCTGCACTCTCCCCCTCCTTCCTCCATGCTCACTAGTACTACCCTTCATGGCACATCTTTAGCCATCAAAGAACTCTCAAACATGATTATCCCACAAGGCCAAAATATGTTAACCCAGAGAGAAGGCCAGCCGGTAAGCCTCTTAACACAGTGTTTAACCTCCTGCTCAATTTATGCCATCATAGTGATAGCTTTAACTTTTCAGTCACCAGAGCATCTACTGGGAGGATCACCTGAAGACAATTCAGCGTAACTGTAAAACCTATGGGAACACATCAAGAATGCTATCTAACAATTTAAAGAAAAATTTAAAGAAAAAAATACAGTAACTGGCTCAATTAGCAGAAGAAAACTCAATTCCAGTCCAGATTCCATGATATAGAGCAAGAGTACCCAGGTAGTGTCAAACCTGTCCGGTTTTGAATTGTGTATCTTCCTTCTCTACCATGAACTTTACAAAATCATTTCCTTATTCTGGAGGATTTTCTGTTGTGTCTGTTAGATCTGCCCATTCTATGCCATTCCCATTGTTTGCACTCTAGACTGGGCTCTTGGCATGACTGTTTCTTAACTCACATCCCTGGCTCCAGGCCTGCCTCTCCCAGATTCATGCTCCTAATTACAGTTACCATGTTACTTGCATACTCCAGAGCTGACAATAGCTCTCAAACTCCAAGTGAAGCTCATCCTAACTGCCCAAGGTTTTCTTTCATTTCTCCCACTCACATAATGCTGCTCAAACCAACCATTCAGCTAACTCTCAACCAAAAACCATTTCTCAGATTTTTCTCGGGCTCAGAATATGCATGACTGTTTCTCTGCCAATTCAAATCCCACTCACCCTCAAGATTAAGTTCAGCACTCCTCTCTGCTACCGAGTACCAGCATTTAATTGTCTGATCCACTAGTTACAATTACCTGGAGATCAGAGACTATGCCTTATGCTTTCTTTATATTCTCCCTTGAAGCTGTCCTCATAGTAGAAACTCAATAATGACTCGTTGAATTTAAAAAAAAAAAAAGTGCTAAACAGAGTTGTAAATTCTATCACTTGCAAATAAGAAGCGTCTATTTCTGTCATTTTTTCCTACTCCTTATTCATCCCCATCCCAACCACCCATCACAGACCTGTGCTTTACTGACAGAGGACTTGGTTTAGAGCAACCATTCTTTCTACCAGTAAGATTCATGCAATAATCCCACTGCTAGAGAAAATATAGCAAAATTAACACATACTGATTTTTAAAACCTAGAGAAACTTCCTTTCTGAACAGAACATCTATTTTGCCTCTTGCTTTCCATTTCCCTACAAGAATCTAAACTATTTTCCTTCTCTACCTCCCGTGCTCCCTCCTAAAATAATGACATTTCCAGAAACCGGATTCTTTTGATTTAAGCATCTCACAGTGAGCTGTGTTTCCTTTCAAACCAAGGGCCTATACTGAAGGGCAAGAGGAGAGGAGAATATGCAGCAGCAAACCTTGGAGTAAGGAGGGAACTAAACACCTCTGAACAATCCAGAAGAGATAAGAGTAGTTAGGGCAAGCAAATAAATACATTCACAAATAAACCCCTTAATGTAAAAAAAAAAAAGTACCTCACAGAGAGGCAATGCTGTGTGGTGAAAAAATTGTTCTTGGAGTCAAAAGTCCACCAGGATAAATAGCTAATGCCTGTGGGGCTTCAAACCTAGGTGATGGGTTCATAGGTACAGCAAACCACTATGGCACACGTTTACCTATGTAACAAACCGGCATATCCTGCACATGTAGCCCAGAACTTAAAATTAAATTAAATTAAATATTTTAAAAAGATAGAATTTTAAAAAAACTAAATACTCTGTTTAGGAAAATAAAATAAGAATTAAATATACAAGTAAATATTCGTAAACAAGAAGTTTCAGTTCTTAATAATCATTTATAAATGAGTGAAATTCAAATAAAAAATCTCAACAGGAATCATTTGAACTTGTAAAACAATCTTAATTGTATCTGAGAGAAAAATGTGACACAATAGCAAAGAAAATTCTGACAAAGAAACAGTGATTGGCCCAGCATATATTAAAATGTACTATAAAGCTATGGTATGACTTTAGAAAAGAACAAGTGAGACACAACTATGGAAGAAAAGTGGGACTTCTGAAATAGACCCACACATATCGGATTATCTAGAATGGATGAACTTGGCATTACAAATTAGTGGGGAGAGGTGAATTTTTGTTTTTGTTTTTGTTTCAGTAATGATGCTAGAACATCTGGTGGAAAAAGTTGGATCTCTACCTCACTATACTAAAACAAATCACAGATAGATCTCAAACTTAGATGCAAAAAGTTAAATCATAAAAATACCAGATGAAAATGTTTTGGGCTGCACGATTCATGACATGAAGGCTCAAAAGCTATAAAAGAAAAAACTGATGAGGTTGATTGCCTGATAATTTTTAAAGTCGTTATGGGAAAAAAATTCAAACATGAACGTAAGCAGTCATAAGATAAACTGAGAAAAATATTTGCAACAGATGTGACAAAAACGTCTGCTACAGTCCCTTAAGAAATAAGGAACACTTAGTATCAAAAAAGAAAAGATGAACCACCCAAGAAAAAAGTGTCCAAGAGACATAAATGTACCCCTCACAGAAGACAAAATCCACAGCGATAATAATGCATAAGTAAAAGAGAGCTCAGTCTCACTCATCAATACAATTATACTTTTTCACCTATATACTGGCAAAATTATTTAAAGTTGATAACATTCAGTATTGGAAAAACAAACAGGCTTTCTCAGACACTCTTGGCCACAAAACAGATGACTTCAATTGGAACATAATTCATAAATATCTGTGTAAATCTAAATGTGCTGTCTCATGACCCGGAAATCTTAAATGTGCTGTCTCATGACCCGGAAATCTTTCCTTTAAGCAGCTACCCTGTGGCGATAATTGCAGGAGCACAAAACATATTTCCAAGGATTTTTAAGGCATTTTTTTAATTTAAAGAAAAGGAAAGGAGAAACATTATGGTCAACCCTAAAATAATTTTACATTTTATCTATTTAAAAAAAAATAGTATTGCTTTGTACTACACATACTAAGTGAGGTATCTATTGATAGACGTTGTGGGTGGAAAGGAGGATATTGTTAAAAACAATTTATTATGTGATTTGATTTTTTATTTAATAAATGTGGATGAGTTATCTGTTATGATATAACAAATTACCACAAACGTAGCAGCTTAAAACAGCCAAGACTTACTTTCTCACATAGTTTGTGACGGCCAGGAGTATCTCAGCTGGGGGGCTCTAGCTCAAGGTCTCTCATGAAGTTGCAGTCAAGCTGTCTGCTGGGGTTGCAGTCATCAGAAGCTAAAGGACCTGCTTCCTAGTTCACTTATGTGGTTGTCAGTGGCCTCAGTTCCTCACTAGCTATCAACCAGAACCACAGTTTTTTGGCACAAGGGTCTCTCCACAGACTGCCTGAGTGGCCTCATAGCATGGCAGCTGGCTTCCCCCAGAGCGAGTGACCCAATAGGGAGAGAACGAGGGCACTCAACATGGAAGCCATGGTCTTTTCATAACCTAATCTCTGAAGTGCCATGCCATCTCTTCCATAGTATCCTATTCTATTCCAGTAGTGAGTCACTAAACGCAGCCTCCACTCGGAAGCAGAGGGTGACACAAGGGCATGAATACCAGGAGTGGAGATCACTGGGAGCCATCTTAGAGGTTGTGTATCACCACATATAACACATGTTGAGTGTATCTAGATATTTCTGTAGATATAGCTGTAAAAATTCATGCACACTAAGGAGATTATATACCTCAGTTTGTTGAAAATAGTCTTAGTTTGTGCCTGTTGTCCTGGCATAATTATGGCATTTTATCTCAGGTATCCCAGTTTAAATAATGAATTATACTCTAAATAGGGAAATATCTGGAAGAACAGACATCGAAATATTCACATTGTTTATCTCTAGGAAATAAGCCTGATAAGACTTTTATGTTTGATTAATACACTTGCATAATACAAGTACATTATTTTAATTAAAAAAATACACATTGGATTCTCTTTCTGATTAACTCAAAACATTATCACATAGATTCCACTTCAGAGACAGTGAATGTAGCCAAAAGGAAAGTCCATGGAGATTTGAGCAATGGAGAGAAATGAAAGAATCACTGCCCTTTTTGGGTGCGCAGAATAAGTCTCCACAAGATTCATTGCTCCTCTCCTGTTTCTCAGTTGTACAGGCCATAGTTTCCCTGACTGTAGTATGGCTGGCATCTTTTCTAGGCTTCCACCTTACAGATAAAAGGGGGAATTAAGCAAGTGGGCTGTGAGAGCTAGATAGTTAAGAGAGCAAACAATCCTAAAGCTAAGCCACTAGGATGAATCAGAGATGTTAGGCAGAAAGGGGAAAAAAACACACATCCTCCTTCCCCCTCTTTTCCCCACCTCCTTCCCAAGCTAAGCCACTGGGATGAATCAGAGATGTCAGGCAGAGAGAGGAAAAAAAGAGACATCCTCCTTCCTCACTGCTTTATTTGTAGGGCTCTTGAGGAATGGGTGATATAAACAGCCTTTGATTCTAACAATAGCAAAATAGAATAAAGTGTTAATTCAGGTATATGGAATGAAGTTTTATCATTTGCGATTCATTCCCTTGCGGGAAGACACTGCAATATAAGGAGCTATCAGGCTTTGACTTGAACCCCTGAATGTGAATGTGGATCTTACTGCAAAGGTTCAGCACAGTAAGGAAGTTTGCAAGTCCTGGAGCCAGACAGACCATTTTCTAACTGTGTAACCCTAACCAAGGTCCTTCAGCTCTTTGTGGCTCAGTTTCTCCATCAAGAAAAGGATGATCTTAACAACCACAAACATCCTTAAAAGAGGAGTTGACGCATAGTAAGTATTCATTAAATGCTAACCCTGCGCACCACTGACTGTCTAACTGCCCTTAGGGAAATCATTGTTCACAGCCTGTTTCTTTGTAAAATAAGTATAATAATATCTTCTTCATTTTGCATTTGCAAGTGTTAAATGATAACACTGTGTAGGGTGCTGAAAATAGTGCCTAGCATATGGCAGACACAAAATAAATAAATAGGAATTCTATTACTGAAAATATCATCATTATTGTCTAAAAAAATGGAGCTGATCTAGGGTTAAATTGACTGATAAAATCTGCATTAAAGCATCTAGCACAGTGCTTGCACACAGTTGGTACTCAATAAATGTTCATTAAGTCTGAACTTAATTTTCCATATTGCATCTCTATTTTAAAAGTCCAAAGAGAATTTTTTGGACTACTTATAAGTTATAAACCTTGACATCTGATACACAAGGAGCAATCTTCTGGCTTCTTTATTGGTTCTTTCCTTTTGTAACAGAATGCTCAGTGGGATTTTACGCTGGAATTATGGTTGAAGTCCAAGGCTGGAGACACAGCTGCTGAGTATCCTGCATGAGTTGGGAGAGCCCCTGGACATATGTCCATCAGCAGGGCTGGAGGAAGAGTCTGATTGGCAGTCCAGCACCACCACTATAATTGCCCCTCACCTTGGCGTTCGGGGGAAAATTGGGAGCAAGAAGAATCTGTTGAGAATGGGGATTCTTCCTTCCCCTGAAGAAGAGTGAGGCCCCAAGAGGCCAAGGGGCTACCTGGCCAAAGAGGCATCATTCATCATTCCCCATTTGGAAGACTCCTAGCTTAGCTAGAAGGTATGTTGATCTGACCATGAGCTTCCTAAGCAAGAAGAAAAGGAAATTTTTAAAAAGGCAGTCAAGAGTGATTCTAAATGGTGAAGAGACAGTTCAAGACATTCATGGTAAGCCCCCTAAAGAGGAGGTGAGGGGCTTGGGCATCTCATTTGTAATGGGAAACCTTGATTTCTTGCTCAAGATGAAACAGAATGGACTCAGTTGAGCATTTCCGTACCACATAGACCTTTCAGAGATCCTTTAAGAAACAGTATACAACAGATTGGATCTTTACAAATTATATGAATGTATTAAATTACCACATGTACCCCAAAGCTATGTACATCTATAATGCATCTATTTAAAGAAAGAAAAGGAACTTAGTCAGTCTACAATAACTTAGCTTCACGAAGGTTCAAAGACTTATCCAGGGGATAAGTATAACAAAGTGTGAGGATTTTTCCCTGTTATCTGGGAATGACAGTCAAGGCCCCACCCTGAGGCCAAAATAGGCTAAGTACCCCATCTTTTATGTTTACCACTCCACAGGTTTTCTAAGAGGACCAGTCCTGGTACCACCCAGCTGATTTATACTGGGGAAGGAGCTGCCTTGGGAGCAAAAATTTGCGGTGAGGCCACAGCGTTTCCACCCCCATGGAGAGGGGAGACAAGGGCTTTTCCTGCCTGCCAACACAGAAGAGGGATAGAGGAAACTCCAAACAAATCACCTGTAAAGAAGCGGCGCCAGGTGCGGTGGCTCACGCCTGTAATCCCAGCACTTTGTGAGGCCGAGGCAGGAGGATAGCTTGAGCCCAGGAATTCGAGACCAGCCTGGGCAACATAGGGAGATTCGTTCTCTACAAAGATAAAAATTAAAATTTTGCTGGGCCTACAGTCCCAGGTACTTGGGAGGCTGAGGCAGGAGGATTGCTTGAGCCCTGCAGGGCTGCAGTGAACTATGATTGCACCACTGCACTCCAGCCTGAGTGCAGAGAAAGACCCGAAAAGAAAAGAAAAGAAGAGAGAGAAAGAGAGAAAGAGAGAAAGAGAGAGAGAAAAGAAAAGAAGAAAAGAAAAGAAAAGAAAAGAAAGGAAAAGAAAAGAAAAGAAAAGAAAAGAAAAGAAAAGAAAAAGAGTCAGCAGAACCAACCAGACACCAGACACACCAGGCACTGCACTCCTGGATCTTTTCTAGGGCTGTCCCTGAGCCATGGAGAAAGCGGAAACGGAAACGGAAAGCCAGATGGTGAGGCTGAGAGGGGTGGGCAAGAAAGAGCCCTTTGGCGTGGCAAGGATAGGGGATCTCCCTGTGGATGGAGTGTTTATCAGGACCACACCTAAGAAGGCTGCCCGCCAGGGGAAAGAACCAGAACACTTTGCCATTAGAAGACTGGGCAGCCAGGCAGGGTTCATGTGGAAGCAGCCACCCCCCACAGAGAAAGGGATTATGAATATTCCCCTCCTCCCTGCCCAAATTGAAGAAGCAGCCCCTAGAGGAGGGTGGAGTGGGCGCCACCTCAGAGAATGCTCTTCTTACCTTCCACCGTAAGCACCTAGAGGTTCTAGAGCCTGAGCAGGCGGAGGTGGTAGATGCCAGAATATTCATTGTGCTTTAAAATAAACAAAACTGAGCTAAATACCAGAGTGAGACTGTCCCAAAAATCAAAGTGGATAAAAAATCAGTAAAACCTGGCCAAGTTGTTCAGAGACCCATTAGAGCCAGCTAACTGGGGTGTGGGCGGGGGGCGGGGGGTCAGGGGGTAGATTTGACATGCCATAGTTGGAGCAGTTATTAGGAAACAATAAAGTGACTGTGTTTTTACCCCAAATTGAGACTCAGCTCACTGCCTACCGACTCAGCTCACCAGAGAGCCTTGCTGCCGGCCCCTCCACTTCCTCTTCTTGGCTATTGCAGGGTGGCGGGTTGAGTTGAGAACAGCTGCTTACAAAGTGAGCAATGCCTATCCAAGCCAGCCTGCCTCTGTCTCTTTGATTCTACCAGCAATTGAGCTTTGTGTTCCCCCACGGGCTCATGTATCTTTCAGCAAGGTTTTAAAGTGCCTTTCCTCTCCAGCATTTCACATGTTGCATAGGTTAGCAAGAGTCCAAAGATATCATACCACTGAACTAGATGGAAACCTCTGGCATCGCAATCATGATTCAGGCACCACACTGAATGGACCAGAGTGGCGATTTGGGCCCTTTCTGGACTGAATCAAACACAGACAGACATAGCTAAGTTCTGAAAAGTTAAGGCAAACCTGTGTTTGTTTTTCCTTCCATATAAAGAAGTGGAGAGACTGGAGAATGTTGCTGCTTCTTTCCCAATGTGTGCCGCGTGCTTGTTTGCTGTATGGGGGAAGGCCCGCATCCTCTTGGTTTATCACTCTGTTCTCAGTACCTAGCACTGTGCATGGCACATAGAAGGCATCGAATACGTATTTGTTGAATAAAGGAATGAAGGAGTGAATAAATGAATTAGTAGTGACTATTTAGAGCCTAGAGTCTTAATAATAGACAATAAATGAAACTGCCCCTAAAAGGTATTCAGACAGCTGTCTACCAGTCTTTCAGACAATCTGATGTTTTTATTCATCCAATACTCATTAGACATTTAGTAAGGCTGTGACCAGGGACTTGAGACAGACAAATATCAACAAGACTTCATTTCTAGCCCCAAAGCACCAAAGCAACGGTATGTAGAGCCATTTCACACAGGTGCAAGGGAGCAGAAGGACACAATACAGATGATATCTGGCAATGTCGTCGCAATCACCAACACCTGACCTCCAACATATTGACCCAACAAAATATTATCATGGAATTTTTGTGCCTTTTTACGACACCTCCACCCTTCACCAGGTGGGTACGATCTGCTCCAGATTCATGCTGAGGACGTTTTATTTTAGTAAATAGGAAAATCTTAAAATTAGAGTTGTTAAACATAATATTTCCATTTTATCTAGGACACTTTTCTTTTACCTTGAAATCTCTACCTTATTATGAAGTAAAAGTTCATTTTCCTTTTAAAATCACAGTTTTATTTAATTGCTTAAGTCCTAGAAGAAAGAAATCTACGGCTTTTTAAATGGAGATAAAACACCATGCTAATTATCAACTGTACTGTAATGGAGAGGATAATCATGAAAAATAAAAGCACATATACCACTGTGCTACATAAATTCCTCATAGCTGGGTCTCTGCAATCCCGAATGAAGGGTTTACCTGCCACTGTACATATCCAGTTGTATGGGGATCTTTTTTTGTTGCCTGACCTATTGTAAATCCACCTAAGGGAAATTTTATCATTTAATTTAACAATCACAGTATGTCTGCTATTTATGCAATCACTATGCACACTGAAAGAGGGAAAAACCCCAAATCTGCACTTAGCCAAAGCCAAAGATTCTCTATGAACAACCAAAGATGCCAAATATAAGAATTGGTGTTTACTGATGGTGGGAGTGTAAATTAGTTCAACCACTGTGGAAGACAGTGTGACAATTCCTCAAAGACCTAGAGGCCGAAATACCACTTGACCCAGTAATCCCATTACTGGGTATAAACCCAAAGAAATATAAATCATTCCATTATAAAGATACATGCATGCATACGTTCACTGCAGCACTATTCACAATAACAAAGACATGGAATCAACCCAAAAGCCCATCAATGATAGACTGGATGAAGAAAATGTGGCACATATACACCATGGAATACTATGCAGCCATAAAAAGGAATGAGATCATATCCTTTGCAGGGACATGGATGGAGTTGGAAGCCATTATTCTCAGCAAACTAACCCAGGAACAGAAAACCAAACACCGCATGTTCTCACTTATAAGTGAGAGCTGATCGATAAGAACACATGGACACATGGGCAGGAACAACACCACACCTGTCGGGGGTGGGGTGAGGGAAGGAGAAGCATCAGGAAGAATAGCTAATGAATGCTGGGCTTAATACCTGGGTAATGGGATGATATGTGGAGTAAACCACTATGGCACATGTTTACCTATGAAACCTGCATATCCTGCACATGTACCCCTGAACTAAAAATAAAAGTTGAAAAAAAAAAAAGGAAAGAAAAAAACCAACATAGAATTAAGTCAACTTAAAGTCATAAAATGACAGTGTTATTCATGATCATAAAATAGTAAATAAACTAAATTTCTGACAAAGATCATTGGTTAAATACATTTAATGATACTCATATGACAGAAAATTATGCAAACTTTGAAATGTACGTCTGGGCTAATGTTTAATGGCACGGAAGAAATGCTTGTAGTAGCATTCATTTTAAGTGAATAAACTCAAGGAACAAAAATTTTAAAAAGATTTTAAAAAAAGAATTGGCACTTCAAATTAAAATGTGAAAACATTAATTCTAGAAAGCTATAAGCACGTGTTTAAGATGTACACAAAAGGATGGTCACCACATCATTATTCATAAAAGTGAGAAATTGCAACATAAATATCCAATAACAGTAGATTAATTAAATACATTTGTATCTATCCTAACAATAGAAAATCTTAGAGTCATTAGAAGAGATAATGTAGATTGCATATACTACTACTAGAAAAATATTTGCAATGTACTGTCAAATTCATTATATTTTTGTTTCATTTATACACACATTGGCATTGAATGATCCAGAAGAACATAAACCAAAATATTAGCGATGTTTGTTAAATGTCAATTACCTTTACAAATGAAAATAGTGTTGCTTTTATCCTTTAAATATCAACCTTGAGAAAGTACAGATCTTTAAAGAGGCTTTTTAATTTCCTATGCTCAGCTATACAACAAATACATATGAAGAAATCATTAAAGAAAAAAAGTCTAATGTAAATTTGTCAGCAGCATAAACAATCTTTTTAAAAGTATTTTTATGGTAATACTTAGAAAATAAATAATTATTTTTCCAAAATAAAAAATTATAAAGCTATTTTTTCACAAGTTTGTAAATTAAAAATTAATTATATGAGAAAATACTAAAGGTATAATTTTGAGTGAATAAAAGAGGATATAAAATTAGATATACAAAATACATACAATTTAGAAATACACACATACAAACAAACATACATAAAAGAGACTGTTTACAATGAGTACTTCTGAGTGAGGGAATTTGAGCAGGCTTTTTCTTCTTTTTATTATATTTAAAAATTTTCTATAGTAAATATGTATTCTTTCCAAAATCAGACAAATAATAAACACTATGAATTATTTAAATGAACATGGGGAACATAAAATCATGTACTATATATGTTTATTTTATCAATAATGGAAACAAACTAAAGATTTCACATCCCAGGCAAGACATAGTGGGACAAAAGGCCCTTTTCTCATTGTGGTCACCTGGAAATCTCTGGTAGTGTCTTCTGTGTTTAAGATCTGAAAAATGGAGAATGTGTGGTTCTGAATTCATTTCCACTTCCTCCTGGCACCTAATTAGAGTGACACAGCTCTTACGATCTTGGCTGCTTCCTTCTCATGCAATGCCATAGCTAGAACACAGTTCAACAGAAAGAGGAAAAAATCGATTCCTTTAAAGCTCATTATCATTATCCAAAACAGTCAAACTGTAAGACTTGGAACCCCACATTACTCAGTTCCTTACTGATTTAAAGAATGAAACTAGGAATCTCCTCTTATCTGTGGAGGACACATTCCAAGACCCCCAGTGGATGTCTGAAACTTCAGATGGTACCAAGCCCTGTATACCGTTTTTTCCTATTTTTCCTATACATACATGCCTATGATAAAATTTGATTTATAAATTAGGCACAGTAAGAGATTAACAATAATAGCAATAATAAAATAGAACAATTATAACAATATACCTGCATCATCACTCTTGCATTTTGGGGCCATTGGTAAAGTAAAATAGTTGTTCCTTGAACACAAGCATGGTGATCCCACAACCAAGATGGATATTAAATGACTCATGGGCAGCAAGTGTCAACAGTGTGGAGACGCTGACCAAAGGGAAGATTCACATCCCAGGCAAGATGCAGTGGGACAAAGCGAGATCTCATCACACTACTCAAAACAGAGCACAACTTAAGACTTACGAATTATTTCTGGAATTTCCATTTAATGTTGTTGGACCAAATTAACCATGGACAACTGAAACCACGGAAAACAAACCCACAGATATGGAAGAACTGCTGTTAATTAGATTATAAATTTTATCAAATCCAGGACCACATTCTTGTATTCATCACTGTATTGCCAGCACCTAACTGGTACATGGTAGACATTCAGGAAATGTGGTTGAATGAATGATTGAAATCAGTTGATTGATTGCTGGGCTCTCCTGTCTTCCATAAAATTTTTCAGGCCACAGTACAGCACCCTCAGCACTAATTCTGTGAAAAAAGAGGGTGTGTCACAAGGTCACATTTCATTGTCAGATATTCTTTTACAGGAAGTGCAATTAATAGGCACAGAATGTGTCCAAAGGCATGGACTTTCTCCTCATTATGGACTAATAATTAGCAATTATCCAACAACTAATCCTCTCAAGGTAACTATTGCCACCTGCAGCTAAGGCTCAGCAAGACCGAGTAAATTTTCAATGTCACAAGGTTGATAAATGACAGAACCAAGATAAGATCCTCATCTCTGGGACTCCAAAGTCCAGACATTTTCCAGGTGAGAACAAGCTTCCTGTCATCCCACCCAGCCAGGTGAGGATGGCTATGGATTCTACATTTGTTATCTGATTTAATTATCATCACAAACCTATGAAGTAGATTAGCCCATGATACTCATCTTTCAGATGATGCAACAAAGGTACAGAGAGGTTAGTAACTTGCCCAAGGTCACACCGCTCCTGATAGAGCCAGGTCAGAATGAGAAGCTAAAATAGATTATTTTACCAGAAGTCTATCAAATCCATCATGAGAGAGTGCATTAATGATGTGTAGTATCATTATTTCCAAGATGACTCACAACTTTGTCAAAAGACTAACTGACCACACTCTATACTAACTTACATAATTATTCAATTGATCCAACTAGTTTACTAAAACACTCTGCCTTCAGATGAAGACTGACAGACTCCCAAGTTACAAAAAACCCACTATAAGTTTTCACTTGAGTATTGATTATACAGTACAGACCAAAACTCTCCAACCACCTCCATTTGCAAGGCAGAGAACAAAAGTACAACTGTATCTAATATTGAGAAGTTATCATCAAAGCAACAAACCGATAAAACATGTTCTATTCTTCTCCCTGGAAAAATAAACTTGCAAAACAATCTGGAATGCCAGATTCACATTTAGACTCCTGAAATGCAGGAAGTTTGGTCCTGCAACCTGGGGACACAGGGCAAGCATATACTACGTGCATATGTCGGCTCCACAGCCCCATATCAAAGTTCCTTCCACAACGTCTCCCTCAAAGAGCTGTCCCTTAGCCGTCCCTTGTCCTCTCTGATGTGTGGCCTAGGATTGTACACACCAGGGGGCAAGCCACTCTCAGGAAGAAGATTGGGGAAAATGCCCCACGCAGGCAGGCAGGCTGTGGAAGTAGACTGGGGTCATTTGGGCAGGAAATTTCAGGGTCTAGAAAGGTCCCATTAACACCCTGCCTCATTGAGAAAGGGTGAAACCAGAGAAAAAGAAGGATGTGGCCCCTTAAAGTATAGCGCACAGAGCATGGACCCCTCTCACCAGGGATTAAGGGGAACATTCATGAAAATCTTAAACAGCTCTTACATATACTTTCAACAGAGACGGTTGCTTATATAAATATCCTAAAACGCCTCCCCTCTCCTGACCCTTCCCTAACCAAGACCTATCTGTCAAGTACAGTTCATTCAGTCCTCTTCCAGGAGGCCTTCTCCAACAACTTGAGCCCACAGAGACAGCTCCTTTCTCTAAACAGTCAAAGCATTTATACTGTAGTTTCCAATTTTAGTTCTTAATTACGTATACTTTCAAGGTTTCTTAAATCCTGTCGATTGGGCAGATTTTGTTCCTGCAAATCAGTGGTTCTCAGTCAGGGGCACTTTTCCCCCCAGGGGGTATTTTGCCAACTCTGGAGACATAGTTGGTTGTCTCATTTAGTGGACAGACGCCAGGGATGCTGCTAGACATTCTACAATGTGCCCGGACGGCACTCCACAACAAAGCAGTATGCAGCCTAAAATGTCAGGAGGGTTGAAACTAAGAACCTCTGCTCTAGAGTAAGAGCTCTTTGAGAATATAAAGGATGCTTACTCCTCTGATCTGCTACACTGCCGAACAGCGTGCTGGACACACAGTAGGTCTCATTAAATACCTGTTGACCGATTGGGTGGCTATCTGGTTCCACACCTTCCTAAACATTCATTCACATAATATCTAAGCAAAATGTAGTGTACCAGGGACCATGCTGGGCTCTGGGAATGCAACTATGAATGAGGCACAGTTCCTGTCTGTGAGAAACTTAAAATTTAGCAGGGAAGGCAGGCAAGTGCACTCATATTTTTAATACATCATGATTAATGCACCTGTTGCTACCAGTCATTTGTATATTTCTCTGTTTATTTTCTGTCATCATTATCCTATAAATTCCAAGAAAGTAAAAATTTTGTTCAGTTCACAGCTACAGACCCAGCATCACCTATCCTATAGTAATAGTGGTAGACACAGAGTAGTAGGTATTTAGAATAATTGAAAGGATTACAATCATATGTGCATGGTATAAAGACAACAGAGAGGAGAAGCTTCTAAGCACAGCCTGGGAAGGGAGGAAGGAGTAAGGGAAGCCACCTTGAGGAGAACTAATAAGTCTGAGCATTAATTATATGCTGGAAATAGTTCTAAGCATTTTAAACACATTATCTATTCTAATTCTTAGAACAATCCTTTAAGAAGCCTCATTTTACGGATAGAGAAATGAGCAATGAAGGCTGATTTGCTCAACAACACAGCAAGTGATGGAATCAGGATTTGAACACAGCTGACTTCAGAACCTCTGCTCTTAAGCACTGTAATGCACTGTCAATAGATGAGAAGGAACTGGCCAGGTGAAAGGCAGGAAGATGTGGCCTAAAGTCAAGTCATTCCAGGTGGAGGAGATGGCTCGAGCAAACCCAATATAGCCTGGCCTATTTCAGGAACCGTAATTATTCCAATATTAGCAAAGAATAAAAAGAAAAACTGATGAAAGATGACATTGGAGTAATCAGAGCCAAATCATGAGAGAAATGTATACAGCATTGCTTCATTTATCCAAAATTAGCAGGGAACAGGCATGAGGTTTAGAATTAAATAGCTCCAGGTTGGAAATCAAACTCCATCATTTTGTTCATGGATCTCTCTAAACCTCCATATCCTCATCTGTAAAACCAGGAACATACACAAACCTACTTTATAAGGTTGCTTTGGGGGAAAACACATATATAAGTGTTAAGACCTGGGCCTGGTATATCTTATGTATCCAATAAATGTTAGTGATTGATTTTTGCTATTGCGATGATTGCTGATGAGATTTTTTTCCACATTTGTAAATTTGCAACATAACTGTAGCCTATTTTCTTGAGCACCAAAACTTATTAAACCCTCTTTTTCCTAAACTACCTTTTCAAAGTGAATTCCATAAATCTCCAACTTTCAAACACCAAACTTACATTTTATCTGTACAGATGGCTGCACCTACGTTCATCCCCTCCACTCCCAATGCCCTTCTCCTGCCACCAGGACAATTATGGAAATTTCTGAGCTTTTAACATCCCTATTCAAAAATAGGGAAATAAAAGAGGCCACATAAAGGTGGAACTGCTGAAAGTAGTCGTTTGTTCAGAATTTTGAAAAAGAAAGAACTTGACTGCTTAGAGTAATGGTTACCATCCAATGAGTCGATAGAATTTTCAAAACAACCACTTCACTGTATTAACCTCTATTCTATTCCCCAAACCCACTGGTAACAGTGATGTGCCATCTCTGCTGATAGCTAACATGTAGCCAGTACCATTAGATCCTTGATGTTTGTCCATTTCTAATGAGCCACACCTTAAATACATTCAAAAATTCCTGGCTTCGTCTTACCATCCAGCCTACTTTTCTATGGTGGTCTCCATGGGTGACTTAATAACTTTCCATACAGTAAACACACCAGGCACTTCTAAATCTCTCCACCTTGATCTTTGCTGTTCTCTCTGCCTGGCATATACTTCTATCCTCACCTCTTACCACGATGCCACCCTACCATCCTTGGAGGCTTACTCCAAACACCACCTCCTCTCTGAAACCCGATTTCCCTCCCTTCAGTAGAATTAAATGTCATGTTGTGGGAATGTCCCCAGCATTCACTGGTGTTTCTGTTGTTACAACAATCACGTATTAAACAGAGGTAGGTGGCAAGCATCATTCCAGGTGCTGTCTATATGCTATCATGTAGTTTTCACCGGAAACTTGTAAGACATTCTTACAAGCCCCAATTTACAAATCGAGGAACTAAAGCTCTGAGTGTTGGACTTACCAATGATTGCACAACTGGAAAGGGATACAGCCAGAATTCCAACCATGTTCTAACAGCTCCCAAATCCATAACGTTTTCACTCTGCTATGTTTCCTCTCTTTGATGGCCCTGTTTCCAGTTAGTTAATTATATACATTATCTGTCTCTTCCATGGCATTATAGCAACTCCCTTGAAGACCAGGGCATGTTCATTTTCATAAAAGTGGATAATGATATATCCATTTATACAAGATTCTTATGAGGATTAAATGAGACAATACATACTAGCATAGTGTCAGGCAGATAATAAGCACCTACTAACTTGCTAGTTTAATTGTTACTATTATTGTTACCATGTCAGGTGCCAAGAATAAAGCCGTGCACATAAATTCTGAGTTCAGGTTCATTTCTGAGGAGCAAATGAAATGGGTGAGGGTCTGAAGGAAGAAGCAAACACTACTTTGGTTTGGCACTTCCCACAATATCACTTAATCAAAAGCAACAAGAATTAAGAAAGTTTCTATAATAAGTTCTATTGATTCCTTTATCTTTCTATCACCACATAAACATTAGGAAAACTTCCTGTTCTGTTCAAAACTCTTACAGCTATCTTACTTTCTTCCCGCCATCTCCTATGCAATTTGACAAGGTTCTCCTCCGAGAATTCAGTACATATCAAATACTGAGCTAGAAGAAGAAGAAAATTACGAAAATAAATGGAAGCACAGAGGGCAAAATAAAATCTTAAATTTTGGTGTTTATAAACATAGGGAAACACTCTCTTTTCTCTTCATACAATTTAACCGTATGTTGTCATCGTATTTATTTAATTGTGTGTCAGTCATCCTCTACTAGGAGGCAAGTTGTTAGAGGAGGCAATCTATCCATTCTATTCACTGCAATCCCCTAAGGCCTAACACGTATCTGATGCAGAGTAGTCACTCATGAAATATTGGTCAATTGACTGATTGCAAATGTTTGTATTTACATATGTATATACATATATATTTTTACATATATATGACACCATTCCATGATTTGTGAATAAATTCACATAAAACTCTACATATAAGTGCACCTTGTGCATTTGTGTGCATATATTCGTATTTATGCAGAAGATGTTTCAGACTGGAGAAAAACAGATGCTTGTTTGTCAAAGTTGTGTCTCCTTAACATGATCATGGCTTCTGACTGACCGGTCTAATATTTAACAAATAAACACTACTGCCATATACTAACAATCCAAATGTGAAAGAACATTAAATGCGCATGTAAAAAAATAATTAACTCAAGCTATGAAACTTCTCCTACCTTTCAAAATGTCTTGTCCCTGTTCATTAGCATAAGTGTACGTGGTTGGGGAGAGGGGTAAGGACCAATAATGTTTACCTGTAAATCTGGCAGGAGAAACATTCCAAATTCTCATGGGCTGACCAGATTTCCTTATTTATGTTGTAACATATACCAGAAATTATAATTTATAACAATTATAAAGCAACCATTTTCTGGGTACACAATGTACCAGATCCTTGGCATCAGTTTTTATTAAAAATTTAAGCCTTCTAACAACTCTGCAATATAGATAAACAAGAAAGCCAGGACTCGAAAAATATAGTAACTTGCCAAAGATTCTCTGCTGTTTATCTAGTCACAGCATACTCAGTGTACAAATTCAGAATTCTACTCTGAAGCTCAAACTTATTTCAATAAGCAATGGTGCCTTTTACATGGTTTTACAGCCACTAACTTTGAGGCATATGTGTTTAGGTCGTTTTCATAGTGTACGGATTTTAATAAGTAATTCCCTGCACATAAAGACCAGACCAAATAACATCCAAACACACTGAAGATTACTCCAGGCTACAGAAAGCAAGGAACAAATGTGTCTCAGAAACTATCAGCCTGTATTTCTCAGAATATGAAGCATTTTCCACTTGATTGTGTCCTCTAACAAGAAATCTATCCTCTAACAGGGCTTCATTATTCCTCCTCCTATATTAAAAAAATAGACTCTTTCATTGCAAACCAATGGGAAGTTCTTAACTCATTTCCTTAGATCACTTGAAATGAAAGTGCTTTCTGTCTTTAGGGAAAATAATTGCTGGATGTGATGCTTGTGCCTGCTTTTGAGTCCCACAATCAATACTGTGAAGGAAAGAAAAAATTAACCCTTATATACTTTTAGAAAGAGTGGAGTTATTTTTAAATTCAATGATGGTAGAGTTCAAAAAAAACAGAAGGAAAATCCTGCCTTCCAAGGAGAATGCAGTTGCCTTCCTCTAAACAAATTGGCTCTGTTATCTTTTTAACCTCTCTTTCCAGGAGGAGGCCTCAGAAGGAGAAGGAAACCATATGTTTAAAAAGTTTTTAAAAATGTATAGATGCTCCTGAATATTTGTAAATAACTGTAGTGAAAAATGTTTACATGAGAACTCACCTGCCCCTGCACTGATTAGAAAGATCCTCTGCAGAGCAGAGGGGAGCATTTCCAACCACCCAGACCACTACAATCACAGGAAGAAGCCAACGGCAGCATCTTCAGCCCCAGGGACTAAAGGTGAAAGGGGCACCAGGCAGTGGTGGAAGCACCCGTATGTTCCCTCAACATGCCCGGGGAGGTGGAGAGGAAGGGGAAGCAGCTCTGCCTTCCCTCCAATCTAACTACACAACCCCTGCTGCCGTAACTTATTTTTAGACATTCGATCTAAAATTCCCGGAAAGGAAGCGGATCTACAACCTCTGAGTGATCCTCAGAGTTCTGATTTCCAACCTGGCTTGGGGATTTCGTTTGTTTTCTGACTTCAGGTGCCTACTTAAAGTACATCTCCCATCTTCCAGAGGCATCCATAGTCTAAGCCAATAAAAAGAGCTGGGAGCTTTGGAGCTTTAAGTGATGAAAAATCCAGCACCCACAGGTCAAAAGTAATGACCTTGGGGAAGTTACTCATCCTTCTGAAGAATCAATTTGTGGTCAACAAGATGAGATAATAATACTAGAAAGTTGTTTGACATTTCAACACAAAAATTGCACAGTATCGTCCCTTAGTAGGACGTCAGCAGTACTATGCATTTGCTGTGGGCACACTGTGCAAAGCTGCGGGATCCGTCCATGTGTCCACTGCCCATCACTCCGACGTTGGGGATTTGTTACCAACTGTGCACCCCACCTCGGGGAGATGCCTTTTACCTGCTTCTTGTTCCCTACAGCTTCAAATGTCTGCAGAGCCCAAGAGATAGATTCTCATTAAGTGCAAGAGACTAAGTTATCCTGGGTTCTCCTTCCCTCTGTTTATCCGTAAATTGTTAAATAAAACTCCGCTTTCTGAAGAAATGCGTCGAGTCTTTACCTGCGCAAAGCAGGTGTCTGCACATCTCTGGGAGTCAGGGGTGGGGAAGGGACCCTAACTAAAGTCTCCAGGTTGGGAATGGCACAAATGGAGGGAAAGGACACGGAAGAGCGGATGAAAGGCATGCCTCTGCGAGGCGGTGCAAGGCGGTCCTCGCCGGTGACCCTGTCCTCTGCACTAGGGGAGGAAAGGACGCTAGAGGGGATGAGCCGCGAGGGCAGGAGTACCTGAACGCTCTGGCCGCGGTCTGGTTCCTCCTCCATGCCGTGCCCTGTTGCAGCACACCCTGCACGATCTCCTTCTCGTTGGGCAGCCGGTAGACGGGAAAGATGTAGAGCCAACAGAGGACCACGACACAGAGGGCACTGGCTCCCATGGGCAGCCGGGTCCGTGGGAACTTCCACGCCAGTACAGCCATGGCCCCTCTGGACGTTTGTCGCCGGGCCCGCCCGCAGGGGCTCATCGCAGCCCCGGCGTCCCAGGGGCGGGGGCCGGGGCCTCAGCACAAAGCTAGGCGAAGTGGCAGCGGAGGGTCTCCCACCGCCGGCCCCCCATGCACACACACCTTTCGTTCTCTTGCTTGCAAACGCACGCACGCTTCTTCTGCCCCGTCGGCCCCAAAGGTCAGCGCAAGGATTTTTTTAAATGCAACTTTTCCAAGGATTTCTTTCTAGGGGAAGCGGCTGGGGGGCAAGTCACGATCTATGGCCATGGTCGCTTCCCCTGCAGAAGGCGGGCGCTGGGGTCTCCGAGAGCGCAGACAGCGGTGGCGGCGAGTCGCTCCGGCCAGTTCTGCCGCATCACGGTCGCCGTCGGCGAGGGTCCGGGAAAAGGCTCGGCTCTCTCCCAGACATTTGGCCGGTGGCGTCCCCTTGTCCCCTTCCAAGCGATGCTCCTGCGCCCTTCGCCGCCTCCCGCGCTACTGCGCCGCCAGGCAACCCCCCTAGACGCGCTCTCTGCGCCGCGCCAAGTCCTTGGAAATTTCCACGGCGGCCCGGGACCGCTATCCTGCCCCGGGCTCCTCCGCCTCGCCCGCCAGGACCCTGGCTCTCCACCCCTCCCGGAGAAGAAAAGAACTCGCTCTCATCAGTTAATTCAGCGGCGCGCCGCAGCCTTCCGCTGCGCCCTGGACTTCGCAGACAAACGCCCGGGGATTGGTGGAAATCAAGGTCTCCCCCTCCCTCCCCCACCCGCAAAATTGCCTCTTTCGACCCGATCCGAGCCGCGACACTCGCCCAGAGCGCGCACCCCTCACTCGTGCCCTGGAGATAACGGCAGACAATAAAAAACAACAGCCCCCGCCAGTAGAAATATATCAGTCCCTGAGTGCGGCGGAGACTGGGTAATATCCTGACCCTTCGACACGCGGCCGGTGTGCCCGGGCTGTCACCCTGCTGCCGTCACCCTTGTCTTTCTCTAACTGGTTGGATATTAACCCGCAGCCAGGCGCGAGGAGGCTGGCGGAGATTTATTCCTTCCTGGGCCCCCACCCCCATTAGCCGGTCCCGTAGCCGCGGCCCGTGTGCGCGCGCGCGTACACACACACACACACACACACACACACACACGTTCACGGGCGCAAGCGAGCGCGCTCACGAGGAGGTGCGTGCGCTCCGGGGTCCTCCGCCTCGCCTCCTCCCTGCAAGGAAAGGCACTGCTGCATCCAGATGTGCAGGCAGCTGGTGCCCAAACGCCAGACCTCAAGATGTCAAATTGCCTTGGAGGCGTGCGGCCTTTTGGATTAAAGGATCATTGGTTCTTAGACGTCCTTCTTGCTCTTCTTGCTTGTGATAAGCGATAAGCTTATCGCAACCCCGACCTTGGAAAAGCGCCACCCGCCTGGACCCACCGAGCTGAGGGAGTCGCTGATTAGCCATTTCTGCTCTCCTCGGCGGCGACGCATAGCTTGGGTACCTCCTAGCGGTCGCCTATTCTATTTGCTTAAGCATCTCGTCAAGCATAAAGTGTGCAAGGACAAAGAAGAAACCTGGTCAGCGTAGTCATCACGAAAACAAAATCTAAGGCTATAACTCCATTTGTTCAGCCGACTAGGCTGCGGTGCCTGGTATCTTTTTCTAGCATCCTTCTCCACTGAGAGGTAGAACTTGAGAAGTTGATGCAAAGTTATTTACCAAAAGCGAAGTAGCATCCCAGATGACCACTTTGGTGTCATTTTCTCAACAATACTGCGCACTCTTAGTTGAGTGACCTACTGCCCTCCACCGGCAGGCGCGCCCCAGAAATCTCTGTCCTACTTAGGTAAATCAGTAGAGACAGGGGAAACCTTGAAATCCCAGTCACATCTTAACACAGTGGAGGCTAATACAGATTCTTTAAAATGAAGATCATCTTAAGTCCTGCAAAGTTAACCAGTCAACTCTCTTCTATTCTGGAAAAGGGGAAGGGAGGAAGGAGCTTTTCCTACTTGCCTGGGCTTTGGATAAATCATCTGCCATCTCTGATCTTATAATTTAAGTAAAACACAAACCATTCCCATTTCTCTTTTCTTCTTCAAGTTCAAGGGATATTTGTAGAGTAAATAACAAAGAAATAAACTGGCGAACAAAACTAAGGCATATTACAGTTATGAAGGGGCTATGTAAATGTTTCTCCATTTAATATCATAATAATGCATTAAAGTCATGCTTTATATCAAAAGATCTGTGTAACACAATGTGCTGTTTTTCTTTCTTCTGCAAACTAAGAATTCTCTTACCCTAGTGGGCTTTTGCCCACCCAACAATCCAAACTTATTCCCTGCTTTTTCTTAACGTGAGCCCCAAATCTAATCAGGCCATCGCTCTCACCCTTCCAAGTCATACTACATTGGTCTGTTCTCCCATTACTATAAAGAATACCACTGAGACTGGGTAATTTGTAAAGGAAAGAGGTTTAATTGTTCCACATGGCTGGGGAGGCCTCAGGAAACTTACAATCATGGTGGAAGGCAAAGCAGGCATGTCTTACATGGTGGTAGGCAAGAAAGAGAATGCGTGTATAGGATGAACTGTCAAACACTTATAAAACCATCAGATCTCGTGAGAACTCACTATCATGAGAACAGCCTGGGGGAAACAGCCCCCATGATCCAATCACCTCCCACCAGGTCCCACCCTGGACATGGGGGGATTATTGGGAAAACAATTCAAGATAAGATTTGGGTGGGGACACGGAGTCAAACCATATCACACACAGGTCTCAGTTCTGTCACAGTGTTGTGATCCACGCATGGGATGTGTGTTCGGTTTTTTTTTTTCTCCCCATGTATAAATCCAGTGCATTATTCAAGACCAAGCCAAGTACCTAGCAAGTTCTCATTCAATAATGTATTCCCAGGCCACCTAAAACACAGACTTTATGGGAACTCAATAAATATTTGTGGTTTCTGCTTCTATTCTCTTTGACCTCCTGCTCTGATTTCATAGTATTTGCTGGCTCTGACAGATGATTAAACACTTAGTTGTGTTGTGTTGTGCTGTGTTGTGTTGTGTTGTACTGCTAGCATTTTTCATATATAACTATGTCTCACCAACTAGGCAGGAAGGGTATTTAGTCTTATGTATCAAATGACAAGCCTGTGCTTTTGATCAAATTAGGACTCCACATGGCATGGCTAAGTGTCTAGGAGAAGAGAAAGAACAATATTTCCCGTTTTCTTCATGTTCCTCTAGGTACCAACAACTCAGGCACTTCAACAAATAATTGTTGCTTGGTTTTACAGTGAGATCCTCAAACTCATTCAGTCTATTGCCAAGGCATCACTGTTTAAGGAAAAGTATGAACCCCCAAGTTTTAATGTTTTAAATAAAATATTTTAACCGATATTTAGCCATCTTGTTTGTATGACTTATAGTAAGTAGCTTAGGTATTCTTTTATACTTCTGCATCTAAGTATGCTTAGTGGACACAAACAGGATTTCCTCAGGGACTAAACAACTTTTAAAACTCTATAAATGTGGAGTAGAAAAATATAAAGGCAGGAGTCCAGATTAAGCAGAATTGTCAGTGATTTGAAATAAAAATTTTAAAAGGCCATTCTTCAGTCTCTGCTCAAGTTCTTCTTGTCAGAATGGCTTGGAATGGCCAGTCAAAAGCATAAAATGATGCCTGTTTCACAACCAATTACAATACCAAGGTAAATAAGGTTGTAGATTGAGAAAGGTTATAAACACAGTTTATCTGAATAAATGCATTTATTTATCTCCACTCCCTATTGTGACCTCACTAAAAAAACAGCAAAGGACTAAAAGAGAAAAAAGATTCAGAAGAACAGGAGAAAAAGAAGGAATACAAAAGCAGACAAACGATGTCAAAAAGTTCACAAGGAGGAAAGCAATTAAACAAGTGTTAACTGCCTTATCAGGAAAGAGAAAGGTCTGGGCCTTCAAGTAACTGTGTGTGTGTGTGTGTGTGTGTGTGTGTGTGTGTGTGTGTGTGTGTGTGTGTCTGTGTGTATGTGTGCGCGCGCACAAAAACTAGGGGAGCATAGAGAGAAGCCAACAAGAATCAAGCTAATTTGTACTACAGGGTTCTTGAAAGGCTCAGAAATAAATCACCTAGGACCTCTGGAGATGGAGGTAATGAATTAAACGAAGTAAGAGGTTTGTTGGAAATCTTTAAAAAGGAGCAGTTGAAACATCTAGATCTTATTCCCCAACCTGGCTTGAAACAGGAAGTTAACTCTCTAGAGATTGACCAGCACAAAAAAGAAGACCTACAGATTCTGATATGTGCAAGAGATCTCCAATCAAATGGCCAAATCCCTGTCTAACACCCTCTAGTGAGACCCACCAGTGGATAAGCTCTGCCTACACAGAGTTTCGTGGCCTCTTTTTAAGGCCTCCTTCTTAAACATGAGGGGAGAGTCAAGGATCCCTAGACATTTGAAGAGAGTCTCCAACATGAAAGCAGAGACAAAACAAGCAAATAATCACACACAGAAATCAACCCTAAGAAAAAATGCTAACACAGGAAACATAAGAAATCTTCAATAAAAACCATAATTAATATCTCACATGGGCTAAGACACAATCCAATGAAGCAAGAACAAGAGGAATGTTCAGACGACAAAAAATAAAGTCCTTTGAAACTGAAAATATGTAACAAAATATATAACAGAATTCATAGAAAAGTTGAATTACAAAGTTGAAGAAATATCCCAGAAAGCAGGCCAAAAATCTAAAAGAGGAAACAAGATAATGAGTTATAGACTCAAAAAAAAAATCAATATCTAAACAACAAGAAACAAAAAGGAGAAGATTTTCAAAGACATACTAAGAAGAAATCCTAAAATTTAAGGGTTCATTAAGGACTCAATATAATGCATTTTTTAAACCCACACCAAAGGTATATAACAGTGAAATTTCACAAAATAAGAAAGAGAAAATCATGAAAGATTAAAAAAGAAAAATGCATTCAAAAGATTGGAAATTATGTTGGAATTAGATTTATTTAAAGCAAAAAAGCTGAAAATCAACTTTACTTGGGCTCATCCAAGAACTAAAGTTACAAGTCTATTCCCCCCTCCTCCAAATGGAGAGATGAACAAATCCAGAGCCAGAGTTGAGGTATGTTTATCTGGAGCATAAGATGTTGAAGCCATAAACTGGTAGGAAAGCTTAAGTGGTCATTTGGAATTGGCATAGTGGAATTGCTGGAGGCTGAGTGTGGACTAGAGTGAAAGGGAGAAACTCCTGGGGATCACAATCAGGAACTCCTGGAGATCATGGTCAAGTGGGCGTCCACACTTTTAGGAGTTTTATCTCCAAGAATCTCACTGATACAGGATGGGGGCCAGAGAAGTATTGGGTAAAGAAGGGCAGTGTCCCTGGAGAGGGCTCCACCCTCAGGCCTGTGCCCACAGACCTAAGTGAGAACAGGCACTCCTGTTTTTGTGCCCAGATGTTGCATTTTCCAAAACCACTCTGGCCCACCATGCCCCCCATCCTGTTTTCATATAAACCCACAGCCTTAGCAGGCACAGACGCAAGCAGCTGAATGTCGAGCAGAGCAGAGGAACACACCAGCAGACTGGCAGACCAGCGATGGCGGAACAACATGGCAGAGAAAGAGAGAAGGGGAGGGACATGTGGATGCCAAGAGGAGTTCGGCTGGGGGCGGTTAGAGAAGAGTCTGGCTGCTGGGCGGCCCAACTCCTGGGGAAGACCACATTTCCACTCCATCCCCCTCATCCAGCTCCCCATCCATCGCGATGAAAGCCACCCCCACCACTCAATAAAACTTTGCACTGATCCAGCCCACATGTGATCCGATTTTTCCGATATACTGGGCAAGAGCTCAGGATACAGAAAGCTGTCACACTGGCTGTCTGTTCTTGCAGTAAGGCAGAGGGTCTATTGAGCTGATTAACACAAGCCGTCTGCAGACAGCAAAGCTGAAAAAGCACACTGTAACACATGCCCACTTGGGCTTCGGGAGTCACAGATACCCATCCCTAGATGCTACCATGGGGCCAAAGCCCAAAAGCGCTCCCCAGAGCCTCTGCACCTGCCCATCTGCATGCTCCCCCTAAGAGTTTGAGTAGCAGGGCCATCAAAGGAGCAAGCCACACCCCTGTTGCATGTTCTGTGAGGAGAATAAGGGAACTCTCCTGTTTCATCACCAGGTTTTCAGGAAGAGAAAATGAGAAAGGTCATCTTAGGGTTCTTACATGGGTAGGGAAGAGTAACCACTGTGAAATATACCCAGAAGATTATCCACAACAAAGCCCCACTATTCGGGGCAGAAAACCTTACCATATCATTATCTCATCTCAGGGAAGGACATCTCTTCCACTCCAATCCCCTCTAGGCTTTCTGTCTCTCCTAAGCTGGGAAAATAAAGCTAAGAAACACTTGCCAAGTTCATTGTCCAAGGACACAGGACCACTAAACACTAAAATGTAATAATAAGATTATAGAACATTTCTCCTCCCCTACACCTTATCACCACACCAGTATGGCTATGATATAATATCAATGGATTACAGCTCAAAAAGATACAAGACACAGATATCTCTGAGGAGAAGTACTTAGACAAGCCCAGACAGGAGAAACGAAAACTAGAACATTGGAGAAATTTGAAGACTCTGATACTCACGGCTATAGCAAACATTAAACACAGCCCAAATCTTAGCCACATTAACATAAAACTTCACACTCGAGGGCCTGTTTACCTTTGCTTGTATTACCCAATACATCATATCTGGCTAACAAATAATTACAAGGCAAGAAAAAAATTCTGAAGAGATAAAACAAGCATCAGAACCAGTCACAGCACAAAACATAAGGCATACATGTTGGAATTATTGGACAGAGAATTTAAAATCACTATGATTAAGATGTTAAAGGCTTTAATAAAAAAGTAGACAACATGCAAGAATGGATGGCTGATGTAAGCAGAGACATGGAAACTCTACGAAAGAATCAAACAAAAACGCTAGAAATCAAACCCACTATAACACAAATGAAGAATGCCTTTAATGGGCTCATCAGTGATTGGATCTGGCTGCGGAGAGAATCAGTAAACCTGAAGACAGTTCAATAAAAATTTGCCAATATGAACCACAGGGGAATTTCAAAGGGTGTAACATAAAAGTAATTGGAATACCAGGGGAAAAAAAGAAAGAAAAGAAATATCCAAAGCGGTAATAGCTGAGAAATTTCCAAAAGTAATGACAGACACCAAACCACAAATTCAGGAACCTCAGAGAACACTAAGCATGATAAATCACTCACACACACACACACACACAAAATACATGGGTACATCCTATTCAAACCACATAAAACCAAATACAAAGAAAAAAATCTTGAAAGAAGCCAGAGTGGAAAAAAACACCTTACCCATAGACAAAAAAGTTAAGATTACAACTGACTTTTCATCAAAAACCATACAATAAGCAGATAATGCAGTGAAATACTTCAACTGTTGAGGGGAAAAATCACAACCAATAAGATTCTAAATTGAGTGAGACTATCTTTCAAAAGTGAAAGATAAATAAATACTTTCTTCAACAAAAACTGAACTGATTCATCACCAACAGATTGACCCTGAAAAAAATATTGAAAGAAGTTCTTCAGAAAGAAAGAAATGATACAGGTGAGAAACTCAGAGCCACATAAAAAAAGAAAGAGCATTAGAGAAGGAATACATTGAGGTATAAGCCAGGTTCAGTGGCTCATGCCTGTAATCCCAGCACTTTAGGAGGCCAATGTGAGAGGATTGCTTGAGCTCAGGAGTTCGAGACCAGCCTGAGCAACATAGTGAGACCTCATCTCTACTAAAAAAGTTTTTAAAAATTGGCTGGGCCTTGTGGCATGTGCCTGTAGTCCCAGCCACTCAGGAGACTAAGGCAGGAGAATTGCTTGAGCCCAGGAGGTCAAGGCTGCAGTAAGCCATCATCATGCCATTGAACTCTAGCCTGGGTGACAGAGCAAGAGCCTGTCTCAAAAGAATTAAATTAAATTACATTAGATTAATTACGGCATAATAAAATATTTTATTTTTCTTATTTCTAATTCAACTAAGAATAATTGTAAGGGTGATAGTAATAACAATGTATAGAATGATCATAGCATACAGATAAGCGAAGTGAATGATAGCAGTATCATAAGAATCAGGAGAGAGGAACTGGAAATACTTTGTTATAAGATACCTGTACTACACTTGAAGATGTATAGTGTTATTTGAAGATAGACTTAGAAGAGTTAACAACATATGTTGAAAATAAGAGTTTAGAAAAACTCAAAAAATAAATATTGTAATCTCTCATATCATACAACTGATAAGGCTGAGGGTCTATTGAGCTGATTAACACAAGCCATCTGCAGACAGCAAAGCTGAAAAAGCACACTGTAACACATGCCCACTTGGGCTTCGGGAGTCACAGATACCCATCCCTAGATGCTACCATGGGGCCAAAGCCCAAAAGCGCTCCCCAGAGCCTCTGCACCTGCCCATCTGCATGCTCCCCCTAAGAGTTTGAGTAGCAGGGCCATCAAAGGAGCAAGCCACACCCCTGTTGCATGTCCTGTGAGAAGAATAAGGGAACTCTGTTGTTTCATCAGCAGGTTTTCAGGAAGAGAAACTAAGACAAAAGATTAAATGGAGTCATTAGAATGCTCAGTTAAAACCAGAGAGGGTTGAAAAAGAAGAAGAGGAAAAGCAGGGGAAAAAGAGCAAGCAAACTTTATTGAAGTGGAAAAATAGAGACCCTGAAAAAGAAGTTCTCTCAGAAGAAAAAATTAAGCTGAGAGACCACCTGGTAAGTTTGAGTGTGTTTAGAATGAACATTGTGTTAGCTAGTTTTCTATATACTAACTAAGCCAATGTAAAAACAAGGCAATAATTAACTCCAGATAAAATGAAAAGTTGTAAAAGAAAAGAAATATTTCAATATATTTAATCCCTAATCTTAATAACATAAACAATAAATACTAATTTAACAAAAAGTGTGATATAATAATATTGGGTAAGAGTAGGGTAATATGAGGGTGTAACACAACAAAATTCTATCTTCCTTAGAAAGAATATATTAGATCACATTTTTAAAAAAGATCTAGGAAAGGCAATGTAAGAACATTATTTCAAAATTTGAAGTAACTGCCTAAGAAATAACTAAAACAGCTAAAAAGGATAGCCTCTGTGGAATAGTGAATTAGGGATGGGACAGGTAGTACTATTTGTTTGTTTGTTTGTGTATTTGTCTATTTATTTACTATTCTAAGCCTAGTAGTTCTGATATTACTATATGGCTTCTTAAAACATGTGCTTTTATTCACTCCATAAAACAAAAAATATAAACTTTAAATAGAAAAAAAAAAAAACAAGCAGGAAGAGAGCCAAAGGATATTCAGGGAGATTATTTAGAGTCTTGAGATGTTTGCAGTAATGATGAAGAAAAGAGGGTGGATTAGAGAATCATTTAGGAAATAAAATTGATGGGAGTTGAAGATAAATTTGAAAACAGACATGAGGGAAACGTAGGTGTTGAGAGTAATTCATAGATTTCTGGCGAAATAATAAAATATGCTATTCTTAAAGACAGCAAACACCAGAAGGGGAGCAAGTTGGGTCTCAGGACTTGAATTTGGTTTTGGACAAGTGAATGTGAGGTGCCTTTGAGACACCCAGGTAGAAATATCTTCTGGGCAGGGAAGTATTTGTACCTGGAACTCAGAGAAGAGATTTGGGTATGATATATATTTGGAAATTACATATCTGTAGATAATGACATCGATAAAATTGTTGAATTAGTGGAGGAAAACACAGGGCAGAAAGAAGAGTACCTAAGATTGAGCTATAAATACCCAACATAAAGGTGGACCCATGGAAAAGAATAAGTGTGTAAAAGAGTTAGAAAAGGACTGGCCCAAGAGGGAAAGAAAACCCAGAGAGTATGGTGTCATAGAAAGCAAGGGAGTATTCAGTGGCAGAAGACATGATAAATGGTGTATAAAGAAAGAATATATTTCCTTTCATATGGTCTATTTTTTTAGGTGATCCAAGGTCAGAGTCTGGTTGGAATATCAAAGGACAATTTTGTGTACTGATATTTAATCATTTCAAAAGTAGTTTTAGCAAACTATAGTTTGAGGAGAAAAACAACCATTTTAGTGTACAACTGTTCTAGTATTTCAAAAAAGGCTATTTCAGATGCATTAAAAATAAGAAAAGAGGAAGAAGAGAATGAGGAGCTACCACTGAGACACTAAGTTGACACTTCACATGTATAAACTCGTTCAATCCTCACAAAGTCCTGGGATGTACTATTTATTGTTATTCCTATTTTTGAAAGGAGCAATTGAGGCATATAGAGGTCAAACAATTTACATCATTTTTTTCTTTTTTAAGGTCTACCTAGAAATATCTTGAGAAAACTTTTTATAAATGGGTAGCTTCCTTATGGAGTAACCTTAAGCAACAGAACTGAAAGGGCTTCAGGGTTCCCCAACCCCCAGGTTGTGAACCAGTACCAGTTCATGCATGGCCTGTTAGCAACCGGGCAGCACAGCAGAAGGTGAGCGCCAGGCAGTGAGCATTACTGCCTGAGCTCTGACTCCTGTCAGATGAGCTGTGGCATTAGATTCTCACAGGAGGACGAACCCTGTTGTTAACTGCAGATGTGAGGGATCTAGGTTGCGTCTTTCTTTTGAGAATCCAATGCCTGATGATCTGAGGTAGAACAATGTCACCCTGAAACCATCCATCCTAAAATCATTGGTTAGGGTATTATTCTTCCCACAGACATTCAGAGATTACTTAATGAAAGTGTGTTGACCTTTTTGCATGGAAAAGAATATATTATTAACTTTATGTATAATAAATATTTGTCTTAACCTTAAGAAAATCCTAAGTCCCTAGGTTATGGGTAGAAGGAGGAAAGCAATGGTGAATGTCCCCCAGCTGATCAGTGCTAAGTTCTTCCAATTCTTTCTTTGTTATGTTTTTAGAAGACAATCTTCCCTTTTTAGTCCATTTGCTACCATCCCAATTCTGCTTCTGGTTTTTCTTTTATCTCCTAACATTATCTTTTCCAGCAGTTCTTCAACTCATCCATCTTGTGTACCACTGACATATTTATCTTTCTAAGACACCTTTAGTCACTCCATCCTGCACTTAAACAAGAACCACCAGTTGCCTACAAATACGTGTCAAAATCCATAGCCTAACAGGCAGGATGAACCACAATCTCAATAACCCTTATTCTCATCCTTATATCCTCATACACCCAATTGCCTGCATCTGAGTCATTCTATACTTTGTCTCAACTTTCTTGGACTTACTTCATGCATGTAAGTTCCTTCATTTGAAATTCTGTTTCACTTTCTCTGCTTATTCAGATCTTAACCATTTTCAATATCCCATTCTTTTCATGAATGTTTATTTTCTCCTGCAACATTCCAGGTCCTGATCATCTCTCCCCTTGTGATTTTATGCCAATTGTTTGTAAACCTCTTTCAGCAGTGCATCAAAAACTATTGCAACATGGTTTGAATTTTAATTTTATTTTCTTACCAGCATATTGGAATTACATGATTTGATTTCTCAATTTTATTTTGAGCTACTTGAGAGTAGACACCAATCACATACAACTAAAAAGCCACTATTTTAATCCAAGTCACTACCATCAGGGTAAAGATACAGCTATGAACAAGTCAGACAGAGTCCCAGTTCACACAAAGCGTATTGTCTCCATCCTTTCTAGCACCAGCCAGTCTTTTCTGTGTTAATGGAGCTAAAACTGTATTCAGTGACTATGCTTCCCCATAACTCCTGCTAGCATATCATAAATCAGACTTTTTATGTTACACAAAATGTCCATGGAACATGAAAAAATTATCAAAAGAAGTCTATTTTCCCAACAAAGCAAATAAATTCCCTCCTTCTCCATACTCAAATATCTTTTCTCCTATCAGTAAAAATATTCATAAGAAAATTTGTATTCACTCTTGTTCCAGTTGCTGTCTTAGTCCATTTTCCTATAACAGAATACCAGAAACTGGGCAATTTATATAGTAAATAAATTTATTTCTTACAGTTGTAAGGGCTGAGAAGTCTAAGGTTGAGGTGCTACCTTGGTGAAGGACTTCTTGTTGGTGGAGACTCTTCCCAACATGGATCAGGGTATCACATGGTGAGGGACTGAGCATGCTGGCTTAGGTTTCTCTTCTTATAAAGCCACCAGTCCCACTCCCATGATAACCCATTAAACCAGTAACCCATTAATCCATTAATGAATTAACCCATTCAGGAGGGCAGGTTCCTCATGACCCAATCACCTCTTAAAGGCTCCACATCTTAATACTGCCACATGGGGGATTAAATTTCAACATGAACTTTAGAGTAGACAAACATTCAAATCCTAACAGTGACTTGAGCTGGTTTTATTATGGGGACCATGTTCAGATAAATTCTTTGTATACTTTGTAAGGTCATCTGTTTCATGAGACCCAGTGGAGACTAAATGCCCACTCCCTCTGGCATGAGATATTCCCTTTTTTCTAAATGTCAGTATATACACTATATCAAATTCTAGGTGGATTACAAAGCCACCTAATCTTTCTGTGCTACATTTTCTCTCTTCTAAAATCAGACAATTATAGTTGATAATCTTGAAGATTCCTCCAGTTATAGAATTCTATTATTATATATACGTATATGTATAATAATAATATATAAGTATGCATATATCTATATAATTACATATAATATATCTATATCTATATTACATATAATTATATCTATATAATTATGTATTTATATAATTATACATATACATAATTCTATTTTTATACACATATACCCACATATATATGGGTAATATTCTTGAGCCAATATTCATTGTCTGGAGAACTGATTGTTAAAAGAGCATGACCTCCTCCTCCTTCTTCTTCTCTCTCTCTCTGTCACTCCTCTCTCTCACCATGTGATCTCCACGCAACTGGCTTCCCTTCACCTTCCACCTTGAGTAGAAGCAGCCTCTAGCCCTCACAAGAATCATTAGCTGGTGCTGTGCCTCTTGTACAGCCTGTCAGTCACGAACCAACCTCTTTTCTTTATAAATCTCCCAGCCTCAGGTATTCTTTTGTAACAACACGAATGGACTAAGACAGTTGGCTTTTGGAAAATCTCTTTTATACAATATAGTATATTTGACAATATCAAAACCAGATAAAATCCCTAATAATTACTTCAGCTCTACTGACAGAAATAGAGGCAATCCTGCATTATGAGAAGGACAGATAAAGCCTATTCTAGTGTTTCTCAAACTTTGATGTGCATATGATTCACCTGGGGAATATGGTTAAAATTCAGATTCTGATTCAGAAAGTTTGGAGTGAGGGCCTGTCATTCTGAACAATAAGTCACGATCCTTAATTTGTCAAAAGTCAACCAATTTGTACCACACAGAATATAAATGCCTTTTTAATTTGTGGCACTGTGCGTGTGATGAAACTGATAGAAGGCATCTAATGACTAGTGACATCTCACCATAGTTTAGGCTTGCCACAGTTCCCCACCCCCGAATGTATCCTTCCAGCCTGGCGCTTCATTATACCTGGGCACTTCCCTGCGAGTACATCACATTCTATTGTAAGTAACATGCCAAAGTTCATGTCATTCAAAGATGTTAGCAAGCCTAATTCTCAATCAGTTTGGTAATGGGCAATATCCATTTGCATATTTCTTTATCATCTTTCCAGACCAACTGTCAAGCCCATGGCTGTCCTTCTAGTTGTACTTATCTGACTTAACAGGTCTATCACAATTGTGAAGCTTCAAAAGGACTGTCATCTCCACTTGTCTCCACATACCAAGCCCAATTACTAAGACCCAAAAGCCCCTTTTAGCACATTGCAGCCACTACTTGTTAAGGGACAACAAATGTTGCCACTGTGTATTTGTGGTGTGGGTGAAATTCAAGAATTGTGCTATTTGAGCCTATGCAACTCTTAGATACAGTTCTGAGTAAGTCATAAAATTTCCATAATTATCCTTTTTGAAGTTCCAGGGATGAATTATCTGTGATATATGATAAGCATGTCAAGCCAATATTCACTGTCTGGAGCACAATCCCAACCCTATCAAGATGAGCTTGTCTAGCACTGTCTGTATTCACATCTGGTATTGTCAAATAAGCAAAGTAGACCTTGATGTACAAGGCAGGCAGCGATGTGGCAAGTCATCTCTCATCATGCACAGTTGCCTTAACAGGCTGTCATCTTGGTTCACGGCAATGCAGAGTATCAGCTACAGATGCCAAAATCACAATGTATCCTCCAGTTCAAAGAAAAGTTTTCTCTAAAAACTACAAAAGAATAAATACAATAAATACAACCAACATAACACAACCCAAATGGCAACTGCAACCTGCTCATATTCAAGAATCATCAAGAGATGCTAATTAATGTATTTTCTCAAAACATCCCAAGTACATTCTTTGAGTGAATTTTATAGCATGGATTCAATCCAATCTTTTTTTTCAGGGAAAAACAAATCTGGGGGCTTTGCCTAGCATTGGCCATGGTTCCACACCACATCTGAGACAGCTAAAAATATTATTTTCCTGCTGTGAGATGTTGTCTCAAGAAAAGAATGATGGTTCCCTTTCCTAGCATTGTTACCAGTTAAATATCCCATTCCCATCTCCTACAATTTCCACTTGTTTGCATTTATTACCTAGTTTCAGCTTCCATGGGTGGGAATTTCTGCCCAATTACAAGGCAGGTAGCAGACATAGCCTTGTAAGAGGTTCCTCTTTTGCCCCTGTCCAAGAAAGTAGTGTTTAAAAAAAAAAAGTTAGGGATAATGGGACTTCTACTACTAAACAATAAAGTAGCACATATGGTCAGGCCTCAGTTAGCCATATGACAGAAAGTCACTATCCATCTCACTCTATGCTAAGAATACACTGAGTCAAATTAGGAGTAATTAAAAGAATGTCCTGAATACTGTCTCTCTCTTCCATACACACAAGGGCAATGCAGACCCGAGACATTTGGACACAGGAAAACCAAAAAATTTTGTGGCAAAGGAGGAATACAGAATCACTGTGATGGCATCAAACCCTATTCCTTTTTTCCCCAATGCCATATTCCAAAAACTTGTCCAAAAGATGTTCCTCCCCTTTGCTGCCTATATACTTGGATGAAACATGTTCACCCAAGTGAGTCAGCAATCTTTTCATGCCTCATCACCCCTTAGGTTTATTAATAGGTATTCTAATTGCTCATCCCAGTTCTCATCCAAACTGTTACTCTGCGTGTGATCAGGGATATTGGTCCATGCATTATTATTTTTTTAGTTCAGTTTTTTACATTGCCAGCAGCTAAATGCATACCTTAGTCCAATGAAATGTGATTTGCGGGACCAGACTTGGTGCTACATACCTTAAATGACATTCTTAACCATTGCTTGGGTGACTAAGTAAGAAAAGACCAAAGCAGATTACGTGTCTACTTCAGGCAGGACCCATGTCAAGCCAGCTGGGACTACTAGTGAGGGTCCTGGGTATCCATTTGCTAGCTAAATGCCAGCTCCTAAACTCAGGGAATCTTACCTAAAGCCATCTTTAGATGATTCTTTTATTCTTGACATTTACCTTATTACCAGCTTCAATGAGAGACAAAGAAATATATCATTTTTCCATCCAACATTTCATAACTTGAAATGCTGCTCGGGTTATGTACCTAAGTAGCTATTTCTAGAGGCTGGACAAGACAGCCTCTACATCTCAGTCCTCCTCTGAGCCACCAACTGCATTTTTCTGGTTGGCATATACATAGGCCATTTTAATTCATCCTTGGAGTTCCTACAGGGATTTCATAATTATAATCTAGGAAGGAAAGAAGAAGGGAGGGAGGGAAGGCAGGGAGGGAGGGAGGGAAGGAGGGAGGGAGAATGTGTTGCCTGACTATGCCTTAAGGCCTTGGCAAGTCCAAGCTCTTACTGTTCTATGGGTATACTGCCCTCAATTTTGAGCATTGCTCGTTACCCTTGCTTCTTCAGCCAAGGTTTTATGACCTACTGATCAAATGGGCTCAAACATCTAGACTGCGGCACATCCTTGATTTGAGGGCTTCTATAAGTAAACCAGGAAACTCACTTTACTTTAACAAGGAGAGAAACCTATGATTAAAACCATCCAGCACCAAGAGCTGGCAGTTTTGGGGGCTCCTGTTGTTGGTCCTAAGAGCAAAGTAGCAATATATTTATGGATACAGTGTCTTCAGGGCCATAGCAAGTGGAGCATTCCTATAAATATACCATTTCTATTTTAACACTGAACTCTGTTGAGGTGCTCCTTCCTTATCGGAATGAATCTGACATTACCTAGGACATCAAGGTACTTTAGGTCTCAGAATTATTTGAAATCCCTGAGTGGTGGGAACAATCACCACTAAAGCCCAGTAAAAGGGCAGTAATTGTCTTCTGAAGGGGCCATATCTTGTCTTGACATCAGGTATCTTCAAATTCAATTTTCTTCCAGTAGTCACTGCTTAGGGCAAGGAGAACAGTGTTAACAACTTTGGCAAGAGACTACAGTCTGCACATATCTATCTAGATAGTAAAACACTCCAAAATAATTTGTACAGTAGGCCAACCCAAATAGTGCTGTTTTGGGTTACAGCTCTCTGTAAGTCTTCAAAGCTTGTTTTTATTTTGGATATCTTTCAAATTCATATTTTTCTTTCTTGTCACTCGATATATTTTAGCTAGCAAGATGCCCAGGAACAGCGTATGGTGTCCCCCAAGTCCAAAATGCCCCACAGATTTTTGTGTCTCCTTTCTTACTAGCAGAGCCCAGCAAACACATTCGTTTATTCTCTGCCTTCTATGGACTGTCTCTCGTGGCCTCTAGTCCAAGTCACTCTCAAGTGTTTAACTGATTGAGCTGTATTTTAACCACACAGATTAGCCATCTTCATCTAGTCATAGATGCCAGTACTGTTCTCAGATCCTCCTGGGCTTTCCCCTCTGACAGGGAAACTCCTGTTATCATTAATGCATATACCAACTTGCATTTGACTAAACCTTACGTCACCAACTCGTCAAAATATACCGGAGAATTCAACTACCTGTGGTAGAGAATGGTGAGTGTACATCAATCATTCCCCTGAAAAGGGACATTTTGCCAGATTTCTTCTAAGACTAGGACAGAGAAGAAAAAAAATCACCAAGACTCTCACAGCATCCCAGTCATATTACCCTATTGGATTTCCTGAATAGGTTCACCCATGTCTGACACGATGAGGGTTACCGATGGAGCTACTTGGTTTAAGCCACAGTAAACAAGTTACTTTACAGGAGTCACCCATTTTTCTTCCCACAAGCAAGAGAGGAACAATTGTCAAGCAAGCTGTTGGAAATTAGTGTCGTTCTACTATATTTTAATATTTATTTTTATTATTTTTTAAATAAATGTTATTGTGTATATTTGGGGTTTACAATATGATGTTATTGGATACATTTAAACAGTAAGATGATTACTGTAGTGAAGCAGATTAACATATCTATCATCTCACATGGTCACTTTCTTTTTGTCGCAAGAGCAGCTAAAATGTGCTTATTTAATGAAATCCCTAATAAAATCTAATTTCATTAACTGTAGTCCTCATGTAAATTAGATCTCTAGACTTGTTCATCCTACATATCTGCTACTTTGTATCCTTTGACGTATATCACCCCACTTCCTTCACATGCCCCCACACCAGGAACCACTGTGTTATTCTCTGTCTGTATGTATTTGACATTTTTAAAAAGATTCCATATGTAAGTGAGATCATTAAATACATTTCTTTCTGTGTCTGGCTTATTTCACTTAGCATAATGTCCTCCAGCTCCATCCATGCTGTGACAAATTGGCAGGATCTCCTTTTTTAAGGCGGAATAGTATAGTATAGTGTCATATATAGTATAGTATCATATATCCATTTGCCCATCAGCAGACACTTTATCCATTTGCCCATCAGCAGACACTTACACTGTTTCCCTATCATGGGCATTGTGACTAATGCTGTAATAAACATGAGAATGCATATATCTTTATGAGTTAGTGATTTCGTCTCTTTTGGGTATGCACCCAGAAGAGGGATTGCTGAGTCATATGGTTGTTTTATTTTTAATTACTTTAGGAATATCTACTATAGTGTTTATCCACTATCCTCTATAGAGATTATAGTGTTTATCCATAAAGGCTACACCATAAAGGTGTATCCATATATCCATAAAGGCTACACCAATCTACATTCATACTATAGGATTAAACGACTCTGTTATATATTTAAATTAAAGCTGAAATTTCTTTTTATCCTTCTGGGATTTGGGTATTGCTTAATATTCACTATGGAGGAGGGTTTGGACAATTCTAAGATTTCTTAATTAACATACTCAATTAAAATCAGGCAAAGGGTAGAAGAAATCCCAGCAACAGCAAAGCCTTCCATTCACAATTACACTTCTTCCCACGATGCACTCAGGTGCACGTTATGTGTGTTGGGTTTTTGTTGTTGTTTTGTTTCTTTTTCACTTTTTTTGTTGTTTGTTTTGTTTTCTTTTTTGAGACCGAGTCTCGCTCTGTCGTCCAGGCTGGAGTGCAGTGGCGCGATCTCGGCTCACTGCAAGCTCCTTCTCCCGGGTTCACGCCATTCTCCTGCCTCAGCCTCCCAAGTAGCTGGGACTACAGGCGCCCACCACCATGCCCAGCTAATTTTTTGTATATTTAGTAGAGACGGGGTTACACCGTGTTCGCCAGGATGGTCTCGATCTCCTGACCTCGTGATCCGCCCGTCTCAGCCTCCCAAAGTGTTGTATTTCTTTAATACTATTTTTTTCCCATTTGTTTCAAGCATGCTTGTAATTGATTATTGAAACCTTTTTATGATGACTGCTTTAAATTTCCTGTTCGATAGTTCCAACGTCTCTATCAAGTCAGCGTTGGCACTGGTGAATTTTCTCTTCTCATTCATGTTAAGATTTTTCTGATTTTTACAATAAGTTATTTTTATTGTATTCCGGGCATTTCAGGTATTCCTGTGAGACTCTAGGACTTATTTAAATCTTCTGTCAAACAGTTTTTTTTTTTTTTTTTTCTGACACCAGGCCAGTGTGGGAGAGGAGAAAGGAGGAACCTTTTCGTTACTGCCAGCTGGGGATGGAAGTCCAAGCTCCCCCTGTGGTCTCTGCTGACAGCACAGGGGAAGGAAAGGGCTCATTATAGCCAGATGAGGGTGGAAGTCCAGTTTCCTCACTCAGCCTTTGCTGAAGGGGAAGTAGCCCATTTACTCTGGGTTGTAATGATTGCATTAGGGTAGTTAGTATCTAAAATATTTCATTCTTTCTAGACTGCCATTGTCATGGTCCCTTAGCTAGAGAGAATTGCTTTTCTTTGGGATTTTTTTTGGTCTATGCCCATTGGTATTTCCAGACTGCCCCATTCTTCAGCGCCCAGTCCAGGGTATGTAAATCAACAGCAACAATAACAAAACAGAAACAAGAAACTCTGCTAAAGTTTCTACAAGTCCCAGGTCTCTAGCTTGTCATCTCTCTACCTTCAAAAGTCTTCTGTGTTTGCTTCATAAATAATGTTTAGGATTTTTAAGTGTAATTGGTGGGAGAACTAGGAAGAATTTTGTCTAATTCATCTTATCATATAACCAGAGAAAGCGGAATTGTCTTTTAAAACAGAATAATCAACTTCCTCCAGAAAATTTTAACAGGACTCGGTGTTTTATGACTTAATATTCAAAATGTTCAGTATGCAATCTAAAATTACTCAAAATATCAAAATCTAGGAAAATGTGCGCAATTACCAAGGGAAAAGACAATCAAGAGATGACAACCCTGAGATGACTTAGATATTGGAATTATCAGAAAAATACATTAGAGCAGCCATTATTAACTATCCTGTGAGGCAAAGGTGAAAATTCTTAAAACGAATGAAAACAAGCTTTCAGCTAGAAACTAAAAACAAATGATATCAAAACCTTACAATTGAAAAATACAATATTGGGAATAAAAATAGGGTATGGGTTCAATAGCAGAATGGAGGTGAAAAGGGAAGAGACACTTAGAAGATAGGTTAAGACAGGGGTTCCCAATCCCGGCCACAGACTGGTGGCCTGTTAGGAACCAGGCTCACAGCAGGAGGTGAGCTGAGCGAGCATTACAGCCTGAGCTCTGCCTCCTGTCAGGCCAGCAGGGGCATTAGATTCTCATAGGAACACAAACCTTATTGTGAACTGCCCGTGTGAGGGATCTAGGCTTCACATTCCTTATAAGAATCTAATGCCTGATGATGTGTCACTGTCTCCTAGCACCTCCAGATGAGGCCATTTAGTTTCAGGAAAACAAGTTCAGGGTTCCCACTAATTTTACGTTATGGTGAATTGTATGATTTTATCATTATGCATTACAACATAGTAATAATAGAAATAAAGTGCATAATAAATGTATGCCCTTGAATCAGCCCCCACCCACCCCTTGCACAGAAAAATTGGCTTCCATGAACCTGGTCCCTGGTGCCAAAAAGGTTGGGGACCACTGGTTAAGGGATCATCCAATCTGAAAAACAAAGCGAAAAAGAGATTAAAAATAAAATTAAAAGAGCTTTAGGAAAATGTGAGACAATATTAAATGGTCTAATATTCATACCATTAGCATCATGGAGGAAGAGGAGAAACAATTAGTAAAGGGAAATATATCTGAAGAAATAATACTGAAACTTCCCAGATTTGAAGAAAGACATAAATCTACAGATTTAAGTAGTTTGGCATACTCCACAGAGGAAAACCCAAGGAAAACCAAAACCAGACATGTAAGAATAAAACTGCTGAAAACCAGAGGTTAAGAAAAGCCATGAAAGAAGCCACTTAAAATGCCACTTTATATATAAGGGAAGAACAACATGAATGATTGTGGATTTCTCATCAGAAACTAGGGAGGCTGGAAAACTGTGGGACGACATCTTCAAAGTACTATAAATAAATAAATAAATAAATAAATAAATAAATAAATAAATAATAAATAACTGTCAACTCGCAATTCTATGTCCAGTGAAAATATCCTTCAGGAGTAATGACAAAATAAATATATTCTCAAATGAAGGGATCCTAAGAGAATTTGTTGTCAGCAGACTTGCTCTAAAACAAATGGTAAAAGACATTTTCCCAGCTTAAGAAAAATGATACCAGAGAGATATCTGGAACTTCAGGAATGAAGGAAGAACAATGTAAGTAGGTATATATCCAGGTAAATATTTTAAAAATTGTTTTTCTCTTCCTAAGTTCTTTATACATAGCCATCAAAAAGAAAAATGGTAATATTTCTTGATGCAGGTTTTCAGTTTACATAGATGTCAAATGTGACAACCATAACAGAAAAGGAAAGGTTAAAGGGGAGATTTCTACACTTTGCTTGAAATGGCAAAATATTAACTCAAAGACTGTTAAGTAGGTATATTGCAATCCTTAGAACACACGCACAGGTACACATGCTAGATAGTCAAAAAGCCAATAATGATATAAAATACAACATTTTAAAAATAAAACCATCCAAAAGAAAAGTTAATAAAAGGCTATCAATTACTCAATGCCCATAAATATAAAAATATAGATAAAATAGAATAATTGCATGACAGAAACTGCCAAGATTCACTGATAAATTTGATGAAGAAATAGATAAAATAAATAATCATATGTCCATTAAAGAAATACTAAGTTTGTACATACAAACGTTTCCACAAGAAAAGTCTATTCCCAGAGCATTTGACTGAAAAATTATGGTGTACATTCAAAGAAATGATACAAACTCTATACAATGCCTTTCCAGAACATTCCTCAATTCATTTTATGAGACCAGCATAACCCAATACCCAAACCAGACATAGATATAGCAAGAAGTAAAAACTATAGAAAAACATGAATATGGACACAAAGATTTTCAACAAAATATTAATAGAATCTTACAGCATGTGCAATATGTCAGAAAGATAATATATCATGACCAAGTGGGATTTTCCCAGTAGTTCAAAGCTGATTCAACATTAAAATATCAATCAATATGGTTTACAATATCAATAGAAAATATTACATAATCATCTCAATAGATGCAAAAAAGCATGTTATAAAATTTAATAGCTGTTGATATGGACTAGGAATATAAACTTCATTAGCCTAATCAAGGACATCTAAAAAATCTCTACATTCTACATCAGACTTAATGATGAAAGAATAAAGGCCTTGGCTCTGATAATGGGCAGCTACAAAGAAACAAAAAACAAACAAACAAACAAAATAACCTATAAACTACATTGTATTTACCAGTTAAAGATCTAAGCCTTTCCCCTGAGATCATTGATGAGGCAAGGATGCCTGTTTTCACCTCTCCTATTTAATATCCTATTGATAGTCCTAGCCACTGCAATAAAGCAAGAAAAGAATAAATGGCCTACAGATTGGAAAGGAGCAAATGAAATTATCTCTATTTACAGATTAATGACCATCTACATAGAAAGTCTAAAGTAATCCAGTAAGAAGCTCCTAAAACTAATAAATGAATTTAGCAAGGTTCCAAGATACAAGGTCAATATATAAAAATTAGTTATATTTCTATATTCTAGTAACAAAAAAGTGGAAATCAAAATTTGGAGATGAGGAGTACCATTTAAAATAGCATCAGAAATACAAATAAATGAAATATGTACACATTCAACAAGATAAGTGCAAGATAAGTATGCTGAAAAATATTAGACACTGATGAAAAAAGCCAGAGACCAAAACAAATGAAGAGAGATAATGTGTCCACAGATTGTGTTAATCAATATTGTTGAGTGCCACTTGTCTTAAAATTTATCTATAGATTTAAGGCAGTTCTAAACAAAATCCCAGCAGGACTTTGTAGAGATATTAGCAAACTTATTCTAAAATTTATATGGAAAGGAAAAGAACCTAGAATAGCCAAAACAATTTTGAAAAAGAAGAACAAAGTTGGAGGATTCATATTACAATTACATAATTTCAAGACCAAAAATAAAGCTACATGGTGAAAACTGTGTGGTGTTGGTGAAAGGACAAATATAATAATGATGCAGAATAGAGAACCCATAAATAGATTCACAAAAATATAGGCAATGTTTTTTTTACAAAAACACAATGGAAGTTTAATGGAGCAAAAATAGTCATTTCAACAAATGGTGCTAAAACATCGACATAAAAAAAAAATCCTCAACACATATCTCATACCTGATTTAAAAAGATTAACTCAAATGGATCATAAGACTAAATGTAAAATATACAACTCTAAGAGGAAAACAAAGGAGAAAATTTTTGTGACCTTGAGTTAGGCAAAGATTCCTTAGATAAGACACCAAAAGCACAAGCCATTTTTTTAAAAAGCTGATGAAATCAGTATCAGCAAAATTAAATTATTTCCGCCTCTAAAAAACACTTTTAAAATGAACTGAAAGCCACAAACTGGGAAAAAATGTTTACAACAAATTTTATTACTGACAAAGGACTTGTATAAAGAGTAAAGAAGGGTCACAGGCAAGACGGCCGAATAGGAACATCTTCGTTCTGCATCTCCCAGTGAGATCAATGCAGAAGGTGGGTGATTTCTGCATTTCCAACTGAGGTACCCAGCTTATCTCACTGGGACTGGTTAGACAGCTGGTGCAGCCCATGGAGGGCAGGCCGAAGAAGTGTGAGGCATTGCCTTACCCAGGAAGCACAAGGGGTTGGGGAACTCCCTCCCCTAGCCAAGGGAAGCCATGAGGGACTGTGCCATGAGGAATGGTGCATTCTGGCCCAGATACCACACTTTTCCCATGGTCTTCACAACCCGCAGACCAGGAGATTCCCTCGGGTGCCTACGCCACCAGGGCCCTGGGTTTCAAGCACAAAACTGGGTGGCCATTTGGGCAGACATTGAGCTAGCTGCAGGAGTTTTTTTTCATATCCCAGAGGCACCTGGAATGCCAGCAAGACAAAACCACTCACTCCCCTGGAAAGGGAGCTGAAGCCAGAGAGTCAAGTGATCTAACACAGTGGATCCCATGCCCACAGAGCACAGCAAGCCAAGATCCACGGACCTGAAATTCTCACTGCCAGTACAGCAGTCTGAAGTTGACCTGGGACACTCAAGCTTGGTGGGGGAAGCGGCATCTACCATTACTGAGGCTTGAGTAGGTGGTTTTCCCCTCACAGTGTAAACAAAGCCACCAAGAAGTTCAAACTGGGTGGAGCCCACCGAAGTTCCACAGAGCCACTGTAGCCAAACTGCCTCTCTAGATTTCTCCTCTCTGGGCGAGGCATCTCTGAAAGTAAGGCAGCAGCCCCAGTCAGGGGCTTATAGATAAAACTACCATCTCCCCAGGACAGAGAATGTGGGGGAAAGGGCAGCTGTGGGCACAGCTTCAGAAGACTTAAACGTTCCTACCTTCCCGGCTCTGAAGAGAGCAGTATGTCTCTCCCAGCACAGTGCTCGAGCTCTGCTAAGGGACAGATTGCTTCCTCAAATGGGTCCCTGACCCCCATGCCTCCTGACTGGGAGACACCTCCCAGCAGGGGTCAACAGACACCGCATACTAGAGAGCTCCAGCTGGCATCTGGCGGGTGCCCCTCTGAGACGAAGCTTCCAGAGGAAGGAACAGGCAGCAATCGTTGCTGTTCTGCAGCCTCTGCTGGTGATACCCAGGCAAACAGGGTCTGGAGTGGACCTCCAGCAAACTCCAGCAGACCTGCAGCTGAGGGGCCTCACTGTTAGAAGGAAAACTAACAAACAGAAAGGAATAGCATCAACATCAACAAAAAGGATGTCCACACAGAAACCCCATCAGAAGGCCACCAACATCAAAGACCAAAGGTAGATAAATCCATGAAGATGAGGAGAAACCGGTGCAAAAAGGCTGAAAATTCCAAAAAGCAGAACGCCTCTTCTCCTCCAAAAGATCACAAGTCCTCACCAGCAAGGGAACAAAACTGGACAGAGGATAAGTTTGACGAATTGTCAGCAGTAGGCTTCAGAAGGTGGGTAACAACAAACTCCTTTGAGCTAAAGGAGCATGTTCTAACCCAATCCAAGGAAACTAAGAATCTTGAAGTAAAAGGCTAGAGGAATTGCCAACTAGAATAACCAGTTTAAGGAAGAACATAATGACCTGATGGAGCTGAAAAACACAGCACAAGAACTTCGTGAAGCATACACAAGTATCAATAGCTGAATCAATCAAGCAGAAGAAAGGATACCAGAGAGTGAAGATCAGCTTAATGAAATAAAGCATGAAGACAAGATTAGAGAAAAAAGAATGAAAAGGAATAAACAAAGCCTCCAAGAAATATGGGACTATGTGAAAAGACCAAACCTACATTTCACTGGTGTACCTGAAAGTGATGGGCAGAATGGAACTAAGTTGGAAAACACTCTTCAGGATATCCTCCAGGAAAACTTTCCCAGCCTAGCAAGACAGGCCAACATTCAAATTCAGGAAATACAAAGAATACTACAAAGGTGCTCCTCAAGAAGAGCCACCCCAAGACACATAATTATCAGACTCACCAAGGTTGAAATGAGGAAAAAAATGTTAAGGGCAGCCAGAGAGAAAGGTCAGGTTACCCACAGAAGGAAGCCCATCAAACTAACACTGGATCTCTCTGCAGAAACCCTACAAGCCAGATGAGAGTGGGGGCCAATATTCAACATTTTTAAAGGAAAGAATTTTCAACCCAGAATTTCATATCCAGCCAAGCTAAGCTTCATAGGTGAAGGAGAAATAAAATCCTTTACAGACAAGCAAATGCAGAGAGATTTTGTCACCATCAGGCCTGCCTTACAAGAGCTCCTGAAGGAAACACTAAATATGGAAAGGAAAAACTGGTACCAGCCACTGCAAAAAGATACCAAATTATAAAGACCATTGACACTATGAAGAAACTGAATCAACTAATGGGCAAAATAAGCAACTGGCATCATAATGACAAGATCAAATTCACTCATAACAACATTAACTTTTAATGTAAATGAGTTAAATTCCCCAGTTAAAAGACACAGGCTGGCAAACTGGATAAAGTCAAGACTCATCGGTGTGCTGCATTCAGGAGACCCATCTCACATACAAAGACACACATAGGCTCAAAATAAAGGGGTGAAGGAATATTTACCAAGGAAATGGAAAGCAAAAAAAAAAAAAAAAAGAAAAAAAAAACCAAGGGTTGCAATCCTAGTTTCTGATAAAACAGACTTTAAACCAACAAAGATCAAAAAAGACAAAAAAGGACATTACATAATGGTAAAGGGATCAATGCAACAAGAAGAGCTAACTATCCTAAATATATATCCACCCAATACAGGAGTACCCAGATTCATATAGCAAGTCTTAGATACCTACAAAGAAACTTAGACTCCCACACCATAATAGTGAAAGACTTTAACACCCCACTGTCCACATTAGACAGATCAACAAGACAGAAATTATTTAGGACTTGAACTTAGCTCTGGACCAAGCAGACCTAATAGACATCTTCAGAACTCTTCACCCCAAATCAGCAGAATATACATTCTTCTCAACACCAAATTGCACTAATTATACAATTCACCACATAGTTGGAAGTAAAACACTCCTCAGCAAATGCAAAAGAACAGAAATCATAACAAACAGTCTCTCAGACCACAGTACAATCAAATTAAAACTCAGGATTAAGAAACTCACTCAAAACCACACAACTACGTGGAAACTGAACAACCTGATCCTGAATGACTACTGGGTACATAACGAAATGAAGGCAATAATGAAGAAGGTATTTGAAACCAGTGAGTACAAAGACACAACATACCAGAATCTCTGGGACACAGCTAAAGCAGTGTTTAGAGGGAAATTTATAGCGCTGAATACACACAGGAGAAAGTGGGAAAGATCTAAAATCAACTCTCTAACATCACAATTAAAACAACTAGAGAAGTAAGAGCAAACACATTCAAAAGCTAGCAGAAGACAAGAAATAATTAAGATCAGAGCAGAACTGAAGTAGATATGAGACACGAAAAACCCTTCAAAAAATCAATGAATCCAAGAGCTGGATTTTTGAAAAGATTAACAAAAGAGACCATTAGCGAGACTAACAAAGAAAAGAGAGAAGAATCAAATAGATGCAATAAAAACTGATAAAAGGGATATCACGACTGATCCCACAGAAATGCAAAATACCATCAGAGAATATTTTAAACACTTCTACACAAATAAACTAGAAAATCTAGAAGAAATGGATAAATTCCTAGACACATACACCCTCCCAAGACTAACCCAGGAAAAAGTTGAATCCCTGAATAGACCAACAAGTTCTGAAATTGAGGCAGTAATTAATAGCCTACCACCCAAAAAAAGCTCAGAACCAGACGGATTCACAGTCGAATTCTACCAGAGGCATAAAGAGGAGCTGGTACTATTCCTTCTGAAACTATTCCAGATAATAGAAAAAGAGGAACTCCTCCATAACTCATTTTATGAGACCAGCATCATCCTTATACCAAAACCTGGCAAAGACACAACAAAAAAAGAAAATTTCAGTCCAATATCCCAGATGAATACCGAGGCAAAAAGCCACCGTAAAATAGTGGCAAACCAAATCCAGCAGCACATCAAAAAGCTTATCTACCATGATCAAGTTAGCTTTATCCCTGGATGTAAGGCTCGTTCAACATATGCAAATCAATAATCGTAATCCATCACATAAACAGAAACAATGACAAAAACCACATGGTTATCTCAATAGATGCAGAAAAGGACTTAGACAAAATTCAACACACTTTCATGCTAAAAACTCTCAATAAACTGGGTATTGATGGAACATATCTCAAAATAATAAGAGTTATTCATGACAAACCCATAGCCAATATCATACGGAATGGGCAAAAGCTGGAAACATTCCCTTTGAAAACTGGCACACGACAAGGATGCCCTCTCTCACCACTCCTATTCAACATAGTATTGGAAGTTCTGGACAGGGCAATCAGGCAAGAGAATGAAATAAAGGGTATTCATATAGGAACAGAGGAATTCAAATGGTCTCTGTTTGCAAATGACATGATTGTATATTGAGAAAACCCCATCATCTTAGCCCAAAATCTCCTTAAGCTGATAAGCAACTTCAGCGAAGTCTCAGGATACAAAAATCAATGTGTAAAAATCAGGAGCATTCCTATACACCAATAATAGACAGAGAGTCAAATGATGAGTGAATTCCCATTCATAATTGCTACAAAGAGAATGAAATACCTAGGAATCCAACTTACAAGGGATGTGAAAGACCTCTTCAAGGAGAGCTACAAACCACTGCTCAACAAAATAAAAGAGGACACAAGCAAATGAAAAAATATTCCATGCTCACGGATGGGAAGAATCAATGTGGTGAAAAGGCCATACTGCCTAAAGTAATTTATAGATTCAATGCTATCCTCATCAAGCTACCATTGACTTTCTTCACATAATTAGAAAAAAACTACTTTAAATTTCATATGAAACCCAAAAAAAGCCCGTATAGCCAAGGCAATCCTAAGCAAAAAGAACAAAGCTGGAGGCATCATGCTACCTGACTTCAAACTATACAACAAGGCTACAGTAGCCAAAACAGCATGGTACTGGTACCAAAACAGATATATACATATATATATACACACACACACACCAATGGAACAGAACAGAGGCCTCAGAAATAATGCCAGACATTTACAACCATCTGATCTTTGATAAACCTGACAAAAACAAGAAATGGGTAAAGGATTCCTATTTAATAAATGGTGCTGGGAAAACTGGATAGCCATATGTAGAAAGCTGAAACTGGATCCCTTCCTTACACCTTATACAAAAATTAATTCAAGATGGATTAAAGACTTAAATATTAGACGTAAAACCTTAAAACCCTAGAAGAAAACCTAGGCAATACCATTCAGGACATAGGCATGGGCAAAGACTTCATGACTAAAACACCAAAAGCATTGGCAACAAAAGCTAAAATTAATAAATGGGATCTAATTAAATGAAAGAGTTTCTTCACAGCAAAAGAAACTATCATCAGAGTTAACAGACAACCTACAGAATGGGAAAAGTTTTACAATCTATCCATCTGACAAAGGGCTAATATCCAGAATCTATAAAGAACTTAAACAAACTTACAAGAAAAAAACCCCATCAAAAAGTGTGCAAAGGATATGTACAGACACTTCTCAAAAGAAGACATTTACGCGGCCAACAAACGTATGAAAAAAAGCTCATCATCACTGGTCATTAAAGAAATGCAAATCACAACCACAATGAGATACCATCTCATGCCAGTTTTAATGGTGATCATTAAAAAGTCAGGAAACAACAGATGCTGAAGAGGATGTGGAGAAATAGGAACGCTTTTACACTGTTGGTGGGAGTGTAAATTCGTTCAATCATTGTGGAAGACTATGACGATTCCTCAAGGATCTAGATCCAGAAATACCATTTGATCCAGCAATTCCATTTCTGGGTATATACTCAAAGTATTATAAATCATTCTACTATAAAGAAAGACACATGCACACACATATGTTTACTGCAGCACTGTTCACAGTAGCAAAGACTTGGAATCAACCCAAATGCCCATCAATGATAGACTGGATAAAGAAAATGTGGCACATACACACAGTGGAATACTATGCAGCATAAAAAAGATGAGTTCATGTTCTTTGCAGGGACATGGGTCAAACTGGAAACCATCATTATCAGCAAACAACATAGAGGCAGAAAACCAAACACCACATGTTCTCACTCATAAGTGGGAATTGCACAATGAGAACACATGGACACAGAGAAGGGAACATCACATACCAGGGCCTGTCAGGGGGTGGGGGGGCTAGGGGAGGGATAGCTTTAGTAGAAGTACCTAATGTAGATGACAGGTTGATGGGTGCAGCAAACCACCATGGCATGTGTTATACCTATGTAACAAACCTGCACGTTCTGCATATGTACCCCAGAACTTAAAGTATAATTTTTAAAATGTTTAAAAAAAGAGTAAAGAAGTCTCAAAATTCAGCAATAAGAAAATTGAAAACAGTTTAAAAATTTCGCAAAAGATTTTAAGACAGTTTAGTAAAATAATTATACAAATGGAAAATAAACACATGAACAAATGCACATTATCATTATTCATTATGAATAATTATTTAAAACTACAGGAAGTTATCATTAAACACCTACTAGAATAGCTTTATTTATTCATTTATTTACTTACTCATTTATTAAAAGTCATTAACAATACCGAATGCTGATAAGGATGCAAAACAACTAATACTCTCATACATGACTGATGGAAATGCAAACTGGCACAGCTATTTAAGACAACAGTTCGACAGTTTCTCATATAGCTACACATTAATTACTATATGACTCAGCAATTCCATTCCCAGTTATTTATCCAAGACAAATCCAAATTTATATTCACACAAAAACCTGTATGTAGATGTTTATAGCAGCTTAATTTATAACTGCCAAAAACTGGAAACAGCACAAATGCTCTTTAGCTTGTGGATGATAAACAAACTCTGCTCCATCCATAAAAAGGAATATGATTCAGCAATTGTTTTAAATACCCAACTTGATACCAAACAAAAATAAATCTCAAATACATCATGTTAGGTGAAAAAAGCCATAGTCTACATACTGTATGATTCCAATTATACAACATTGTGGAAAAGGCAGAACTACAGGCAGAGACGACAGATCAGTGGTTGTCAGGGGTTGGGACTGGAGAGTGATTGATGACAAAGGGATATTGAGAAATGTTCTTTTGATGATGAAACTGTTATGTATCTTGATTGGGTGGTGGTGATCCTATGACTCCATGCATGTTTCACAATTCAAAGAACTGTAAACTAAATAGTAAATTTTACTACGTGTAAAATTAAAATATAATCAGACATACATTTTTAAAGCAATTAAATTTTAATCTTCTTAGAATGTCTCTCCATGTAGTTTTTACCAACCCAGTGTGCTTTTACTTCATATCTAGTCACAATTCTATGACTATAGTTCAAGTGGAAAACAGACTTTTATGGATAATCTGTAGCATCCACCATATAAAGTTTAATTCTGCATGGAATTACTCTCTAGTGCAAACCTTTTCCATATAGATCCACAAGTAAAACGATGTGAAGATTAAAAATTTGTATGTTGCAGAACAAAAACATTGAATCAATTCTGTCCTCTTTGTAGAAACTTGGTAAGACCATTGCAGGCTGTTTGATAAATTGTAAAGAGATGAGAAAACCAACTGCAAGGGAATAGACAGAGGAAAAAATGAAAGTACAAGGCAGGGTAAAAGAGAAGAATACAGTGTAAACAGAGAGGAGAGATAGGATTAGAAAGGGAAGACAAGATAAATGGGAAATAAAAATATGAAAAAATAGGGAGTATATGAAATTTTTATATCTTTCTTATAAAGAATAATTTTTCATAGTTGTAGCTATAAAGCAAAAATGAAATCAGTGGGGAACTATGTGTTACTTTGTTTTGGTACCTTAAATTAAGTTTCTCATACAATGAAACAAATTACTAAAAGTCTCCCTCATTGCAAAAATATTGCCCATTATTTCCCCTTAGTTCTAGCTTATAAAATATCACTGTCTATCTCAGAAAATGAAATTGTCTAAATGTCCTTTTAAGAGTATCTCTGATGCTGGCTCTCGTGTCCTTTAAATGTAGAAAAACTACTTTCTCCATAAATATTAAGTTGAAAACAACATTGAAATCAATTTATAAGGTAGATAAAGACTACCATAAAGTTCCCACAAAAGTGCACTCACCTCATGCTGCTGCTGAAGACATTTAACATAAAAGGTTTATATATGCAATTCTCTGGAACCTCTCTCTAAAAGTTAACAATCCCTATCCATCCCGAACAACCAGAGAACAACCTGTCTGCAAATTGGAGTTCAGTCTGCTTTTCTGCTTTCTACTACACTTGGTGCCATTTTGGTCTCTCTCATGGCCTTCAGCTTTGTGGTGAGAAGCAGGACCCCTCTCCTCCCTCTCCATCAACTATATCAAGGTCAGGGAAGTATTTTTAAATGTTTCTACTTGGGTCTGATTCTCCATACCACAGCATATATTTGAATTACGACATGTGTATCGGTGATTTTCAACCAAGGAGATGTTGTTCTCAAGGTTTGGCAATGTCTAAAGACATTTTTGGCCATGGTTACTGGGGGAAGGATGTTACTGGCATCAAATAGGTGGAGGCCAGGAATGCTGCTAAATTCTACAACACATGGGACAATCTTCCGCAACAAAGAATTAATATATTCAAAGTATCAGTAGTGCCAAGGTTGGGAAACACTGATCTATATATATATTTCAACATCTACCTCCTTATTTGTATCTATTTTTAAGCCAAGCAGTCTTTTGGGGTTTCTGGTAGTTTTTGTAATTAGGGATATTTGGAGTTTTCAGGTAAGCATGTTTGGTTGGTTAAGAGACCACCCAGATTTATTAGCAGACTCACTGGAGACCTCGAATAATGTCTTCAGTAATACTGAGCACTGGGAGTTTGTTTCTGACTCAAGCTGCAGAACCCTGGTTTATGTAGCCACATAAACTCTGAAAAGGAACAGACTGTCTCTTTCGGAGTAGAAACTTCCACAATTCTGACGTTTGCACTCCCTGACTTCACAAGGGGAATAATAATAATATTCTTGTGAAACTTATTAAAAAATAATACCAAAAAGTGAGAGAAAAAAAATGAAGCAAGCTTTAAGCATGAAATACCAGCAGAATTATACTTGCAAATACTTGGATAATTACTACTTCTTTACCTGGCATTATAGTACATTAATAACATAATAGTAAACTGAATTTACCCTTAAATGGATCCTTAGGCTCAAGTAATATTGTTCGTCTCTAAAAGGCACTGGAAGTACAAAACAAGTTCACCCTGGTAAGTGAATAGATAACTTATAATATGAAATAAATCCAATAAAGTGGACATATTTAAGAGTCTTTACAACACAAGAAAATTCACTCTATTGGACTTATGGAAATATTAAGATTAAAATCTATGTTTAAATATTTCAAAATTTTAATTGGCTCATTATAAGTTTTTATTTATAGTTGCGTAAAGAGTTTGGGAATATTTGGAAATACCTAGATTAAAGGTTAAACAGACATTACTTGACATACAAATAAAAGTAAGGGGATAAAGTCCTCCATAAAACTATAAGTTTTACAAAATCCTGAGACAACCAAGTAAAAAGGGGTTCTGGAAGAATCTCCACCGACCTGCACAGTGGGAGGACGGGGCGGGGCCTCGGGAAGTTCGCGCTGTTTGCAGCGGAGAGGATCCGGCCTATCCTGTCCCTGAGATTCTGTCTGTGAGATGAGGGCCTGTTAACAGGAACGCCTCTCACTTTGCTGATTTTTTTTTTTTTCCTTTTCACCCAATAAACTCCACTCCTAGCCCTTCTATGTGTCCATGAGCTTCACCTTTCCTGGTGGTGTAACAAGAGCCCGGTTTTTTCCTACAACAATATCACTTGGTGTCTGCCCCTGATTTAGGTCGCTCTAATTATAATGTCATAAGAAAAAAGCAAGCCCACAGAGAGAAAGCCTTGGTCAGAGAAGACCACATTGCTCCATCATAAAATCCTTCTCCACCTGCATCAAAGCTCATGTTTAAGAGTCAATATTTGAGAACCAGACTTCCTGGGTTTAATTTCTGTGGCTCTACCACTTAATAGTGGTATCATCTTAGGCAAGTTATTTAATCTGTTGAACCATTCTCTGACTCAGTTTATTCATTTATAAATGATAATAGCAATAGAACCTGCCCTGTAGGGTTGCTGTGAGGATTGAATGAGGTAACATTTTTAAAGAACTTGGCATAGTGAATGGAAGGTGGGTAGCGTTATTATCTATTACTCTCTTAGCACTGAAACCATTCTCCCTATTCCCTGTGATAGGCAGGGCTGCTACTTTTTTAACTTGTTAGATATCCAATCCTGAAAGTCAGAATGGAAACTAGCGACAAGCTTTCAAAATTTATCCTTGACTTCGACAAACTGTGACAGAAATATAAAGTTACTTTTACTAAAGCATTCTGTTCACTCATGTCACGAATACAAAAAAAAAAAAAAAAAAACCTACAGGGTTAAAAATAAAACCTAAGATATATCATTGAGTTCCGTTTAATACTCAACAAATCAGACTGAGATAACATTTAAAATAAAGGAGACATACAGACCTTCACGGGGATAGTGACAAAGGTGTGGGGATGGTTGACATTTGCTGGGATGCTTGCTGTACACCACACGCTCCTCCAAGTACCTGACATACAATGATGGCTCAAATTGGTCCTCAGAGCATCCTCGCGAGTGGGCACTACTGTGATATCCATTTTTGTGAATAAAGAAGGTGACACACTGAGGTTGAGTAGCTTTTATAGGTCTGATTGGGTGGTGACTGATGAATCATTACAACAAAATGGTTAAGACCTGTGATTCTGGGAACACAACTTATTTTTAAAAATTATTTTATTACGGTAATAATAACTTGCTTATACAAAACAAAAAGGTTAATAAAATACTATTTATGTTAATATTAACTGGTAACTCTTAGGGCTTATGATGCGCCAGGAGCTCTTTTAAATGCTTTACATCTATTGACTCTCTTAATATCACAACAACTCTATGACTTGAATTATTGTTATTAAACCGAATGTGTAGCTGAGGAAACCAAAGCACAGGAAGTAAATTGCCCAAGGTGTCTACATGCTGGAGGGGTAGGAAAATGGATCAGGTCACACCAGACAATCTGGATCAAAAAGGCATACTTCCTCTTACGATGAAAAAATAGTCTCTCCACTTTAAAATATTAAATGAAAACTACGTATCGTATATGTGAAAATTATAGAAAAGGGTTAATTATGAAAAAATAGTTTTGTGCCAATAAATAGTTTAGTGCCAATACTGGTTCATAAATTCTTATTTTTAACTAATGTTGTTAAAATGCATACCAAAATCCTTCTCCTTAGTGACAATCCTGGCCTGAATCACTAAAATTTATACAAACAAATTACACTCAAAGAAAAATCTGTGTTTAAAGACAGGACCTTAAAAATGTTTCTCTAGTTGAACTAGATATTCAATAGATTCATAAAACTTTCATTGCTAAAGCATTCAAAACATTTATTTTTAAAAGCTCTGCCTCTATATTATCTATGCCAAGTAAAATAGAATTTTATTTGGATTAAATGTCTTTGAGACATTTATAAGGCTCACTATTTGCAGGGAGGTCTATTTTACTAAATTAAAAAATGTCACTGAGACAAAGCAACTAAGTGTTAAATAACTTACTTTCCTATTTCAGACATAAATCTGTTTAGGTATAGATGGTCTTCCTAGATGTCACCAACATTTTAAGCAATGGGAAAAAAATAACATGGCTTAGGATAGTTTGAGACCTTGGCTGGAGCCCACAGCTTCTGTGGCTTCTGAATTGTTTAAGAAAGAAGCTGAGGTTTGATTGTTCCTTTTTTACGTTCTTTCATAAAAGGAGAGAGATGTCCAAGGGATGAAATTAATAAAATAAAAAAAATCTGTTATCAGATTTGGTCAGCAGGCATCACAAGCTCGGATTCCAGGAGCCCGGAAAAACAAGTGAGAGGCGAGAGGTTGGTTCTCAAACTAAGAGCTGATGTGAGGTCCCTGACCTTCAGCAAGCCGATAGAATTTCCCCATACCTACCCTGCACATGCAGAGCCTGAGCACAGCCAAGCAGACAAAGCCAATTTAAAAACAGAATGTCAGAGAAAAACTGGAGAAGCAAAGCAATGCCCAAGAGTGGGAGAGGCAGAAGCAGGCTTGAATGAGTAATCGTGATTAGCTTCATGGAAAAGTAGATAATCTCTGCCCCAGATAGATAAAGGGTAAAGCCACAGACATTGCCCTCTCACCTAGAAAGACAAAGTGGCCCTTCTGGAAACTGATAGTATGAAACCTAGATGTGAGATCACTTAAACCTTATGTAGTGTTATCTTATGTAGTGTTATATAGTGCATATATGTGCTGTTTAGACTTGCAAAATAAGAATCTATTACCTACCAGCTCCAAACAAATAGTTAAGCTATTTAGGGGAGTTAAGCTCCAGGGAATCATATGCATAGTGATAGCCCTACAAAGCCCAGGTAACAGAATTTTTTTTTTTTTTTTTAGACAGAGTATCACTCTGTCACCAGACTGGAGTGCAGTGGCATGATCCCAGCTCACTACAACCTCGCCCTCCCAGATTCCAGTGATTCTCCTGCCTCAGCCTCCCAAGTAGCTGGGACTACAGGCACCCACCACCACGCCCAGCTAATTTTTGTATTTTTAGTAGAGATGGGGTTTCACCATGTTGGCCAGGATAGTCTCAATCTCTTGACCTCATGATCCACCTGACTCAGCCTCCCAAAGTGCTGGGATTACAGGGGTGAGCCACCACGCCCAGCCGGAAAAATTTTTTTGGATTTTCATTTCTGGAACTCAGTCTAGCTGCATTTCTGGACCATCACTCCAGCTGAGAACAACCATAAATGCTAAACACATTTAAATGTTGTTGTATCATTTTAAAGCCTTGAAGAGAAGAGATGACAAGCAATTGCCAGGCATAAATCTAGGAGAAGGCAGAAACCCAGAGAGGAAAACAAAGCTCTGAAGCTAATCTTGCTCTGAGAGTGTTTGCTGAACCCTGAGGACTTGTGATTTTGTTTTCACTACTCAAGGGCTGTGGGACCACCACAGACAGGTAAGACAGAGACTGGCTCTGTGCTCGCAGATACTGTTTCTTTATTCTGGGCCCACAGGAAGATTGTATTTCCTATTGCTTCTTATAGTTCTGTTGGGGACACATGTCTAGCTTAGTCAGTAGAATAAGTACAGAACTTATGAATGTCACTTCCACACCCAGCCCTTAAAGTCATCCTCAAGAGCACAGTTTCCTTTGCCAAATATTAACAACTTCTTGACAGATGCCTTGGAGGGGACAAACCTAAGAGAGCCAACTGACTTATGTCTGACTATGCCATGAATGAAATAATACATTTTTATTCTTTTCAGCCACCAAGATTTTGGCTCAGCTGGTGAGAATTATGCTGACAAGTTCAGGAGACTGCAAAGAGGCCCTCAGCCTCACAAATGTAAAAAATAATATCAACCCACTCTAGAGACCCAACCACAGACCACAACGAATGTTATCTTAGTTGAACAGAAAAGGGAAGAAGTGGAGAGACACTTGAAAAACCATAAACAGAAGTAAGTGAACACATGGATGACTAAATCATGATCACATTTGCTGGAATGTGTAAAAAAAAAAATTCAAATTGAGAATTCAGTTTAAAATTGTTTCTGATTATAGTATAGCCTAGAGTCCAGCAAATGCAAACACAAATCGTTTTTGTAGGGATTCATCTTTAACCCAGGCATCAAAGAACTTTCACAAATAATTTTAAAGGAAAAATGCATGGATCACAACCCCAAACCACTGAAAACAGCAGGAAACAAAGCAGCATGAGCAAAAACAGCAGAAAGAGCAGGCAGCAGGAACAGACATGAAAAGAGAAGATATATTGGAATTGACAGAAATATAATTCTATACTTGCTATGCCCAAAAAATAAAAGACTAATTTGGAAGTATCTATAGGAATCAGAAAACTATAAAGAATGACCGGCAGATTTGAAAAGGGTGCAGATAAAACGTATCCTATTAAAGAATGTAATACCAAATTTCATAAATATAAGATGCATTTATTTTCTGACTATTACTTCCTTTCAGTTGAAAGGCTTACAATCTATGGCAATAGTGATTCAAAGAAACATGGTCATTGAAATAAAAAGTCATTGGAAAGTTTTAATAGCACATGAGACAAAGTTAAAGGGACAATTGGTGAGATGTAAAATGAGTCAGAGGGAACCATCCAGAAAGATGTACAATGAGAAAAATAAATGAAAAATGTGTTTTTTAAAATTTTTGAAACATGGAGGAGAAAGCACTTCCAAAATTATGGAATAAAGATCTACAAAAACTAGCGCCTCCATAAGAACAAATATTGTCAAAGTCGACTTTTCAAGAATGCTGGAAATTGATGGCTTGCAACAACCCACGAGCATTTATTCAAGAAAAACAGCTGAATTTTAGTAATAATATTATAGTGAGGCCTGTGGTGTTTTAACTTGCTCTCGTCTCATTTGCTTTCTCTAGTTCTCCAGTAGCCTCAAAAGCCAACAGCCTCACAAATGTCATAGCTGTGAAAACCACAACCTAGCATCGCTGGAGGGGACAGAACAGGTTTGAGCCACCCCAAAAACTTCATACTCAGAGAATTGTCAGTATTTGACCAGTCTGTAAGCTCGCTAAAAAGTTTCTTTCCCAGAGCTTGGTCTGTGTAACTATCTTAGGCTGTTGTCTTAAAAACAATCAACACTAGTTATTTAACACTACAGTTGCATAAATCGGTGATAAAAGTTGGGGATAATACCAAGAAGTTGACCAAGAAATTCAAAAGGAACAGTGGGGAATGAGATGTCCATAGGGGCCACTGAAAAGCTCTGACAAATTTCTAGAAATCTAGAAGACAACATGCATGTTCCAAGGAAGACCTGACAAGGCCCTGATCTCTTAACCTCTGGCAGATCTTAAGGCTCTGTGCAAGCAAGAAGAGAAGGTTAAGGCAGAGTTGTGAACTACTTGCCGAGGATTGAAAACAGGTTCCAACACACTCTGAGAGATTCTTAGCAAAGACTGGTGTACTTACTGGTTTAAGGCATTGAAGGAAATACTGTTGAATTATTACCTGATTGGTAAATTAACAGAAAAGAGATTTTAGTGACTACACACTACAAAGAATACAGAGTTCACAAAACTGATCCAGGAAAGTCACTATATGACCAAACAAACAATAGCAATAACAGTATCAACAAACAGCTACAACAACTGACCCTGGGGTGGTGCAAAGGGGAGATGCAATTTTCAGGGTTGTAACATGGTATTATTTTAAATATCCAGTTTTATACAAAAAACTATGAGACATGCAACAAAACAGAAAATTAAGGCCCATACATGGCGGCGGGGGGAGTGCTGGAGGGAAGGCAATAGAAATATTCTCTCAGTATGCCCAGACATTAAACTAGAGAAAGACTTTCAATCAACTATTATAAATATTATCAAAGAAATCGCAGTAACCATGTCTAAAGAATTAAAGAGAATTATGATAAAATGCACCACCAAGTACAGAGTATCATTTAAGAGACAGAAATTATTTTTTAAAAAATCACAGGGAAATTTTAGAGTTAAAAAAATTAATTGAAATGACAATTCACTGGAGGAACACAACAGCTGATTTGAAATGACAGAAGAGCCACCAAAACTTAAACCTAGGTTGACTGCAAGTCTCTAACCTTAGAAACCAAAAGAAAAAATAATAAAGAAAAATGAACAAAACCTCAGAGAACTGTGGGAAACCATCAGGCACAGCAACATACACATAATAGAGATATCAGAAGGAAAGAAAAGGGGGAAGAAAGAATTTTTTAAATAATGTTCTACAAATTCACACATCTGATGATGTCTCATCAGAAATCATGAAGCCAGGAGGCAGTGAGACAATTTATTCAAAGTGCTGAACAAATAGACTTTCGACTAAGAATTCTATATTTTCCAAAACTATCTATCAAAACAAATAAGAAATTAAGATATTCACAGATAAACAAAAATGGAGACAATCCATTACTGGCAAACCCACCCTGCAAGAAACACAAAAAGTAGGGGCCAGGCACATGGTTCAGGCCTGTAATCTCAGCACTTTGGGAGGCCGAGGCAGGCGGATCACAAAGTCGGGAGATCGAGACCATCCTGGCTAACATGGGGAAACCCCGTCTCTACTAAAAATACAAAAAATTAGCCAGGTGTGGTGGCGGGCACCTGTAGTCCCAGCTACTTGGGAGGCTGAGGCAGGAGAATGGCGTGAACACCTGGGAGGCAGAACTTGCAGTGGGTGGAGATCGCACCACTGTACTCCAGCCTGGGCAACAGAGTGAGACTCCATCTCAAAAAAAAAAAAAAAGAAATACAAAAAGGAATCTTTCCAGCTGAAATGAAAGGACACTAGATAGTAGTAACTCCATGTGAAAAAATAAAAAGCATTAGTAAAAGTAACTATATTTGATAACATAAAAGACATCATAAGTATATTATTGATCATAACCCTTTTCTTCTCTCACTGATTTCAAAGACAACTGCATAAGGTGCTAGATATAAAACTGTGTTGAAGGATTTATAATGAACAAGATGTAATGTATATGACAATCATAGCACAAAAGGTCAGTGAGGAAAGAGAACTACATTGGAAGTTGACCAGAAAGTTTTTATATACAATTGAAATTAAGTTGTTACTAATATAAACTAGATTGTTTTGAGTAAAGGTGTTACTTGTAATTTCCAGGACAACTACTAAGAAAATAATTTAAATAAATATATATATATATATTTTTATACTTATCTATAATATGTATTACATGTATAAACATAAATATTTGAATCATTTAGTTTTTAACATATTAAAAGAGAGAGGGGAATTAAAACTTTTTACTACAAGATATCAGTTTAACTCAAAATAAAGGGAAAATGGAGAAATAGACAAAGACATAAGATATACAGAAAACAAATCATCAGAGTGAACAGCCAACCCACAGAATGGGAGAAAATTTTTGAAATCTATGCACCTGACAAAGGGCTAATAACCAGAATCTACATAGAACTTAAATTTACAAGAAAAAAAACAAGCAACCCCATGGAAAAGTGGACAAAGGATATAAGCAAACACTTCTCAACAGAAGACACTTATGCAGCCAACAAACAAATGAAAAACAACTCATCATCACTGGTCATTAGAGAACTGCAAATCACAACCACAATGAGATACCATCTCAACATCAGTTAGAATGGTGATCATTAAAAAGACAGAAAATAGATGCTGGAGAGGATATGGAGAAATAGGAACGCTTTTACACTGTTGGTGGGAGTGTAAATTTGTTCAACCATTGTGGAAGACAGTGTGGCAATTCCTCAAAGATCTAGAGTCAGAAATACCATTTGACCCAGCAGTCCCATTACTGGGTATATACCCAAAGGATTTTTTTTTTTTTTTTTTTTGAGACAGAGTCTTGCTCTGTCACCCGGGCTGGAGTGCAGTGGCCTGATCTCAGCTCACTGCAAGCTCCGCCTCCCGAGTTTACGCCATTCTCCTGCCTCAGCCTCTGGAGTAGCTGGGACTACAGGCGCCCGCCACCGCGCCCGGCTAGTTTTTTGTATTTTTAGTAGAGACGGGGTTTCACCGTGTTAGCCAGGATGGTCTCGATCTCCTGACCTCGTGATCCGCCCGTCTCGGCCTCCCAAAGTGCTGGGATTACAGGCTTGAGTCACCACGCCCGGCCTACCCAAAGGATTATAAATAATTCTACTATAAAAACACATGCACACATATGTTTATTGTGGTACTATTCACAATAGCAAAGACTTGAAACCAACCCAAATGCCCATCAATGACAGATTGGATAAAGAAAATGTGGCATATATATGTCATGGAATACTATGCAGCCATAAAAAAGATGGGTTCATTCTTTTGCAAGGATATGGATGAAGCTGGAAACCATCATTCTCAGCAAACTAACACAAGAACAGAAAACCAAACACTGCATGTTCTCACTCATAAGTGGAAGTTGAATAATGAGGACACATGGGCACAGGGAGGGGAACATCACACACTGGGGCCTGTTGGGGGCTGGGGGGCTACGGGAGGGAAAGCATTAGGAGAAATACCTAATGTAGATGATGGGTTGATGTGTGCAGTAAATCACCATGGCATGTGTATACCTATGTAAGAAACCTGCATGTTCTGCACATGTACCCCAGAACTTAAAGTATAATAAAAAAAGAAAACAAATGGCAAAATTCCATATGTAAATCATACATTATCAATAATTGCATTAAATGTAAATAGATTAAACCCACCAATCAAAAGACAGATTGGCAGAATAAATTTAAAAAGCATAATCTTGTCATAAGCTGTCTACCAAACACATTTGAGATTCAAGATACAATACGTTGAGAGTAAAAAAATAGAGAAAGATACAGTATGCTAATAGTAAGTAAAGGAAAGCTAAAGTGGCTGCACTAATTTCCGACAAAAAAACTTTAAACAAAAATTATTACTTGAAACAAAGGATATTTTATAATGATAAAGGAACTAAACCATCAGCAAGATTCATTATTCATTCATGAAATGAACAAATATATATATTTCAACATTTTGGAAAATGTTTAGAAATATATATGCAGCTAACACCAGATCCCCAAAGTACGTGAAACAAAAAGTGACAGAATTGAAGAAAAAAATAGACAGTTGAATAATAATAATTAGAGGCTTTAGTATGCCATTCTCCATACTAGACGGACCAAGGCAGCAGACAAACAAGGAAGTACAAGATTTGAACACTATACACCAACTAGCCCTAACTGAACATCTATAGAACATTCTACTCAACAACAGAAGAATATACATTGTTTCAAGAGTATGTGGAACATTCTCCACCTGAAACCATCTGTTAGATCATAAAACAGGCTTCAGTACATTTTAAAAAGTTGAAACCATACAAAGTATATTCTCTGGCCACAGTGAAATGAAACTAGGAATCAATAACAGAAAGAAATTTGGAGAATTCACACAGGAAAGTGTATATTAAACACACTACTAAGTAACCAGTGGTTCCAAAAATAAATGTAAACTGAAAGGAAAACTAAAAAATGTTGCTAAATAAATAAAAACAAAAATATTCCAAAAACTATGGGATGCAATGAAAGCAGTGCTCAGAGGGCAATTACTAGCTATAAACACCTACATTAAAAAATGAAGAAAAATCTTGGCCGGGCCCAGTGACTCACACCTGCAATTCCAGCACTTTGGGAGGCCAGGACAGGCAGATCACAAGGTCAGGAGATCGAGATCATCCTGGCTAACATGGCGAAACCCTGTCTCTACTAAAAATACAAAAAATTAGCCAGGCGTGGTGGTGGGTGCCTGTTGTCTCAGCTGCTGGGGAGGCTGAGATAGGAGAATGGCATAAACCCAGGAGGCAGAGCTTGTAGTGAGCCGAGACCGCACCACTGCACTCCAGCCTGGGCAACAAAGTGAGATTCAGTTGGAACAAAAAAAAAAAAAAGAAGAAAAATCTTAAATCAATAGCTTAACCGCAGACCTTCAGACTAGAAAAAGAAGGGCTAACTAAACTGAAAACAAGCATATGGAAGAAAATAATAAAGATTAAAGCAGAAATAAATGAAATAGAGAACAGAAAAAAAAAATCAAGAAAACCAAAAGTTGGGATTTTTTAAAAAGCTTAACAAAATGGACACATCTTTAGGTAAACTGACACAAAGAAAGAAAGAAAGAAAGAAAAGAAAGAAAGAAAGAAAGAAAGAAAGAAAGGAAGGTTGATTTAACTTAATAAAATTAGGAAAGGAAACAGAGACATCACTACCGATCTCACAGAAATAAAAATGATTCCAAAAAGGATACTGTAAATAATTATATGCCAACAAATTAGATATCCTTGATGAAACAGACAAATTCCTAGAAAGACATAAACTACTAAAACAGATTCAAGGAGCAAAAACCACCTGATAAGCATATCACATGTAAAAAGATTTTATTAGTGATCAAAAATCTCCCCACCCCCAACATATACACACAAATCAAGTACCAAATAGATTCAGTGATGAATTCTACCAAACAACTAAAGAAGAATTAACACCAATTCTTCACAAACTCATTCAAAAAAATAGAACAGGAAAGAACACTTCCCAACTCCTTCTATGAGGCCAAGATTACCATATTAACACAACCAGACAAATACATCACAAGAAAACTACAGAACAATATATCTTTATGGGCCAGGCCCAGTGGCTCATGCCTGTAATCCTAGCATTTTCGGAGGCTGAGGCAGGCCAATTACTTGAAGCTAGGAGTTCAAGAGCAGGCTGGCAAATATGGTGAAACCCTGTCTCTACTAAAAATACAAAAATTAGCTGGGTGTGGTGGCACATGCCTGCAGTCCCAGCTACTTGGGAGGCTGAGGCACAAGAATTGCTTCAACCTGGGAGGCGGAGGTTGCAATGAGCCAAGATAGTGCCATTGCACTCCAGCCTGGGCAACAGAATGAGACCCTGTCTCCAAAAAACAAAAGTCATTATGAATACAGATGCAAAAATCCTCAATAAAATACTACCAAATTGAATCGAGCAACATATAAAAAGCATTATATAAAATGCAAATCAAAACTACAATGAGTTATCACTTCACACCTGTTAGGATGGTTATTACTTGAAAAAAAAAAAGGTATTGGCAAAGTTGTGCAGAAACTAGAATGTAAGTGTTGGTTGGAATATAAATGAGTATGGCAGCTATGGAAAACAGTATGAAGATTCCTCAAAAAACTAAAAATAGAACTACCATATGATCCAATAATCTCACTTCTGGGAATATATACAAAAGAATGAAATCAGAATCTCAAAGAGATGTCTTCACTTCTCATGTTCATTTCAGCACAGTTCATAATAACCAAGACATGGAAACAGCCTAAGTATCCATCAACAGATGAATGGATAAAGAAAATGTGGCATATACATACAATGGAATATTAGTCAGCCTTAAAAAGTAAGGAAATTCTGCCATTTGCAACAACATAATGAACCTGGAGGAGACTATGCTAAATAGAACAGGACAAATATTGCATGATTTCACTTGCATTAAGTACCTAAACTAGTCAAACTTATAGAAGCAGAGAATACAATGGTGGTTGCCAGAGGCTGGAGACAGGAGAAATTTGGAGTTGTTATTCAAAGGACATAGTTTCAGTTACGTTAGATGAATAAATTCTAGAGATCTGCTTGTAACACAGTGCCCATAGTTAATAAAATGATATGGTGCACCCCTCCTCAGAAAAAAACAAAGGAATACAAGAAACTCTGGGAAGTGTTAAATATGTCTATAACTTTGATTGTGGTGAGGATATTATGGGTGTGCATATGTTCAAACTCATCAAATTGTATACATTAAATATGTGCAGTTCTTTATATATAACTATACCTCAATAAAGCTGATTTTTAAAAAGATTACACAACATGACCAAGTGGCATTTATCTGAGAAATAATGCAAGATGGTTAACATCTGAAAATCAATCAATGTATAATATCCTATTACAAAAACCAGATAATCATTTCAATAGACACAGAAAAATCGTTTGAAAAAATCCAACACTCTTCCTAATAAAAACACTCAGTAAACCAGGAATATTAAAAAAAGTTATCAGCCTGATAAAGGCCATGTATAAAAATTGCATAGCTAATATCATAATTAATGTTGAAAGACTAAATGCCTTCCCCCTAAGATCATGAACAAGAAAAGAATGTCCATTCTCACCACTTCTGTACAATTTTCTCCTGAAAGACCTAGAGAAAAAAATGGGCAAATGTCTCTATAAAAATAAAAAGTAAAAAATTCGCATGGTGTGGTGGAATGTCCCTGTAGTTCCAGCACTCAGGAGGCTGAGTCAGGAAGATCGATTAAGCCCAGGACTTAGAGGCTCCAGTAAGCTAAGATCACACCACTACACTCAGCCTGGGTGACACTGTGAGACCCCCAACTCTTAAAAAAAAAAAGATAAAAAAAATAAAAAGTTTAATATATCAGAAAATATAACAATTTTATGTGTATTTATTCCTATTTATATTAACACAAAATATGTAAAGCAAAATTTTACGTAACTATAAGAGAAAGTTAACATATTCACAATAAGAATGAAACATTTTTTAACAAAGCTACCTCAGTACCTAATAAAATAAAGCAAAAAAAGACTATAAGATATTTAAGCAGCATAGCCTACAAACTTCAAATCACGTTCTTTGAAATACACATAAACCAATCACAAAAAGTGATCATGACTTAGCCTCAAAACAGCTCTCAGATAATTTCAGAGATTTAAGGTCATACAGATGACATATTGTGACTATAATTCAATTAACCCAGAAATCAGTAACAAAAATATAACAGAAGATATTTCATGTTTAGAAATAAAAAATATGTTTCCAACTGAACTATGGTCCAATAAATAAATCATAATAGAAATAAATTATAAGAAAGTAAAACACGCTACTGAAAATGGAGAGGGAGTATATGATAACATAATAAAAGAGGAAGAAGGACAGTAAATGATCACTGGAAATTATGGAAAAGACTTAGGAAAAGAAGATGCTACAAGGGGGAAATTGGGAATATATTTAGAAACAACAGAAGTAAGCACAAAATAACTAAGAACTGAGAAATTTTAGAAAGCAAAGCAGAGTGTATAACATTTACTATCTTGGTTTTTAAAACACAGTAAAGTAGTAATACATGGACATTCACAAACACACACATAAACAACACACAGATTTGAAACAGTCTGACTATTAGAACAGAAACAGAAGAAAAATAAAAACAAAATAAAGGAAAACAGGTTTTGATTGAAAGAAAAAAGATATTTTCTTAAGAAGAAAGTTAGGCTGGGTGCGGTGGCTCATGCCTGTAATCCCAGCACTTCGGGAGGCCGAGGCGAGGTCAAGAGTTCAAGACCAGCCTGACCAACATTGTGAAACCCCATCTGTATGAAAAATACAAAAATTAGCCAGGAGTGGTGGCTTGTGCCTGTAGTCCCAGCTACTCAGGAGGCTGAGGCAGGAGAATCGCTTGAACCTGGGAGGCGGAGGTTGCAGTGAGCCAAGATCGCACCACTGCACTCCAGCCTGGGTACAGAGCGAGACTCTGTCTCAAAAAACAAAAAAAACAAAAAACAAAACAACAACAACAAAAAACAGATAGAGGACAAACTGGAGAGAAAATGTGATCCCCTTAACAATAGCCATAAAACTATAAAATTTCTAGGAACTAACCTAACAAAGAATATGTAGACTTTTATGAAGAACTATTTTAAACTCTATTGAGGGCCGAAATAAAACTTAATAATGCCGATTTAACCATGTACCTGGTTGAAAAACGTAAGACTGTAAAAATATTTTCCCTCATACACAGATACACACAAATAGCCTATAGATTCTTCATTATTTCAATGGACTATAAAAGAGAATGATAAAGATATTCTCAAATTTAGATGAAGAAAATAAATGAAGGATAACTGAGATGATCTTGAAAAAGAAGATTAAAAACATAACTAACACAGGTAGTTGCCTACACAACCACCATATTCCCATTCTTTATTATTAGCAGAGGTCTTATTTTGTTCCTCTCCTCCCATGCAACTGAAGGAATGACCCTATTTCCAGGTCCTCCCTAGCGTACATCCTAAGTGGTCTTAGGTAATCATTGTGGGCCTGATCTCTTTGCCTTTTAATTGGGTTAGATATGGGCATGTGTGTGATCTGGCTAATGGTGTGTGAAGGGAAGCCTATTGGAGGCCCTCTGCAAAGGTTTCGTCAACTCTTAAAGAGACGAGTAAAGACAGCCCCTCTTTTAATATTATGCTTTGGCCTGTCAGACTATGATCCCTGCTATCCTGCAGCTATTTTTTGTTTGTTTGTTTGTTTGTTTTAGACGGAGTCTCGCTCTGTCCCCAGGCTGGAGTGCAGTGGCGGGATCTCGGCTCACTGCAAGCTCCGCCTCTCGGTTCACGCCATTCTCCTGCCTCAGCCTCCCAAGTAGCTGGGACTACAGGCGCCCGCCACCTCGCCCGGCTAGGTTTTTTGGTATTGTTTAGTAGAGACGGGGTTTCACCGCGTTAGCCAGGATGGTCTCGATCTCCTGACCTCGTGATCCCCGCCCGTCTCGGCCTCCCAAAGTGCTGGGATTACAGGCTTGAGCCACCGCGCCCGGCCCCTGCAGCCATTTTGTAACCAGAAGGAGAAAGCTAATATGTCAATGACAGCCATACTCAGTGGGAAAGAGTGGGATATTTGATGATATTGTTGCACCTTTGAGTTAACCTGCTCTGGACTTCTTGTTCACAGCATAATAAATGGTCCTTCGTTGTTGTATATTAAAAAAATGAAGTGACAACCATAAAAAGAAAGAAAATAATGGCATTTGCAGCAACCTGGATGGAATTGGGGACCATTATTCTAAGTGAAGTGACTCAGGAATGGAAAACCAAACATCATATGTTCTCACTCATAAGTGAGAGCTAAGCTATGAGGACGCAAAGGCATAAGAACGATACAATGGATTTTGGGGCCTTGAGAGAAAGTGCAGGGGAGAGGGAGGGATAAAAGACTACACATTGGGTATAGTGTACACTGCTTGGGTGATGGGTGTACCAAAATATCAGAAATCCCACTAAAAAACTTATTCATGTAACCAAACACCACCTGTTCCCCAAAAACCTATTAAAATAATTGTTTTAATGGAGGGAGATTGTATATACGGCTATGGAAATATGTTGAAACACATTTTAAGTAGGAAAAATATCCAAAATAGTATGTAGAATATGATTTCATTTGTGTAAAACAAAGATTTATATGTATTATTTACACTTGTAATATGCATAGAACATGTATACCCAAGAAAACAAAAGAACCTATTAACAGTTTTTACTTTTGTTGTATAATTTCAAACTTTTGCTTTATATACTTTATAATTTTTAAATGTTTAAATGTGTTTTATCCTAATCGTGTGTTACATTAAACTGGTAAAAAAAAAAAAAAAATAGAAAATGGTGATTTGTCAGATGCCAGGGAGAGATAAAAGGGAGAACAGAGTTACTGAGAAAAACAAGCATGAATAAAAAACAAGGAAACAAAAATTCTGGCAAATTAAGAATGAAGTCTGAAGTCAATATCTGGAAGTTGACATAGTTTTAGGCTGGGTCGATACTGTTGCTAACTGATGCTTCAGTTTCAGTTGTAGCCAATGCCAGCTGTTGCCCTATGTTCTGGGGCAATGAGTGAGTGGGGAAGGAGAATCAAGTACAGATGGCAGGAGCTCTTCACTTACCTGCTCTCAGCTAGCTGAAGAAGCCTTTATGTTCAGAATCTTGGCTCATACCATGGATTGCTCATCTTCATTGTTTGCCATCAAATGAATTTTGTGCTGCAAGAGGCATGTTTTGCCATTCTTAATTATACCAGATGGCGATGAAAGACTTATTAGACAATAAGTCTGTTTGGAAAACACCAACAAATGAATTTAGGAAATAACATCTATCCATGTATCATGGATAGTCATTAGTTTTGCCACAGCAGGTATCAGTCTTTGAAGTTGGTTGCATAGCCGTGAATTAAATTATCCAGAAATCCAAATAGGAAATTCCTATTTTTAGAAAACACAGAATCCTGGAATGCTAAATTCTAGGAGAAAGAGAATAAATTAAGCCTTTTTATTTGAACAGAAATACAACTCAGTGTGATGGAGTTAGAATGCACCCCTTACAGAAACCACGAAAGCAGAAAATTGATTAAGAACATACTTAAGGTGACAGGGACCTAGAATCTGTAACAACATTTCACTTTTGAGTAAAGAATGGTGCTAATGGACCACTAATGAGGTCAAAGTTGTGTGTTCAATACAGGCTACATTATGCAATTTGTTCTTAAACAAGATTTATTTTAATTTAAAAAAAAAAGGTATTTGGTTTTCTGTTTCTGCATTAATTTTCTTAGGATAATGGCCTCTGGCTGCATCTATGTTGCTGCAAAGGACATGATTTCCTTCTTTTAAATGGTTGTATAGTATTCCATAGCGTATATGTACCACATTTTCCTTATCCAGTCCACCATTAACGGGCACTAAGGTTGATTCCACGTCTTTGCTAACAGCACTGCGATGAACATACAAGTGCATGTGTCTTTTGGGTAAAACAATTTATTTTACTTTGTATATATATACCCAGTAATGACATTGCTGGGTCAAATGGTGGTTCTATTTTAATTTTTTTGACAAATCTCCAAACCGTTTTTTATAGTGGCTGAACTACTGTACATTACCATTAACAGTTACAAGCATTCTCTTTTCTCTGCAGCCTCATCAACATCTGTTTTCCTTTACTTTTTAATAATAGCCATTCTGACTGGTGTAAGATGGTATCTCATTATGGTTTTGATTTGTGTTTCTCTGATGATTAGTGATGTTGAACTTTTTTTCATATGTTTGTCGACTGCTTGTATGTCTTCTTTTGAGAAGTGTCTGTTCATGTCCTTTGCCTGCTTTTTGATGAGGTTACTTGTTTTTTGCGTGTTGAATTGTTTAAGTTCCTTATAGAGTCTGAATGTGAAACCTTTGTCACATGTATAGTTTGTGAGTATCTTCCGTTCCGTAGATTGTCTTTTGGCTCTGTTGATAGTTTCTTTTGCTGTGAAGAATCTCTTTAGTTTAATTAGGTCCCACCTATTAATTTTTGCTTTTCTTGCAATTGCTTTTACACTTCTCCCATACAACTAAATCATATTTTGACTTTTTTATTGTGATGCTGACTTTTTAAAAAATTGTGATTAAATATGCATAATATAAAGTTTAACATCTTAACCATCTTACAGTCCAGTAGTGTAAACTGTATTCACAATATTGCGTAACCAATCTCCACAACTTTGTTTTTGTTGAGTTGCAGAATTTTACATATTCTAGATATTAACTCCCTATCACACATATGATTTGCAGATGTTCTTTCCCATTCTGTAGGTTGCTTTTTCACTCTGCTGCTTGTGTCCTTTGCATTTCCAATAGTTTTTAACACCTTATCCTCAAGGCTCAACCTGAAATGAAGAGGAAAGAAGTCACAGATCTGACCATGTCTTTTTTCTTTCCTTTTTATTCCCCCATGATCTATTCTTCTTCCCTAATAAACAGGAGACTCGCTATGTAACAGCCTGTATTCTCCTTCTTCCTGTGATCTCTAGAATAACTGAAGTTCAGACCTTCAATCTTGTAGGAGCTTGAAAATGTACAAATCTTTTCTCTCTCAAAAAACCTTGCCTCTCAAAAGTCCACTTTGACAAGAGTCCTAAATGCGTTTGTGCAGTACATAGCTTGTTCTGAGATTTCTTTGAACACTCAAACTCTTTAGTTCATTAGGTTGAAAATCCCAAGACATCATGATTTAAAGAAAGGGAAGACATATCACTTTACTATTTTACATGCATATTTTTACACATTCCACCTTGAAGAAAAACTGCTAAATATATTAAGTTTCCTTCTCACATACATTCTTTGAATGCTACTTGTGTCAAATATTACCTTGTGCTTTGAGAGACTATAATGACTTTCCTTCTAGGCAAGTGCTAACACTTTGGATGACATTCAAATCCAATATTATGCAATCAACTTCCAGTAATTACTTCTCTGGCACTTTTTTCACAGGTAAGTGTTGAATAGTATCCATTGTCTTATAGCCACCCTGAGATCTTCAATGAAGCTATTTTATGGTTTCAAAAAAAATCTTTTCTCTTCTTAGAATTTTAACTTGTTTTTTTTACTATTACAATAACAATGACACATTTTCTTGTTTAGCAGTACAATTTTACCATGAGATTTCTGGAAGAAGCCTACTCTGTACTAGAAGTCTGGCTCTGAAGATCAGAAATACTAACAGTGTCAAATAGAAAATTACGACATACAATTATAGAGGTTTGCTATTCTAAACATTCTACATGAAGAATTTCTTTATGCAATGACTTGGTAGTGTAGTTTCACTGTGTACATGACTCATTAAAGTACATCCCTAGAATTCAGGTCCAGTCTTAGGTGGGCATGGAGAAGGAGCAGTGAGTGAGTCAGCAACCACCAGGGCTAGCCATAAGAGTAGGGAGAGAGGAAGGAAATGAGGACTTCTTTAAACTCAGAGTTTAATATCAACTTAAAGATCTGAAATAACATCCTGCCTATACCTCTATCAGATGAAGGTTTTAAACCATAAGAAATATTTTATGATTAGTATGAAAACATTTTCTGGAAATTACCTAATATCATTGTTCTGATACTTAGAGTTGCAGTTTTTAAAAGAGGATAAGCTGCCTTGTGAGTACGAAGTTTCTTGTCACAGGAAGTATTCACATAGAGGCTGTTAAGGCATATTATTGAAACATGAAAATGGATTCCTTTTTAATTTACATTTTCTGAGATCTACTGTCCTGTGGAAAGTCAACCCAAAAAAGCAAAAGACAAAAGAAATCCCTTGGAATTTGGGAAGAAAAGTCATATCATTAAAAAAAAAAAAAAAAGTGTTGCTTTTAAGAATGGAAATATTTTCGATAGTCAGGAAGTTACCTTGTTTCACTTATATTTTTTCACTTCCTCATTTTTATAACTTCAAAAATGTGTATATCAAAGTACATCAGCTTCCACAAGGAGTATCAGTAAGACATTACTTTGTATTTAGCCAGTAAAAGGCAGTCAGAAGATTTTTTCCCACATCTGCTGAACAGTTACAGTAATTTCTATTTTAGCAGTTTCTAATGATGTAAAGGAAGGTAGAAACCCATGTGCATCTTCCTTTTAAAAGAATTATAGATGTCCTAAATGCTATTGACTCGAGGGAATTTCAGGTGCTCTTGGACCCTCCAACCTCATCCATGTGCCTCCCTCAGCTCTCAGGCAGCCACCTGTCTTGCATGCCCCTGGAGTGGCATCATTAATATCTAGCTCTTACTGTTTTTTGGGATATATAGTAGTGTCAAAAAATTAAAAACAGATCGAGTTAGGCAAAAGGTGTTGTGTTTTGTTTCATTTTGTTTTGTTTTGTTTTGTTTTGTTTTGTGATGGAGTGTAGTGGTGCAATCTCGGCTCACTGCAACCTCCACCTCCCGGGTCCAAGAGAATCTCCTTCTCAGCCTCCCAAATAGCTGGGACTGAAGACGCATGCCACCACGCCTGGCTAATTTTTGTATTTTTAGTAGAGACGAGGATTCACCATGTTGGCCAGGCTGGTCTCGAACTCCTGGCCTCAAGTGAACTGCCCACCTCAACCTCCCAAAGTGCTAGGGCAATCCACTAGGTGTGAGTCACTGTGCCCAGACAAGTTAGGAAAAAGTTGAAAGCATATTGTCATACAGTAAGAGAAAGTACAGAATGCAATCGGGACACATCAAACTGAAAGTGGTATGAAGCCCCCTCCCACACACAATTGTAGTGCAGCTTATGAAGCACAGATGAGAGAGTATTTTGATCTTTTTCATGATTGGCTGTTATATACTAACATTCTGTTTTTCAGACAAGCAGAGCTATTTAAGCTGATTTGTCTGTAGCTGGTTGGCTTAATTTTATTGAATCATGCTGACAAAGACAAAAGCGTACACTTTGTGTTTTCCTTATGATTAGAGCTGGCATTTCAGTGAAAACTTAGGTCATTTCAGAATGGCTCAAGTTTTGGCTATGTGGTTATGGTTGACCTTGAAGTGTATCAAAACCATGGTCTCCATTTTTACTTTTCTCTAACAATTCTTCCTTTTGGTCATTCTCTCAGTTGAATTGAGTGTGACCAATTATCCTCAGTCTCTACATGTTTTCTTTCTGTAGACATCTGTTGGTTACAAACTAGAATCTTGATAGGTTCTTTTGATGATTCTTGTTCTTGTAGTGTTTTCGTTCAGTCTTCATGGAGATCATCTGCTGAGTCACTGGCTGCTGACAATCATTTAAAACTCTTGAAAGATTACATCACAGAGGGATATTATGACTATAAGTCATAGGAGGATAATGGCAAGCCTTTAAAAATGTCCCAAATCCAAGGCCCCCAATAGCCAAGATTTAACAAATTAAATAGATCAGTTGATTGTCCTTCCCCAATCTGGTGAATATCTGGATCTGATCTTCCAGATCTCTAAGATTTTGGGCTACAATTCCTGGCTTATTAATGTGTAAACAGCATATTTTTTCTAATATGGCAGTTTCAATATAATAGATTTTCCTGGTTTGCAGTTTGAATATCTCCGGTGATGCTTTTGGGTATTCTGGTTAACTTTCTGCATGGCCCACACAGCAGGCAGGAAAGTTGTCCACATATGAGCTGCTGTGGTGATTTCTCTCAAGTGCATATCAAGTCAGCCAGCCCCAGCTTGTGGACCTGCAAGGCTAGGAACAACCCTAGTAGTATGATTTTAAAGCTATCAGAAACCTGTCAGAATTTTCCCCATAAATCCCTTGCAATTTTGTAACACAGCTACTTGCAAAAACTTCTAGAAAAAGCATCAGAGAAATAAAATAACTATCTTTGAATGAAAAAAGACTTAAAATGACCACAGTTAAAGATGATGATAAGTGTTTATGTAAATGAAATTGATGAGGAAATATGGTTATTTCTGTGACAGATAGCATTTTAAGGTAATAACCAGGATTATAACTGATTAATAAGAAAAATAAAAAATTTCTAACAACTCTATATAATTTCTGGAATATCTACATCCACATAAATGTAATCTACAGAAGGTTTATCATCGTTTCTTATTTAACAATGCTTCCCACACAATTTAACATACCAAATAAACCTAATTATTTTAACATCTCTTTTTGATAAGATTAAATATGAATCTTTTGTGTTTCTCCAGCAGCCCTCTGGAAAATCTCCAAGTTAGGTTGAGGTCAAGCACATTTTATTTAAGATTTGGTTTGGGGAAGGTGAAATTGTCAAAAATGTCAAAAGGTTTTAAATACTTAATTAAATAGGATCATAGGACACTTGAAGCAATACTTAGTTATCCATGTAACCAAAATAAGAATTAATGATTTCAAAGACAAATACAGAAAGTTATAGAGTTGACAAAAACTTCAACTCTTTTAACAGAGAAGTCTGTTTTCTTAAGTTATCAGACATGATCGAGACAACATGAAGCAAAGGAAATTATTTTGATAAGACCAAAAACCTTCTGTTTTTAGGCAAATCACTTAGGAGGTAAAGAGAAATCTTTCATGGTCACTTATCACGAATACACCAATAACCTAAGAAATCTTTGTTCTTTTAACAAAAATAAGACCAAAATCTAATTTTGTCTCAACATACTTTTGATATTAAGCCTTATTTTTAAACCCTTATAATAAATTCATTTCATTTTAGCCAGCTTAACTACATAAGATTATCTCTCTTCATATTATCTGTCTCTCTTTCTCTCTCCCCGCCCACACCAATTTCTATGTCCATTTAGTTTTTGTCCTTCATTTCCCTCTTTTTCATTTGAAACAACCTTTAACCTCTAAAATAGAACAAAATAATTTTCTTTTGCTCAGCAAAAAACACATCCTTGTACTTTATAACTTATCTTACCAAAAATAAATCTTACTTTCCTTGTCTACTTTATATAAATTTGATTTTCTTATTATTTCTAGTGGCCTTAATTACATATATTAATTAATTCTTAGCTGTTAGTAACCTTAATCTTCAGCAAAAATGAGGAAGTATGCCATTTCATAACTATGAGAAAGCATAGTACAATTTTTAAATGTGGCACATGTTTACTTACAAATTCAAATATCTTTAGTGTCTCTGTAATAAGAAGCTGCAGAGGAAGCAAAATTTTATTTCTATCCTCTTAGAGTTTTCAACTGAGCCTGAGAATCAAACTGTTGTTTGTACAGATTTTCCTTTGCCTCAACTTTGCATCCTTGACACGAATGTCACTTCCCTTCTTATAAGGGGAGAACATCTTTTGTGTGGGAATTTTATCTTCTGCTTTTAAGAAATGGAAGATGGAGGTTCCAAGATGGTCAAATAGGAACAGCTCCAGTCTACAGCTTTCAGTGTGAGTGACGCAGAAGAAGGGTGATTTCTACATTTCCAACTGAGGTACTGGGTTCACCTCAATGGGGCTTGTCAGACTGTGGGTGCAGCCCATAGAGCATGAGCCGAAGCAGGGCAGTGTATCGCCTCACTCGGGAAGTGCAAGGGGTCGGGGAATTCCCCTTCCTAGCCACGGGAAGCTGTGACAGATGGTACCTGAAAAATCAGGACACTCCCACCTTAATACTGCACTTTTCCAATCGTCTCAGCAAACAGTACACCAGGAGATTATATCCTGCACCTGGCTCAGAGGGTCCCACGTCCACAGAGCCTCATTCACTGCTAGCACAGCAGTCTGAGATCAAACCGTGAGGCTGGGGGACGGGGGTCCACCATTGCTGAGGCTTGAGTAGGTAAACAAAGCGGCCAGGAAGCTCAAACGGGGTGGAGTCCACTGCAGCTCAAGAAGGCCTGCCTGCCTCTGTAGACTCCACCTTTGGGGGCAGGGCATAGCTGAACAAAAGGCAGCAGAAACTTCTGCAGACTTAAATGTCCCTATCTGACAGCTTTGAAGACAGTAGTGGTTCTCCTAGCACAGAGTTTGAGATCTGAAAACAAACAGACTGCCTCCTCAAGTGGGTCCCTGACCCCCAAGCAGCCTAACTGGGAGAGACCCCCCAGTAGGGGCCGACTAACACCTCATACAGCTAGGTCCCCCTCTGAGACAAAGTTTCCAGAGGATGAATCAGGCAGCAACATTTGCTGTTCTGCAATATTTGCTGTTCTGCAGCCTTTGCTGGTGATACCCAGGCAAACAGGGTCTGGAGTGGGCCTCCAGCAAACTCCAAGAGACCTGCAGCTGAGGGTTCTGATTGTTAGAAGGAAAACTAACAAACAGAAAGGACATCCACACCAAAATCCCATCTGTACGTCACCATCATGAAAGACCAAAGGTAGATAAAACCACAAGATGGGGAGAAACCAGAGCAGAAAAGCTGAAAATTCTAAAAATCAGAGCGCCACTTCTCCTTCAAATGAATGCAACTCCTCACCAGCAACGGAACAAAGCTGGATGGAGAATGACTTTGATGAGTTAAGAGAAGAAGGCGTCAGATGATCAGTAATAACAAACGTTTCCATGCTAAAGGAGGATGTTTGAATCCATCACAAAGAAGCTAAAAACCTTGAAAAACGATTAGACGAATGGCTAACTAGAATAAACAGTGTAGAGAAGACCTTAAATGACATGATGGAGCTGAAAACCATGACATGAGAACTACATGACGCATGCACAAGCTTCAGTAACCGATTCGATCAAGTGGAAGAAAGGGTATCAGTGATTGAACATCAAATGAATGAAATGAAGTGAGAAGAGAAATTTAGGCAAAAAAGAGTAAAAAGAAACAAACAAAGCCTCCAAGAAATATGGGACAATGTGAAAAGACCAAATCTACATCTGATTGGTGTACCTGAAAGTGACGGGGAGAATGGAACCAAGTTGGGAAACACTTTTCAGGGTATTATCCAGGAGAATTTCCTCAACCTAGTAAAGCAGGCCAACATTCAAAATCAGGAAACGTAGAGAAAGCCACAAAGATACTCCTCGAGAAGAGCAACTCCAAGACACATAATTGCCACATTCACCAAAGTTGAAATGAAGGAAAAAATGTTAAGGGCAGCCAGAGAGAAAGGTCGGGTTACCCACAAAGGGAAGCCCATCAGACTAACAG
>NW_012101461.1:168781-173469 GCF_000951045.1 Mandrillus leucophaeus
CCCAAAGGATTATAAATCATGCTGCTATAAAGACACATGCACACGTATATTTATTGTGGCACTATTCACAACAGCAAAGACTTGGAACCAACCCAAATGCCCATCAATGATAGACTGGATAAGGAAAATGTAGCACATATATGCTATGGGATACTATACAGCCATAAAAAAGGATGAGTTCATGTCGTTTGTAGGGACATGCATGAAGCTGGAAACAATCATTCTCAGCAAACTATCACAAGGACAGAAAACCAAACACTGCATGTTCTCACTCACAAGTGGGAATTGAACAATGAGAACACTTGGACACAGGGTGGGGAACATCACACACTGGGGCCTGTCATGGGGTGGGAGGAAGGGGGAGGGATAGCATTAGGAGATATACCTAATGTAAATGACGAGTTAATAGGTGCAGCACACCAACATGGCACATGTGTACATATGTAACAAACCTGCACATTGTGCACATGTACCCTAGAACTTAAAGTATAAAAAAAAAGAAATAGAAGGCGAATCAGAGTGTTTTTGTTTTTGTTTTTACCTATGCTATTTTTCATGTGCCTTTAATTCAAAATAGTTAATATGCCAGTTCAGCATATTTTGGGGATGGTGTATTCTGAACTCCTTCAAAGCCAAAAGCAAATAAACTATGTTTAGCAATTAATGTTTTTATATTTTATCTTATTTGGAAATGATCTAGACCGTGAATGAATATCCATCATTTCACTTAATATAACTTTAGAGGTATAAGTTACGAAAATATTCGAGTAACTATTTTTAAGTAGATAGAATTACTGTTGAAAATGTTATTTATATACTTTTATTTTACTTACATCTATTTAATTTATTTGTTTTTGACAATTATCCTTGCTTAATATTTATGAGATATTAAACAGCTAGCCATCATATTAAGTTATTTTTCTTACTGGCAAATTTTTAACAGGAACAGTATGAGCTTATTTTACTCGTAAACACAGGTAGAAAAAGTTGCATGTCTGTATTATATTTAATACAGAAGCACTGAAGACATATCTGGTGTTTTTTTCATTTTTTGCTTTTGGTTTCATCATTGAAGATGATCCAGTAAACAGTAATATACCATGAGGCTCCAGTTAAGATGTCAACAGTGGTGTGAGTACAGAACAGAGAATGTGGTGTGGTAAACTCAATAAAGGATTCATTTCAGTGTGTACCACAATGAGGAAGTTCTTATTTCTGCCGACAGTTGGGCTACAAGCCTTCATCTCATTCTTGCATCTAAGGAGACAGTAGCTGCTGGGAAGAACAGAAACATAAGACAAATTGCCCCAGTACCAGAGAGAAGCACTAAACTACAGTATTGACGTCATGCTGCCATCTCGGCTTCTCTGGAAAGCAAGAAGCCTAGATTTATTAGCACAAGTTGGGGTGAAGCAAAGTCTTCCATAGAAATCAACTGACAAAGACCTAGTGTTTGTATTTGTACTTAAATATTTACATTAATAAAGATTAGGGCTTGGTAATAAGGCTTTTGGATTCAAGAGGGAGCCATCTCAATATTCTGTGGGACCCCTGAGAGGAAACCTAGAAATAGGAAGAAAAATCTAGACCAGAGCAGAACCAGTTTCCTTGCTCATTGATCAAGGGTTACGAACAGCTCCTTAACGAGGAGTGGCTAGAAACATACATCTCTTTATATCCTTTATGGCTAATCCTCTTATTATGGCAATACAGGTTCAGCTGCTCTCAAGAAGTCTTTCTGTAAAAAGTTCTTGTAAACATATGTCATAAAAGAAAAATGTGTTATGACTTTTGGAAACCAGGGTTGGGTTAATTCTATACACTCGTCTGTCAAGATTCTTACAGCAAAACAGAAGTAGCATTCTTTAAAGAAATAGTACTATAAGACTTAATCAGGAAAACTGCAAGTATTTTAGCGTACTAACTATTCATACAAAGAAGTAATAGTAATAACCAACACTTACATAGCACTTAATATGTGGCAGTCACTGTCATATATGGCTAGGACACTTTATGAAGTGTTACAGGTTGAGCATTCCTAATCTGAAAATCCAAAATCTGAAATGCTCTAAAATCTGAAACTTTCTGAACACTGACATGACACCACAAGTGAAAAATTCTACACCTGACTTCATGTGATGGGTCAAAACAAAACTGTGTTTTGACCAGTCATGGTAGTTCATACCTGTAATCCCAGCACTTTGGGAGGCTGAGGTGGGTGGATGGACTGCTCGAGCTCAGGAGCTTGAGACCAGTCTGGGCAACATGGCAAAATCCTGTCTCTACCAAAAACACAGTAAAATTGGTGAGGCATGGTGGTGCATGCCTGTAGTCCCAAACTCAGGAGACTGAGGTGAGAGGATTGCTGGAGCTAGGGAAGTTGAGGCTGCAGTGAGCCATGATCGCACCACTGCAACTCCAGCCTGGATGGCACACTGAGACCCTGTCTGAAAAACAAAGAATAAAAATAAAAAAATAAAAATAAAACTTTGTTTTTGTGCACAAAATTATTTTTAAATATTGCATAAAATTATCTTCAGCCTGTACCTATAAGGTGTATATGAAACATACATGAATTTCATGTTTAGACTTGGGTTCCATCCCCAAAATATCTCATAATGTGTATGTAAATATCTCAAAATCCAAAAATAATCCAAAATCTGAAACACATCTGGTCCCAAGCATTTCAGGTAAGGGATAGTCACCCTGTACTATAATTGTCCCATTTTACAAATGAAGAAATTTAGTCACAGAGATACTGTGATGGACTTTTATGAGTTTTATGAGTCAGCTAAGCTAGGCTATAGTACCCAGCTATTCAATCAAATGCTAGTCTAGGTGTTGCTAAGAAGGTATTTTGTAGATGTGCTTAAACATCTGTAATCAGTTGACGTTAAAAAAATTATTCTCCGTAATGTGAGTAGACTTTATCCAATCAGTTGAGATTTTCCTGAGGAAGAAGACATTCTGCCTGTGGGTTGCATTACAGGCCTGTCAGGCTGTCCTGCAGATTTTGGACTACACATACATATCCTACTTTTCTGTTTCTCTGATAGAACCCTGACCCCTAGAGACATGAAGTATCTTCGAAGTAGCTTGTTTCCAGGCACGCTACCAGTAAAGTGGTAGAACCAGTACAAGGACCTGAGCAGGCTGGGCCTTGAACCAAATACTTACCCCACAACCTCCACACTACCCCTCCTATAAATTCCAGTCATTAGCAGTCTAATTAAAAATTTAAGACGTGGCCCTGTGGGAAAAAGCAAAGAGAAAGAAAAACAAAACACACATGAATGCAAATAAGTCCAGTATAAAAGAGTTCACTGTGTGTAGGGATATGCAGAATATAGAGAACAGCACCAGTCCTTACAGAAGAGATTTGCGAGTTCTGTTAAGAAGTAAAAATGAAGAATTTGTATTTGCTTAGAAGAAAAGGAAAAGAGCATCTCCAGCAGAGTGCATGACACAGGCAAAAGCCCAAAGCAAATTCTGCAGAATTTGGCTATGGCAACCTGCCAGAATGAAAGTTAATGAGCAAAAAGCATGAAATCTGTATTAGTTCCCAATAGCTGCATAGCCGACTGAGGGCTGGATTCAGCTGAATTCACTCTCTCATGTCTGGCAGCAAGGCTGCTGTGTGCTGAGACTGTGGCTGGAGCTGACGGCTGCTTTGTGTGTTCTCTTCACACAAGCCAGCTTGAGCTTCTTGAAAACATGATGGATAGCTTTCCAAGGTGAATGTGGAGAGAGAGAGAGAGAGAGAGAGAGAGAGAGAGAGAGAAACTGACTCTATCATCTTCTAGGACCTAGCGAGAGAGAGAGAGAGAGAGAGAGAGAGAGAGAGAGACAGAGAGAGAGAAACTGACTCTATCATCTTCTAGGACCTAGCCTCAGAAGTTGTGCAACATTTCTTTCCTTTATTTTCCGTTCTATTTTCAGTTTCAAGTGGAAGAGCCCTAGTCCATTTCTTGGTAGGCAAAGGTGAGGTTCTTGAAAACTATGTGGGGCTGAAAATATCGTGTTGTCAGTTTTGGAGAAAACGGTCTGCTGCACAATAAATCATGGGAGGTTAGTCCGTTGTGAGCTAGGCCAGTATCTCCTTTAAATGCTTGCTGATAGAAATTTGGTGGGGAGAAGGATGTGTCACCCTCCAGCTGCTCACAGTTCCGTCACACTCTGCAAACAGTCATCTGGGCTTTGAAACCAAACCGTTGCATTTCACACCTAAACCTCAGAGATATGTAAAATGCGTATAGACACTCTCTGTGTTTTGTTATATCACAAGTTGGGGAGAGAATGCTCAGAGCTGAGTGAGTGAGCTCAGCCTGGGTGGAGAATACTCGGCTTGTGGCATTTGCTGGAATCAGAGCTAGGACGAGTCAGGTAAGGTCATTTTCACTCAACCTAGAAAATGACTTTGGTTCAAAGCAGAAGCGTGAACAGAATTTGAATGCACATGTTGACTGTCCTTCCTGTCCATGGCACATTAGCCCAGAGTTTCTGCTCTCCTTAGGTGGTGCCATGATGGAAAGTGCTATCACTACCTTGGCTCAAATGAGGCTTAAAAAGACAAGAAACTGGCCAGGTGCGGTGGCTCATGTCTGTAATCCCAGCACTTTGGGAGGCCGAGGCGGGCAGATCACGAGGTCAGGAGATCGAGACCATCCTGGCGAACATGGTGAAACCCT
>NW_012101461.1:173519-174163 GCF_000951045.1 Mandrillus leucophaeus
GCCATTACATAATGGTAAAGGCATCAATTCAACAAGAAGAGCTAACTATCCTAAATATATATGCACCCAATACAGGAGCACCCAGATTCATAAAGTAAGTCTGTAGAGATCTATGAACAGACTTAGACTCCCACACAATAATAATGGAAGACTTTAACATCCCACTGTAAACATTAGACAGATTAACAACACAGAAAGTTAACAAGGACATCCAGGAATTGAACTCAGCTCTGCACCAAGCAGACCTAAGAGATATCCACAGAACTCTCCACCCCAAATCAACAGAATATACATTCTTCTCAGTACTACATCACACTTATTCCAAAATTGACCACATAGTTGGAAGTAAAGCACTCCTCCGCAAATGTAAAAGAACAGAAATAATAACAAACTGTCTCTCAGACCACAGTGCAATCAAACTAGAACTCAGGATAAAGAAACCCACTCAGAACCTCTCAATTACATGGAAACTGAACAACCTGCTCCTGAATGACTACTAGGTACATAACAAAATGAGCGCAGAAATAAAGATGTTCTTTGAAACCAGTAAGAACAAAGACACAACATACCAGAATCTGTGGGACACATTTAAAGCAGTGTGTAGAGGGAAATTTATAGCACTAAATGCCCACAAGAGAAAGCAG
>NW_012101461.1:174213-178198 GCF_000951045.1 Mandrillus leucophaeus
AAAAAAAAAAAAAAAAGACAAGAAACTTTTCAGTCTAAGGACATATCATTTTGCTCTGATTTGGAGCTGGTGTCTGTCATTCACAGTTTCCCCTAAATGCCGCTTCTATGCCTTAGGCTGATTGAATCTTGGCTGCTGAGTCATTCCATTTTGCATCTGTATGCTTGTATTACCTTGCTTCCAGAAAGACTGTGCTGAAATACTCACTTGGAGTCTGACTTCTCTGACTGGAGAAACTGATATTTCCAGGTATTTTCTGACAGCAATAAACACATTCTTCCCTTCTACTGCTGTGTCAATCTATTTTTTCAGTGCCAGTACCAAGCCATATTGAGTGATTCATCTATTTTGTCAATGACTTCTATCCGCTGCTAGTGTTCTAGTAATCTAATATCAAGAATGTGGGAGTTTCAAGAAACTAGGAAACAAGATAGAACTGAAAGGGAAAAAAACATATAAAGGAACTTTGAAGCACATAAAACATCACTGTTACAATAATTATATACATATATATCCACTCAAATATATATATAACTTTTTAATCCTTTGTAAATTTGTAGAAATATTTATCAAACAGTTAAAACATGAGGTATATCCAATCAAATACCAATGTAGGTGTTGCTGTGAAGATATTTTGTAGATGTGCAGTGATGAACAAGAGATACATTATTGCTACCGCACAGTATTTGAAACAGAGGAAACTGGGACACTGGGAGAAAGTGGAAGACGCTGATGTCAGAGGAGTCAGGCGCTAATTCATACAGGATCTTGCAGGATTTTAATTTCAGTCTAAACATAATGAGAAAACACGGGGTGGTGGGGTTAACAGAGGGGGCTTGATCTGGGGAGCTCTATGATCTAGATGTTTCTATACAATTGTATCTACTTTGTTGTGGACTTTTTAAAAACTTTTCTCTATATTCATTGTGTGACAAAATTTTAAGATTTCTCATGGTCTTTGGGCACGTAAACGTCAGACCGGTTTTGGAATATCCTTCCCTAAAAATTGTAACAAAGGATGACTGATCTGGGTGACCTCCTGAACCCCCTCCCAACATGTCATTCTGTATGTTGTCTTTTGGAAAGCTTCCATTTGTGCAATGCCTAGCATCTAATCTCAAAAGTATTCCCTGCAGTTGATGAGTGGTGTTTTTCATGTTTTTATTTGGGAAATAGACCTCCCTTTGGGGCCTAGCATCTATACGGAAGCATAAGCCATAAAGACCTGCATTTTAACAGTTGATGCACTAAATAAATCTCTTATTCATCTTCCATTTTACTTGTTTGTCATTCATCTTATAATGAATTGTGTTAAATGCTTTGTCAGTTAAACTTCCCTAACTTGTTGTTTTTCTTATTTCTTAAGTTTTTTCCAAAATGTTCAGTGCCTATATCATTATTATTATTATTATTATTATTGTTATTATTATTATTTTGAGATGGAGTCTTACTCTGTCACCCTGGCTGGAGTGCAGTGGGGCAATCTCGGCTCGCTGCAGCCTCCACCTCCCAGGTTCAAGCGACTCTCATGCCTCTGCCTCCCGAGTAGCTGGGATTACAGGCGTGTGCCACCACACCCAGCTAATTTTTGTATTTTTAGTAGAGATGGGGTTTCGCCATATTGGCCAGGCTGGTCTCGAACTACTGACCTCAGTTGATCCACCCTCCTTGGCCTCCCAAAGTGCTGGGATAATAGGCGTAACCCTCCATGCCCGGCTGCCTTTATTATTAAAAAAATAAAAATAAAAAGTTGACCAGGAGCAAAAAGATTGTTTGAAATGCTCATTATATACATTAACATGCACGTGGTTTAAAATAGAGAAGATACTTAGTTCTCCATAATCTAGGATTCTAGAAAGCTAGTTTACAATGAATAATGTATCTGTAAGAGGGTGGCTATTAGAACCTCTGGGGCTTTGCCATTTCAAATGAGAAAACATATTCTGTTTATAATTGCATGGCATTTTCAGTGGTTGCGGAGACACCAATAACTAAGTACATTTGATTATAATATTGAAAAAATTTGGCAGGGTACTTAGAAGTTTTTAATAAATTTAATACATTCAGAACAGGTAGGATAGAATAAGTATTTCTGAAGTGGTCTATACATTTTGAAATGGACTCCTTTCTAATCCTTCCTTGATTCTGATCTGAAAGTAGAAATTGAAATTATGCTTGCAAGATTCCCACAACTGTGTGACTCTTTAGCACAAAGCCAAGTATAGGAAGGATCCAAGGGAAGTTTAAGCCAGCTTCTCTCTGTGTCACATAAGCAGAATGAAATCTTTCCCGAGGCAACAAACTACAATGCATTATCTGTTCTAGGATAGTTAAAAAAAAAAAAAACAAATAAATAATAAAGCAAGATGTGATCATTTTAGTTAATAAAGTATACCATTGTTCTTACTCAGTTCTCTGTGGACCATCTCATAACCTAGGGAAAGAAACAGACAAGAAGCAATGAATTACAATGGAGTCAGATACTTGAGGTAACAGAATAACATGTGGGAAACAAAGTAGACATGGATCCCAATTTTCCTTCTTCAAGTTTCAGTCCTTTCACTGATGTGCAGAAGGTCACTGTATCCAAGATACAGCCTTCTGAAACACAGTACAGGTCCACGGATAGCAAATTGAAGGCCATGAAGATTAACTGGCTTAAAAATGCGTATTTTTAGTTAGATGGTATGCATTTATACGGGTTATCTGGTGAATCATGGAATCGCCCCCCCTGCCCCCCGTTTTTTGACATTTACTCAAGGCTTTATAAAGGAGCAATTCTGGCCAGGGGTGGTTACTTATGCCTGTAATCCTAGCTCTCTGGGAGGCCAAGGCAGGCAGATCACTTGAGGTCAGCAGTTTGAGACTAACCTGGCCAACATGGTGAAACTCCATCTCTACTAAAAATACAAAAATTAGCCAAGCATGATGATAGGTGTCTGTAGTCCCAGCTACTCTGGAGGCAGAGGTGGGAGGCTTGTTTGAGCCTGGTAGGTGGAGGTTGCAGTGAGCTGAGATCACGCCACTGCATTCTAGCCTGGGCTACAGGGCGAGAGTCCATCTCAAAAAATAAAGAAATAAAAATAAAGGAGCAATTCTATGAATAGTCACTTAGAAAGTGACCATTCAGTCACTTTTGCAGATATAGGACCCTGTGGCTGAGCACAGATAGATGGTAGTTGGCAAACAAGGTTTTTCAACATCTGCCCATTGGGTCACCTGCTGCCAGGCCAGTTCTTCCTCGGTTGGCCTGAGAGTCCACCATGGCTGCAACCAGAGGCCTGCTCTCTAACTGGAGCCTCACCTTGGCAAAGAGTCCAGAGGTTATCTTTTCCCCACATCCTGGGAACTGGGCCATATTGAGGCTAAGAATACCTTTCTTCCCATGTGTAAAGCCTCTCATTGTTTTTATCTCTCTCTAATGGCAGTGCTCTGCGCACTGTATACTAACCAGCTGCAGCCAGGGAAAGAGAAAGGGGTCAGCTAAGTGTGGCAAGAATCCTCACCCTTCAATTGTCACCTCATCAACTGTCTAATAGAACAGCTGGGTGGTATTCTCATTTGTTTGACCGGGAAATTTTATTTTTTTTTTGTTTTGTTTAAGTTTTTAAACTTTTTATTTGCATATTAAAAAAATTGTGCATTCCGATAATTAAAATCATTTGAACAACAAAAAAATGGCACTCTGATTAAACTGCATTACAGCCTACAGGACACCTTGGGCCAGCTTGGTTTTACTCTAGATTTCACTGTCGTCCCACCCCCACTTCTTCCACACCACTTCTTCTTCCTTCACCAACATGCAAGTTCTTTCCTTCCCTGCCAGCCAGATAGACAGATGGGAGAGGCAGGCGCGGCCTTCGTTGTCAGTAGTTCTTTGATGTGAAAGGGGCAGCACAGTCATTTAAACTTGATCCAACCTCTTTGCATCTTACAAAGTTAAACAGCTAAAAGAAGTAAAATAAGAAGGCAATGCTTGTGGAAT
>NW_012101461.1:178248-179495 GCF_000951045.1 Mandrillus leucophaeus
ATCTAAAATTGACACCCTAACATCACAATTAAAACAACTAGAGAAGCGAGAGAAAACACATTCAAAAGCTAGCAGAAGGCAAGAAATAACTAAGATCAGAGCAGAACTGAAGGAGATAGAGACACAAAAATCCCTTCAAAAAACCAATAATCCAGGAGCTGGTTTTTTGAAAAGATTAACAAAATTGATAGACCACTAGCAAGACTAATAAAGAAGACAAGAGAGAAGAATAAAATAGACACAATAAAAAATGATAAAGGGGATATCACCTCCGATCCCACAGAAATACAAACTATCATCAGAGAATACGATAAACACCTCTATGCAAATAAACTAGAAAACCTAGAAGAAATGGATAAATTCCTGGACACATACACCCTCCCAAGACTAAACCAGGTAGAAGCTGAATCCCTGAATAGATCAATAACAGGCTCAGAAATTGAGGCAATAATTAATAGCCTACCAACCAAAAATGTCCAGGACCAGATGAATTGACAGCCGAATTCTACCAGAGGTACAAAGAGGAGCTGGTACCATTCTTTCTGAAACTATTCCAATCAATAGAAAAAGAATCCTCCCTAACTCATTTTATGAGGCCAGCATCATCCTGATACCAAAGCCTGGCAGAGACAAAACAAAAAAAGAGAATTTTAGACCAATATCCCTGATGAACATCAATGCAAAAATCCTCAATAAAATACTGGCAAAGAGAATCCAGCAGCACATCAAAAAGCTTATCCACCATGATCAAGTTGGCTTCATCCCTAGGATGCAAGGCTGGTTCAACATACACAAATTAATAAATGTAATCCATCTTATAAACGGAATCAAAGACAAAAACCACATGATTATCTCAGTAGATGCAGAAAAGACCTTTTACAAAATTCAACAGCCCTTCATGCTAAAAATTCTCAATAAACTAGGTATTGATGGGACGTATCTCAAAATAATAAGAGCTTTTATGACAAACCCACAACCAATATCATACTGAATGGGCAAAAAATGGAAGCATTCCCTTTGAAAACTGGCACAAGACAGGGATACCCTCTCACTCCACTCCTTTTCAACAGAGTGTTGGAAGTTCTGGCCAGGGCAACCAGGCAGGAGAAAGAAATAAAAGGTATTCAATTAGGAAAAGAGGAAGTCGAATTGTCCCTGCTTGCAGATGACATGATTGTATATTTAGAAAACCCCATTGTCTCAGCCCAAAATCTCCTTAAGCTGATAAGCAACTTCAGCAAAGTCTC
>NW_012101461.1:179545-204937 GCF_000951045.1 Mandrillus leucophaeus
CAAGTTCTTTCCTTCCCTGCCAGCCAGATAGACAGATGGGAGAGGCAGGCGCGGCCTTCGTTGTCAGTAGTTCTTTGATGTGAAAGGGGCAGCACAGTCATTTAAACTTGATCCAACCTCTTTGCATCTTACAAAGTTAAACAGCTAAAAGAAGTAAAATAAGAAGGCAATGCTTGTGGAATGTACAGTGCATATTGGCGGCGCACGCCTCATTACGATTCGCCTGCTTGCTTCTCCTGTTCAATCGTTTCTTTGGAAGGCAGTGGATTTTTCTCTTGCGTCTCTGTCTTCTTCAGTTTCGACTTACCGAATTTCTCGATCTCAGCCATATCGGGTTTGTCAGACATGGTTGCGGAGGAAAAGCGGAGCGAGGCGCACGAAAACGAGCGAAGTCTGGTCTGCGCAGTGGCCACCACCGAGTTGACCGGGAAATTTAAATCCTTGAAGACCAGACTGGACAGAATACTTTTAATAGTTCACTAAAATTATACATTCTCACATTTATGAACTCCAGCCATTTACAAAGCATGTAATTTTTTTTTTTTTTTTTTTTTTTTTTTTTAGGATCTTTTTTTTTTTTTTTTTTTTTTTTAGCCAAAAGGGCTCTTAGAGGACTTCTAGGCCAACATCTTACTTTCCTGAATGGGAAAAATATAGCTTAAGGAATAAACTGGCTTGCCCAAGGACACATAGATTTGACAAAAGTCATATATTCAAGTATTTGAAAATTACTTATGTATTGAGTACCTGTATTAGTCCATTCTCACATTGCTGTAAAGAACTACCTGAGGCCAGGTGCAGTGGCTCACACCAGTAATCCCAGCACTTTGGGAGGCTGAAGAGGGTGGATTACCTGAGGTCAGGAGTTCGAGACCAGCCTGGCCAACATAGTGAAACCCCGTATCTACTAAAAATACAAAATTAGCCAGGCACGGTGGCAGGTGCCTGTAATCCCAGCTACTCAGGAGGCTGAGGCAGGAGAATAGCTTGAATCTGCCAGGCAGAGGTTGCACTGAGCCGAGATCGCGCCATTGTACTCCAGCCTGGTCGACAAGGTGAAACTCCTTCTCAAAAAAAAAAAAAAAAAAGAACTACCTGAGACTGGGTAATTTATAAAGAAAAGAGGTTTAATTGGCTCAGGGTTCCACAGGTTGTACAGGAAGCATGGCTGGGGGAGGCCTCAGGAAACTTACAAGCATGACAGAAGGCAAAGGGGAAGCTGGCACATCCTACATGGGTGGAACAGGAGCAAGAGAGGGAAGGGGGAGGTGCTACCCACTTCCAAATAACCAGGTCTCCTGAGAACTTACTATCACGAGAATAGCAAGGGGAAAGTCTGCCTCCATGATTCAATCACTTCCCAACAGGCCCCTCGTTCAATATGTGGGGATTACAATTGGACATGAGGTTTAAGTGGGGACATGGAGCCAAACCATATCAGTACCTATAACCCTTATTTTTTCAATTTTGAGATGTTCAATTTTTCACAATTCCACATCTCAAATTAGGGTGAGTCTTACAGTTGCTGTCTGTCAGACATTGATAGCCCATAAGCATCAAAACTTAAAAGAAGGAATGTCACCATCTGGTAAGAAAATGTCAAAGACAATAATGGAGTAATATTTTCAGAAATTCAGCTTCACCAATACTCTTGATGCCACAAACAATGATATCATGTCGAAAATACCATATATTGGCAACTTTTCATTGAAAATGCTGAAGAGGCTGGGCATAGTGTTTCATGCCTATAATCCCGGCACTTTGGTAAACCAAGGTGAGCAGATCGCTTGAGCATAAGAGTTCAAGACCAGCCTGGGCTACATGGCCAAACCTCATCTCTACAAAAATACAAAATTTAGCTGGGTGCAGGTGTTGTAGTGTGCACCTGTAGTCCCAGCTACTCAGGAGGCTAAGGAGGAAGGATTGCTTGAGCTTGGGATAACAAGGCTGCAATGAGCTGTGACTGCAGTCTTACATCCCCAACATAATGATGCATCTCACCATTGATGTCACCTTAGATTCAATGAGACATAGTATATTCCTTTGTAAAGTCCCTGAAGTTTAGATTCTACGAAGATAATCAAAAGAAACAAACAAGAAAAATACCCAGTAATGAGCAATAAGGGCTATGTAGAGAATTAAAATTAGGAGATGTGAAAGAGAGTGACTGGGTGGCTACTTGCATTGTCAAGGTTCTCATTTTCTGGAAAAGGTGACTTTAAACTGAAGAAGTCATAATACCAGATGAGTGGAAGAGCCAGAACTACAAGAGTCTCCTGCTTACCAGAATTCTTGCCAACAAAACTTGGCGCCTGAGAGTACAATCGTTGTGCCAAAGCCTATTTACAGTTTCTTATTTCACTCGTGGTATAATTCCCATTCCAAAATGACTGTGGGCTTTGAAGGAAACTACTCTTTCATCTGGTCATCTGAAATGGAAATGTAACTGTCGTACGTGGGTAGTATTTTATGCAACAAAACACATCCAACTTCTGATCTGATAAATGACAGGGAGAACGAATCAAAAATTCTTGTGAAATGCAAACAAAAAAACCCATAAATGCTTAATGTCAACTTTCTTACTCTTCAGAACTTTTGCCAAAGTATTAAATGATTAGACAAAGCCTACATTAGAATTGAACAATGTATCAATTTGGGATTTGGGCCAAGGGATAGTTGACCGCATTGGAATTTTTTTTCTGGTTGATTGCTGTTTAAATAGCAGGTATTTAAAACTAGAAAGTTTGTGAAGGGATTAGTTAAAAGATTCACGGCCGGTGACCTTAGTTTCAAAATATCAGGTTGTAATTCTAAAAAACAAGATTCCAGAAGAAATAATATTTAAAAAAGAAATGATATAATTTTAAAAGATTCTAAAACATAGGGAGCAAAGAATAATAAAATGTCAAAACACCCTCCCCAACACATACACACAAACAATGTAATGCAAACTCAAATAGGATGATCTTAAAATGGTAACAGGCCATTAGAGACAAACAAACATTAAGAGAATTAACTGATTTTTAGCTTAAAAGGCTTTATGCTTAAAAGTCTATCTTGAACCCTAAATAAAGAATTTTAATTTTTTTAGAAAAGAAAAACTTTTATTTATAACATGTTATAAATATTTACAGCACCCTTATTACATACCAATCTCTGTGCTGGTAGCAGTCGAATTCTTCTTAATACACCAAGGTCAACTGAGACAATATATAAAACCAACTGTGAACCGGTTATTAATTGTTGACTAACTAAAATCTGAGGGTAAAGTGGTGCCTGTGTCCATTCCAGTGAGTCTCTAGTCAAGGAATATTGGTCTGTACTTGGAACCCATTAAGCGGAGATCCTTTATTTATGCCTCTGGAACATGGTAAGGATAAATACGAAAAGGTTTTCTGAAAAATGCCCAAGGGGACAAATAGCAATCAATCTACTGAGCCCAGTCCATCCTCATCTTCTTCCACCCATTACAAATTGAATCTTCAGCTGTTATTTCCCTCATTCTAACCACTTCAGTACATGAGGTATTTGTGCCCATGTGTGGAGTAAAATCTCATAGACCACTAAGTATTTCTAATATCTATGCTGGGAGTCAATAATGACTGAGTACTTTACTTCAAAGTGGAGAATTAAGACACTGACCAGTTTAAATTCTGAGGAGGTCCATCCAGCATAACTGAGTGTGAAGAGGTAAAAGTAGAAAATTTTTTTTCCTCAATTTCAGACAGTGGTAAGAAGATCGGAACAACATCTGTAAATAGGGCAGTTTCTCTAAATAAGCCTAGAAAATGATCACCTAAGGCAGACAAGAATAACTAAATGAGGCTACTCTGCTGTCAAAACATATGTGTGTGCGCTTATTTCTCATAGAATATGGAATAGTTACCTGCAGCCTTATGCCAAAAAGAATTTATCCTGTTCCCTCAACCTGACTTCTAGCAGTTTCTTTGAAAATCTTATCCATGAGAATAAAATATTGCTTGTGACTGACTGCAATACAAAAGGAAGAGAAAAACTTTTCTAATCATTATAGATGCTGGGACATTATTCATTCTGAACTTCACATGTCATCTTCTCTAGGGATTTCATCAATTCCCTTGAACAATCTCAAATAAATAATTTCCTGTCAAGAAAATGTCACTACTGGAAATATCAAGTTTTCCAGTTAACCATTTATACTTGAATCTACTTCAAAAAGCCATCACTATAAAAGCACTGTATTGGTACCGCAGGCAAGTCTTCAAATATACAGTGTCTATTTTTGCTCTGACAGTACACTTTTTTTAGTATACTTTTTTTGAATTTCTCTAATTAAATTCCCCAGATAAGAGTTGATGAAACATAATAAAATGATTCCAGTGTTTAGCAAAGAGAAACACATAGCCAACCTTATCAAATATTCTGAATCATTTGACAAACACATTATCAAATTCAAGAAGTGGATATAGATTTAAATTAGGATTGTGGAAATGTTTCTTAATTGATAGTAGTTATTTTGTATTCACTTAATATTAAGGGTTTGTCTATTGGGAAGACAGAGACAGTCTAAGTTGTTAGAGAGACAAAACTTGTTAGACAAAATATTAAAAATAAATGGGAAGATGTGGGTCAAAAGGAACAAAATTGTAGTTATGTAGGATGAATAAGGCTAGAGATCTAATACACAACATGAGAACTATAGTTAGTAATAATGTATTGTATACCAGTAATTTGCCAAAAGAGTGGAGTTTAGATACGTTTACCACAGGAGGAAAAAAGATAATTATATGAGATGATGGGTATGTTTGTCTGCTTGACTGTAGTTATCATTTCACCATGTATGTATATATCAAGATATGTATATGGAAGTATCATGCTGCACACCTTAAAAATGTACAATTTTATATGCAAGATAAACTGAATAATGACCCCCCCGAGATATCTATGTTCTAATCTCCAGAAACTGTGAATTTTACATTTATATGGCAAAGGATTTTGCAGCTGTGATTAAATTAAGGATCTTGAGATGGAGGGATTACCCTAGATTATCTAGGTGGACCCTAAATGTAATAACAAGTATCCATATGAGAGGGAGGAAGAAGGAGATTTGATTACAGTAAAGACAGGTGATGTGATTACGCATCTGAGGCAAGATGCTAAGCTTCTGGTTTTGAAGATGGAGGGAAGGACAGCGAGCCAAGGCATGCAAGGAATGATGCTCTAGAGACTGGAAAGGAAATAGATTTACACTCCCTAGAGCATCTGGAAAGACCACAAACCTGCTGACATCCAATATTGGTCCAGTGAAATTGCTTTCAGATTTCTGGCATCCAGAATATAAAAGCATAAATGTGCTTTGATTAAAAGGACCAAATTTGTAGTCATTTGTTATAGCAACCACAGGAACCTAATACAATATATTTAAAATGTGGAGTAATCACTGAAAGAATAGATATAGAATACATGACATATTTTCATGGAACCCTTATGCCCCCACTAGGTGGGATTTTTATTAAAGTAGTACTTCTGGGCTCTCAGGCCACCCCTTCTCACTCTTCCCTGAGGGAGACAAAATGGCTTCTCTACATGGCAGTTTGGGAGAAGCGGCTGAACACTTAGCCCACACTCTTCTGATCTCCTTTCTCTTCTTGGCATCTGCTTGCCAACAGAGAATGTAGATTCTGCTCTGCTCTGCTCCTCCCTAAGGAGTCCTGCAATTTCTCACCACTGCTAGTGACTAAGTAAGTCTGCCAAACTCAGGGATAATAGACTTAAAGTCAAATTCTCCAAGTCTTTGTTAATAATAAAGGTGGCATTTGATATTTTTATCTGCCTTACCCTCTTATTCATCTCTCAGTTGCTTCAAAACACGCAGGTGGAAAAGCATGATATTACATATTCTTTTCTTGAAACCTAAATTGTCAAATGATAAAAGAGAAAAACAAAGGTAGAACTTGATCAGTTCAACAGAAAACAGAGAAAGAAAAAAAAGACAAAAAGAAATGGTGGACAAAATATAAGAGGCACAATTGGAACCAAAAACCACAGAGAATTTAAATATAATTGGTTGGAGAAAAAGTGTACCAGGCAAAACATTATTCCAAAGGAAACTGGTATATTAATGCTTATTAATGCTTATAATAGAACTGCTCAAAATAAAAATGTGATTTTTTTGGCCAGGCGTGATGGCTCACGCCTGTAATCCCAGCACTTTGGGAGGCCGAGGCGGGTAGATCACGAGGTCAGGAGATCGAGACCATCCTGGTGTACACGGTGAAACCCCGCCTCTACTAAAAATACAAAAAAGATTAGCCGGGCGTGGTGGCGGGCGCCTGTAGTCCCAGCTACTCAGGAGGCTGAGGCAGGAGTATGGCGTGAACCCGGGAGGCGGAGCTTGCTTTGAGCCAAGATTGCGCCACTGCACTCCAACCTGAGAGACAGGGCGAGACTCTGTCTCAAAAAAAAAGAAAAAAAAAGAAAAGAAAACAGAAAAAAAGGTGATCTTTTAAATGCATTAACGGGAACACATTTAACATTAGTGAAATACACATTTACATTGCTAAAGGATATAAACAACAAAGATGATATCAAAATTATAAAGTTACATGCATCTAAAGTCATGGTCTCAAAATATAAAAAGTAAACATGCCAGAATTATAAAGACAAATTGACAACTGCATAACTAGAGTGGAAAATCTTTATGCAATATATCAGTTAGTTATTGCGTCATTGAAAAAAAACACCCCCAAACTCACTGTCTGAAGATAATTATCATTTATTCTTGTTCATAGCACCTATTCATCAGTTGGCTAATTCAAATGTAAGATAGGCACAACTGAGATGTCTTATCTCTGCTCGACAAAGTTTCTTCCCTTCCGGCGGACTAGATAAGGCTGATTGGCATGAGATAATAGATGTTCCAGAGAGAAAGCAAAAGCACCCACAATACCTCTGTGATCCAGGCTCAGAGTGGGCACATCATCACTTCTCTGTATTCTATTGTTTAATGCAAGATAGAAGGCCAGCCCAAACGCAACGCGCAGGGAAACTGATGTCACATCTTGACAGCAGGAGCTGCAATGTAACATTGCTAAACACGTGGTTTTACAGAGGCATTTAATTGGGGCCACTGAAGAGAATTAGAATATGCCACCCCAAAATATGCCACTTCGGTACAAGGAATATTTTGGGTTGGAGGCAAATGAGAACCAACAGATACAGATGGAAACCCTTTCAAGGCTTTTCTTATCTGACTAAAGCAGAAACTTTGAGAAACCAGGACTACCATATATCTCCTCTCTTGAGAGAGTTTTACAGTCATGAAGAAGGTAGAAAGTCAACACCAAGATCAGGCTGAAACAAATCTCACTAAAATAACCTTTGTCTTCCACTACTTTCCCCATGTATTTCCAAATCACTTTCCCACAGTTTACCTCTCCTAGCACAAACTTCCTTTTCCTTTCTCTTGTCACATTTCCACAATTTATCATTCTTTGTTAAAAAAAAGTATATAAGCCCTCAGTCCTATCACTTCTTTGGTGTCTTTAATTTTCTATAATGGCCTCTATATGCATATGCAATAACAAACTTTTTCTGCTTTTAATGCATTTAACAACAGAACATTATACTGGTTTGCCAGTCTAATTTGGAGGGCCCCAGCCACCGAACCCAAAGAAAAAAGTTTTTTCCCCTTCCCCACACCATCAATGTAATTAATATACTACATTCACATTTCTCAGAAATCGATAGAGCATGTTGACAAAAATATTGATAAAATATAGAAGATTTAATTATAGTTAACAAGCTTGATTATATAGATACATGATGATAGATGATAGATGATAAAGATATATAACTTTGCATGCAACAAATAATGCATTTTCTTTTCAAACATACATGAAATTACAAAGTAAAAAGGCAAACAACCAGTAAATTTTCAACAATTTTCAAAAAAAATTGTTATTTAGATAACAATATCTATCGTTATGCAAATTAATTAGAAAAACAACTAAGTGGAAAAAATAAACTATACATTTGGAGACTGAAAATACACTTCTAAACAATTCACAGGTTAATCAAGAAATCATAGTGATAGTTATAAATATTCAGAGTAAAAAAATAAAAGCACTGCATAAAACTTTTGGAATGCTATTCCTCTACACCAACAACAGTCAAGCGGAGAACAAAATCACGAATGAACTCTCATAAACAATTGTCACATACAAAAAAATGAAATACCTAAGAATACGCTAACTAGGGAGGTGAAAGATCTCTACAAGGAGAACTACAAAACACTGCTCAAAGAAATCAGAGAGGACACAAACAAATGGAAAAACATTCCATGCTCATGGATAGGAAGAATCAACATCATTAAAATGGCCATACTGGGCCGGGTGCGGTGGCTCAAGCCTGTAATCCCAGCACTTTGGGAAGCTGAGACGGGCGGATCACGAAGTCAGGAGATCGAGACCATCCTGGCTAACATGGTGAAACCCCCGTCTCTACTAAAAAATACAAAAAAAAAAAAACTAGCCAGGCATGGTAGCGGGCTCCTATAGTCCCAGCTACTCCGGAGGCTGAGGCAGGAGAATGGCCTAAACCCGGGAGGCGGAGCTTGCAGTGAGCCGAGATCCCGCCACTGCAATCCAGCCTAGGCGACAGAGCGAGACTCCATCTCAAAAAAAAAAAAAAAAAAAAAAAAAAAAAAGGCCATACTGCCCAAAGAAATTTATAGATTCAATGCTATTTCCATTAAACTACCATTGACATTGACATTCTTCACAGAAATAGAAAAAACTGTTTTAAAATTCATATGGAACCAAAAAAGAGCCCGAATAGCCAAGTCAATCCTAAGCAAGAAGAATAAAGCTAGAAGTGTCATGCCACATGACTTCAAACTACACTACAGGGCTACAGTAACCAAAACAGCATAGTACTGGTACAAGAACAGACACATAGACCAATGGAACAGAATGGAGAACCCAGAAATAAAACTGCACACTACAACTATCTGATATTTGGCAAGTCTGACAAAAACAAGCAATGAGGAAAGGACTTCCTATTCAATAAGTAGTGCTGGGATAACTGGCTAGCCATATGCAGGAGATTGAAACTGGACCCCTTTCACACCATATACAAAAATTAATCCAAGATGGATTAAAGACTTAAATGTAAAACCCAAAACTACAAAAACCCTGAAAGACAACATAGGCAATATCATTCAGGACATAGGCATAGGCAAAGATGTCATGACAAAGATGCCAAAAGCAATTTCAACAAAAGCAAAAATTGACAAATGGGATCTAATTAAACTAAAGAGCTTCTGCACAGCAAAAGAAACTATCAACAGAGCCAAAAGACAGCCTACAGAATGGGAGAAAAATTTTGCAAACTATGCATCCAACAAAGATCTAATATCCAGCATCTATAAGAAACTTAAACAAATTTATAAGAAAAAAAGCCATTAAAAAGTCAGCAAAGGACATGAACAGACGTTTTTCAAAAGAAGTTATACATGTGGCCAACAATCATATTAAAAAAAGCTCAACATCACTGATCATTAGAGAAATGGAAATTAAAACCACAGTGAAATACCATCTCATACCAGTCAGAATGGCTACTATTAAAAAGTCAAAAAATAACAGATGCTGACGAGGTTGTGGAGAAAAAGGAACAATTATACACTGTTGGTGGGAGTGTAAATTAGCTCAGTCATTGTGGAAGACAGTGTGGTAATTCCCCAGTCACCTAAAGACAGAAATATCATTTGACCCAGCAATCCCATTACTTGGTATATGCCCAAAGGAATATAAATTATTCTGTTATAAAGACACATGCACACATATGTTTATTTCAGCACTATCCACAATAGGAAAGACATGAAATAAATCTAAATGCCCATCAATAATAGACTGAATAAAGAAAATGTGGTACATATACACCATGGAATACAATGCAGCCACAGAAAAGAACAAGATTATGTCCTTTGCAGGGACATGGATGAAACTGTAGGTCATTGTCCTCAGCAAACTAACACAGGAACAGAAAACCAAATACTGCGTGTTCTCACTTACAAGTAGAACCTAAATGATGAGAACAGCATGGACAGATAGAGGGGAACAACACACACTGGGGCCTTTCAGAGGATGGAGAAGGGGAGGAGAGAGAGGATCAGGAAAAACAATGAATGGGTACTAGGCTTAATACCTCGGTGATGAAATAATCTGTGCAGCAACACCCATGACACAAGTTTACCTAGGTAACAAACCTTCACTTGTACCCCTGAACTTAAAATAAAAGTTTTAAAAAAACCTTTTGGAATGCTAGTAGGGAAATTGTAGGTGAATTTATAACTTCAAATATACTTATTAGAAACTAAGACTGACAATAAATACACTAAGCATTCATCCCATGAAGCTAGAATCAAAAACACTGATAAAATCTAAAGGAAGAAGAATGTAAAAAGTAAATAATAAAGTTGATTGAAATCGTTCAGAGAATATTCTACAAAAACAAACTAATTCTGCTAGCTTAAGTACAAAGTACTGTAATATTATGTTAAGGTAGACTGTGATAAATTAAAAGCATATGTTGAAAAGCTTAGAACAACCGTTAAAACTTACTTAAGAAGAGACACAACTTATAAGCCAATAGTGGAGATAAAATAAAATCAGAAAAAAAATATGCAATTGATTTGAAAGCAGACAGAAAGAATGGATAAAAAGAAACTAAGAACATATGGAACAAATAGCAAATAACTAGCAAGATGGTAGGTTTTAATATAATCCTATTAATAACATTAAAATAAATGGTTTAAATTACATTAAAATATAGGTTTAATATAATTCTATCAATAATTACACTAAAATAAATATTTTTCTAATCTTAAAATCTTTGTTTTAGGTTACTTAAAACCTTTGTTTTAGGTTATTTCTAAAACAAAGATTGTCAGATTAGAAAAAACAAAAGAAACCAACCATACACAGTCTATAAGAAATCCAAGTTTAAATATAAAAATACAGATTGGCTAAAAAAAAAGAAAGATTAAAAAAAAACAGATAAATTGTTTTTTCTAAAAAAAAGCTAAAGTGGCTATTCTGATTTCACAAAAAGTAGACCTCTATAAAATGAACATTAACAGGGATAAAGAGGGACACAGCATAATAATAGAAGGTTCAATTCCCCAAGAAGATATCATAATTCTAAATGTATATGCATCTAACAACAGAGCTTCTAAATAAATGAAGCAAAAAATTAATAGAACAGAAAAGTGAAATAAGATAAACTACCACTATTCTCCAGACTTCTATACTCCTCTCTCAGTGTCAAGAGAACAAGTAGAAACAAAACTAGTAAGACTGGGCAGGCGCGGTGGCTCACTCCTGTAATCTCAGCACTTTGGGAGGCCGAGGTGGGCAGATGGCTTGAGCCCAGGAGTTTGAGGCCAACCTGGGCAATGTGGCAAAACCCTGCTCTACTAAAAATACAAAAATTAGCCAGTTGTGGTTGCCCATACCTGCAGTCTCAGCTACTCAGGAGGCTGAGGCATGAGAATCACTTGAACTCAGGAGGCAGAGTTTGCAGTGAGCCAAGATCATACCACTGCACTCCAGCCTGGGTGACAGAGCAAGACTTCATCTCAACAACAACAAAAAAAATTAGTAAGACTATGGAAGACTTAAACAACACTATCAACTAATTTAACCTAATTGCCACTTACAGAAAACGCCATCCAACAAAAGGAGTATAAACATTTTTCTAAAATATGGAAAATCCAATAAGATAGGTTATATTCCAGGCCATAAAGTAAGTCTTCATAAATTTAAAAGAGTTGAAGTCATAAAATGTATGTCCTTTGAACAAAAATGAAACTAAAAATCAACAACAGAAATATATCTGGAAAGTACCTAAATATTTGGAAATTAAACATCACCCTTTTAAATATCCATGTGTCAAAGCAAAAGTTAAAAGGGAAAATATAAAATATTTGAATTCATTATAAAAGAAAACACAGTATCAAAATGTGTGGCTCTAGTTAAGGTAGTATATAAAGGGGAATGTATTACATTAAATGCTTACATTAGAGAAGAAGAAAAGCCTTAAATAAATGCTCTAGGCTTCCACTTTAAGAAACTTTAAAAAAAGAGCAAATTAAAATAAAGGCATTTAGAAAATGGAATTAATAAAGATAAGAGTAGGCATACTCTGGAAAACTTAATGGAAATGGGTAAATCCCTGAAAATACACAACCTCCTGAGATTTTACCATGAAGAAATGAAACTCCTAAACAGACCAATAATAAGTAGCAAAATTGAATCAGTAAAAACAAAACAAAACAAAACAAAAAAAACTCCCAACCAAATAAATCCCAGGACCAGAGGGATTCACAGCTAAATTCCACCAAACATACAAAGAAGAACTAATACCAACCTTCCTGAAACTATTCCAAAAAATTGAGAAGGGAATTCTTCCTAATTCATGCTATAAGGCCGATATTACTCAGCCAACAAACATATGAAACTGCTCAACCTCACTAATCATCAGAGAAATACAAATTAAAAGCACAATGAGATATCATCTTACACCACTCAGAATGGCTACTATAAAAAGTCTAAAAACAACAGATGTTGGTGAGGACGTGGAGAAAAAAAGAATGCTTGTACACTGTTGGTGGTAATGTAAATTAGTACAACCTTTATGGAAAGTAGTATGGAGATTTCTCAAATAATTTAAAATAGAACTACCATTCAATCCAGCAATCCCACTACTGGGTATATACCCAAAGGGAAATAAATCATTATTCAAAAAGACACCGCACTCATGTTTTTCACAGCAGTTATTCACAATACCAAAGATATGGAATCAACCTTACTGTCCATCAGTGGAGGATTGGATAAAGTAAATGTGATATATATGGATATATATGATATATATACATCTTTTTTATTGCTGAGTAGTATTCCATGGTGTGTGTGTGTGTGTCTGTGAGTGTGTGTATATATATGTATCTCCAGGGTGTGTGTGTGTATATGTGTGTGTGTGTGTGTATATGTGTGTATATATACGTGTATGTGTGTGTGTGTGTATATGTGTGTGTGTGTGTGTGTGTGTGTGTGTGTGTGTGTATATACACCTATTGGGTACAATGTTCACTGTTTGGGTAACTGGTACACTAAAAGCCCAGACTTCACTACTATGCAATAGACACATGTAAGAAGTCTGCACTTGTACCTCCTAAATATATTTTTAATTTTAAAAAAAGAGCAGAAACAAAACCAAAACAGAGAAAAATAGGGAAAAAATCAATGACATCAAAAGTCAGTACTTTGAAAAGATCAATAGATGAAAAGAACTTCTATCCAAACTGACCTGATTGAGGAAAAAAACAAAGGAAGACACAAATTACCAATATCTGGAATAATAGCAGACATATCACTACAGATTCTACAGATATTTTAAAAAATAAGAAGATAATATTATGAATAACTCATGCCAATAAATTCAACAATTTAGGAAAAAAGGGACAAATTTCTTGGAAGACACAAACTGCCAAAGCCTATACAAAAACAAAAGGATAACCTAAATAGCCCTATATGTATTAATAGATTTAATTCATAAAGACCTGCCAACAAAGATAACTCAAGTGTTGGATGCCTTTACCGGCAAATTCTATCACACATTTATGGATCAAACAGCGTCAATTGTAGATAAACTCCTCTGTAAAGTAGAAGATGAGGGAACATTTTGTTTAGTTTTTAAAAATCAATAAGTGTAATTCATGATATCAACAAACTAAAGAAGAAAACTAAAGAAGAAAATCCGTGTAATCACATTGATAGATGCAGAATAAACATTTCACAAAATGTTTATTCTTGGAAACCCCACAGATAACATCACAGTTAATGGTGAAATACTAAATGCCTTCCCCCTAAGAGCTGGAACAAGGCTAGGATGTCCACTCTTACCACTATACATTGTGCTTAATAATTTACTAAAATAATTATTAATATGGCCAATTTAATAAGAAACAAGAAAAAGTAGCAAAAATCATCCAGATTGAAAAGAAAGAAATAAAACTGTTACTATTTGTAATCATGACAATGGGTAATTCCACTGATAGAAACTCAGAAATGATTCTACAAAAAGACACTAAAATTAATAAATGGCTGCAGGATACAAGATGGATGTAAAAATCAATTATATTAGTATATACTAAAAATAAATAATTTCTGGAAATTAAAATTAAAACTAAAACAGTACCATTTACAAGAAGACCAAAATAAATTTGAAATAGGTATAATGCCCCCAAAGATGAATAAGATTTGTGTGCTAAAAACTCTAAAACATTGATGACAGAATCAAATAAACAGAGGGTAACACAATGATTATGAATTGGAAGACTCAATATTGTTAAGTTGTCAATGCTTTCTCAACTGGTCTATAGATTCAACACAATTTCAATCAAAAATATCAGCTTGGGGCTTTTTAAAAATAAAAATTGTAAGGCCTGCTCTAATTTTATGGAGGAAAAAAAAAAACACACACAAAAAAAGTTAGAATAGCCAAAAAATTTATTTGAGAAATGTGAACAAAGTCAGAGGATTTACATTCCTTTATTTGCAGAGTAACTCTAAGTTTCAGGAATCAAGACAGTGCAGTATTGGAAAAGGGGTAGACATGTAGATCAGCAGAACACATGACAGACTCCAGAAATAAATTCATATCTATGTGACCAAACAATTTTCAACAAAGATGTCAAATCAGTTCAATGAAGAAAAGTTGGTCATTTCAACAAATAGTGCTAGAGCAACTGAACATTATATGCAGAAACAAACAAATCAACCTTGACCAAACCTGACACCATATACAAATATAATTTGAAATGATCACACACCTAAATGTAGAGCTAAAAACTCTGAAACTTCCAGATAATCTTTGTGATCTGCATTAGGCAAACATTTCTTAGGTGGAACACAAAAAGCATGAACCACAAAATTAAAAAATGATAAATTGGACTTCATCACTTCATCAAAATTAAAAACTTCTGTTCCTTAAAAGATAATGTTAAAAGAATGCAAAGACAAGTCACAGATTGAAAGAAAATGTCCACAAAACACATATCTTATTTAAAAAAGGAACCACTGATACACAGAATATACAAGGAACTCAATCAAAACTCAAACCAATTTAAAATACAAAAATAATCAAAAGACTTGAACAGACATATCACCAAGGAAGAAATGTGGATAGCAAATGAGCATGTGAAAAATTACTCATAATATTATTAGTCATTAGGAAAATGCAAATTTAAACCACAATGAGATACACCTACTAGAATAGCTAAAACCAAACTGAGAATATCAAGCACTGGTGAGGATGCAAAGCAAAAAGAACCCTCATACATTGTGAGTGGGAATGTAAAATGGTACAGCTACTTTGGAAAGCAGTTTGGCAATTTCATATCATTAAACATATACTTATCATATGATGCATACGATAAGCAATCCTTCCCTTAGGTATTGATCCAAAAGAAATGGAAACGTATGCTCACAAAAAGACCTGTACATGAAAGTTTGTAGGGTTTTATCAATAATCTCCAAATACTAGAAACAACCCAGTGTACACCAGTTTGTGAGTGGATAAACATATTGTGCTGCATCCATATAATAGAACACTACTCAGAAATAAAGGGAGGAATGAAGTGCTAATACATGCAACAATACAGATGAATCTCAAATATATCATGCTAAGTGAGCGAAGCTGGAATCAAAAGGAAATATTCCGTATTTTTCCATTTATATAACATTCTTGAAAAGGTAAACTTGGGAACAAAAAACAGATCAGCAGTTTCAGGGGCTGGGTGCTGGTAGAGGGGATTCATTACTTAGGGGCAGGAAGAGACTTTCTTGGGTGATGGAAATGTTCTAGATCTTGATTACAATGATGGTTACACAACTACAAGTACTTTTCAAAATTTATGGAATTCCACATACAAAACAGGTAAAATTTTTCTCATATAACTAGACCTCAATATACTCCAATAAATTTTGACTTTGTAGCAAGGAAGAATTTGTTAAAACGGAAGCCAACAGACATACAAAATTAAATACTTAAAAGATTAATAAATTTTAGCATGTAGGGATCATGGCAGATGGGAGGATGGACTGGATTGCAGCTCTGGAGAGAGCAGCGTACAGAGGCTTGCATTGTGAATTTTAGCTCCAGATCGGCTGCAAGAACAAACCAGCAATCCTGAGAGGACCCATAGACCCTCTGAAGGAAGCAGATTGCCCCGGCAGGACCCGGAGACACCCTAAATACTGTGAGTGCCCCAACTGTGGAAGTTGGAAAGGGAGACCCTCCTCTCCTGAACACACACCCCCACTGAAGAAGCTGAAGGTCTGTTTGTGGGAGAAGTTTCCAACTTTACCTGGAGCTGAGTCAAGTTAGAGAGCGGAGCCAAGCAAAATACAGGGGTAGAGAAAGCAGCTGAAAGGCCCTGGGAGCTCACTGGGTCCCCAAGCAGCCCATTCCTGCCTGGCACCACAGGGATCCATTGGGAGGATGGCCAGAAGACCAGAGGGTGAAACTCCACAGGGAGAAGGAATTCTCTGGCTGAACTTTGTAACAATTTGAATGGGGTGAGAAACCTCCTGGCCAGAACTTGGGGAAGGGTGCAAATCTGGCTTGTAGACTTCACAGGCAGGGGAAGAACTAAAGCCCTTTTCTTTCACAGCTAGGAGACAGAAAGCCTTGGGCAAGTTTTCAAGCCCATCTCACCCTCCGCCTGGAAACAGACTCAGGACTGTTGCAGTAGGCACAGTGGGAGTGAGATTGGCCCTTTGGTTTCTGTGAGAGCTGGGTGAGGTCTGTAACTGCTGGCTTTCCCCCACTTCCCTGACAAGCTGCACGACTCAACAGAGGCAGCCATAATCCTCCTACGTACACAACTCCAGTGATCTGGGAATCTCACCCCCATGCCCCACAGCAGCCACAGCAAGACCCATCCAAGGAGAGTCTGAGCTCAGACACACCTAGCCCCACCCCCACCTGATGGTCCTTCCCTACCCACCCTGGTCGTGGAAGACAAAGGGCATATAATCTTGGGAATTCTAGGGCCCCACCCATCACCAGTACCTCTCCACACTACTACAGTTGATGCTTTCTGGAAAGTGCCAATTCCTGGCAGGAGGCTAACCAGCACAAAAATAGAGCATTAAACCACCAAAGCTAAGGACACTCACAGAGTACATTGCACCCTCTGCCATCTCCACTGGAACAGGCACTGGTATCCATGGCTGAGAGACCCATAGATGGTTCACATCACAGGACTCTGTGCAGACAACCCCTAGTACCAGCCTAGAGCTGGATAGACTCTCTGGGTGCCTAGACCCAGAAGAGAGACAACAATCACTGCAGTTCATCTCACAGGGAGCCACAATCACAGGAAAAGCGGGAGAGTACTACATCAACGGAACACTCCATGGGACAAAAAATCCAAACAACATCTTTCAGCCCTAGACTCTGACAGAACCTACCCATATGAGAAGGAGCCAGAAAACCAATCCTGGTAATGTGACAAAACAAGGCTCACCAATGCCCCCCCAAAATCACACTAGTTCACCAGCAGTAGATCCAAACCAAGAAGAAATCCCTTATTTATCTGAAAAACAATTCAGGAGGTTAGTTATTGAGGTAATCAGGGAGGGGCCAGAGAAAGGTGAAGGCCAATGCAATGAAATCCAAAAAATGACACAAGAAGTGAAGGGAGAAATATTCAAGGAAATAGGTAACTTAAAGAAAAAGTCAAAAATTCAGGAAACTTTGGACACACTTCAGGAATGCAAAATGCTCTGGAAAGTCTTGGCAATAGAATTGAACATGTGGGAAAAAAATTCAGAGCTCGAAGACAAGGTCTTCAAATTAACCTACTTCAACAAAGACAAAGAAAAAAGAATTAGAAAATACAAACAAAGCCTCCAAGAAATCTGGGATTGTGTTAAATGACAAAACCTAAGAATGATCTGTGTTCCTCAGGAAGAAGACAATTCTAAAAGCTTGGAAAACAATATTTGGGGGAATAATTAAGGAAAACTTCCCCAGCCTTGCTAGAGACCTGAACATGCAAATACAAGAAGCACAAAGAACACCTGGGAAATTCACCGCAAAAAGATCTTCACCTAGGCACATTGTCATCAGGTCATACAAAGTTAAGATGAAGGAAAGAATCTTAAGAGCTGTGAGACAGAAGCAGTAGGTAACCTATGGAGGAAAACTTATCAGATTAACAGCAGATTTCTCAGCAGAAACCCTACAAGCTAGAAGGGATTGAAGCCCTATCTTCAGCCTACTCAAAAGAAACAATTATCAGCCAAAAACTTCAAATACAGTGAAACTAAGCAGATATGAAGGAAAGATATAGTCACTTTCAGATAAACAAATGCTGAGAGAATTTGCCATTACCAAGCAAACACTATAAGAACTGCTAAAAGGAGCTCTAAATCCTGAAACAAATCCTAGAAAAACATCAAAACAGAACCTCTTTAAAGCATAAATCACACAGGACCTATAAAACAAAAGTATAACTTAAAAAAGCAAAAACAGCAAACAAAACAAAGTACATAGGCAACAAAGAGCACGATCAATGCAACGGTAAGTAACATTTCAATATTAACATTGAATGTAAATGCCTAAGTGCTCCACTTAAAAGATACGGAACCAATGGATAAGAACTCACCAACCAACCATGTGTTGCCTTCAAAAAACTCACCTAACAGATAAGGACTCACATAAACTTAAAGTAAAGGGGTGGGAAAAGGCATTTCATGCAAATAGACACCAAAAGTGAGCAGGGGTAGCTATTCTTATATCAGATAAAACAAACTTTAAAGCGACAGCGGTTAAAGGAGACAAAGAGGAACACTATATATTGATAAAAGGCCTTGTCCAACAGGAAAATATCACAATACTAAACATATACGCATCAAACACCTGAGATCCCAAATTTATGAAACAATTACTAATAGACCTAAGAAATGAGATAAATAGCAACAAAATAATAGTGGGGGACTTCAATACTTCACTGACAGCACTAGACAGGTCATCAAGACAGACAGTTCGCAAAGAAACAAAGGATTTAAACTATACCATGGAACAAATGGACTTAACAGGTATATACAGAACATTTCATCCAACAACCTCAGAACACACATTTTATTCAACAGCACATGGAACTTTCTCCAAGATAGACCACATGATAGGCCATAAAATGAGCCTCAATAAATTTCAGAAAATTGAATTATATCAAGTACTCTCTTAGACTACAGTGGAATAAAACTGGAAATCAAGTCCAAAAGGAACCTTCAAAACCACACAAATACATGGAAATTAAATAACCTGCTCCTGAATGAGCATTGGGTCAAAAACGAAATCAAGATGGAAATTAAAAAATGACTCAAACTGAATGACAAAAATGACGCAACCTATCAAAACCTCTGGGATACAGTTAAGGCAGTGATAAGAGGTTCCTAGCCCTAAATGCCTACATCAAAATGTCTGAAAGAGCACAAACAGACAGTCTAAGGTCACGCCTCAAGGAACTAGAGAAACAAGAACAAACCAAACCCAAACCTAGCAGAATAAAGGAAATAACCAAAATCAGAGCAGAACCAAGTGAAACTGAAACAAACAAAAAATACAAACAATAAATGAAACAAAAAGCTGGTTCTTTGAAAAGATAAATAAAATTGACAGACCATTAGCAACATTAACCAAAAAAAGAAGAGGGAAAATTCAAATAACCTCAATAAGAAACGAAACAGGAGACATTACAACTGACACCACTGACACCACTGAAATACAAAAGATCATTCAAGGCTACTATGAACAACCTTACCCACATAAACTAGAAAACCTAGAAGAGATGGATAAATTCCTGAAAAAATACAACTCTCCTAGCTTAAAGCAGGAAGAATTAGATACCCTGAGCAGACCAATAACAAGCAGTGAGATTGAAACGGTAATTTAAAAATTACCAACAAAAAAAATCCAGGACCAGATGGATTCACAGCAGAATTCTATCAGACATTCAAAGAAGAATTTGTACCAATCCTTTTGATACTATTCCACAAGATAAAGAAGGAACCCTCCCTAATTCATTCTATGAAGCCAGCACCACCCTAATACCAAAACCAGGAAAGGATACAACTACAAAATAAAACTACAGACCGTTATCCTTGATGAAGTTAGATGCTAAAATCCTTAATAAAATACGACCTAACAAAATCCAACAACATATCAAAAAAGATAATCCACCATGATCAATTGGGTTTCATACCAGGGATGCAGGGATGGTTTAACATACACAAGTCAATAAATATGATACACCACCTAAACAGAAGTAAAAACAAAAATCACATGATCATCTCAATAGATGCACAAAAAGCATTAGATAAAATTCAGCATCCCTTTATGATTAAAATTCTCAGCAAAATCAACATACAAGGGACATGCCTTAATGTAATAAAATCCATCTATGACAAACCTACAGTCAACATAATACTGAATGGGGAAAAATTGCAAGCATTTCCTCTGAGAACAGGAATGAGACAAGGATGCCCACTCTCACCACTCCTCTTCAACATAGTATTGGAAGTCCTAGCCAGAGAAATCAGACAAATAAATAAAGGGCATCCAAATCAGTAAAGAGGAAAGTCAAACTGTCCCCGTTTGCTGATGATATGATCGTTTACCTTGAAAACCCCAAGGACTCTTCCAGAAAGTTCCTAGAACTGATAAAGGCATTCAGTAAAGTTCCCAGATACAAGATTAATGTATGCAAATCAATAGCTCTTCTACACAACAACAGCAACCAAGCAGAGAATCAAATCAAGAACTCAACCCCTTTTACAGTAGCCACAAATAAAATACTTAGGAATATACTTAACAGAGGAGTCAAAAGACCTCTACAAGAAAAACTACAAAATATCGCTGAAAGAAATCACAGCCGACATAAACAAATGGAAATGCATCCCATGCTCATGGATGGGTAGAATCACTATTGTAAAAATGACCATTCTGCCAAAGCAATCCACAAATTAAATGCAATCCCCATCAAAATACCACCACCATTCTTCACAGAGTTAGAAAAAATAATCCTAAAATCCATATGGAACCAAAAAAGAGCCTGCATAGCCAAAGCAAGACTAATCAAAAAGAACAAGTCTGGAGGCATCACACTACCTGATTTCAAACTATACTATGAGACCACAGTCACTAAAAGAGTGTGGCGCTGGTATAAAAATAGGCAGATAGACCAATGGAACTGAGTAGAGAACCCAGAAATAAACCCAAATACTTACAGCCGACTGATCTTCGACAAAGCAAACAAAACTATTAAGTGGGGACAGGACACCCTTTTCAACAAATGGTGCTGGAATAATTGGCTAGCCACATGTAGGAGAATGAAACTGGATCCTCATCTCTCACCTCATACAAAAATCAACTTAAGATGGATTAAGGACCTAAACCTAAGACCTGAAACTGTAAAAATTCTAGAAGATAACACTGGAAAAACTCTTCTAGCTATTGGCTTAGGCAAGGATTTCATGACCAAAAACCCAAAAGCAAATGCAATAAAAACAAAGATAAATAGCTGGGACCTAATTAAAGAGCTTTTACCTGGCAAAAGGAACAGTCAGCAGAGTAAACAGACAATCCACCGAGTGGGAGAAAATCTTCACAATCTATACATCTGACAAAGGACTAATATCCAAAATCTACAACAAACTCAAACAAATCAGTAAGAAAAAAACAAACAATCCCATCAAAAAGTGGGCTAAGGACATGAATAGACAATTCTCAAAAGAAGATATACAAATGGCCAATAAACATATGAAAAAATGCTCAACATCACTCATGATCAGGGAATTGCAAATCAAAATCACAATGCGATATCACTTTACTCTCAGGGGAATGTCCATAATAAAAAAATCAAGGAACAGTAGATGTTGGCATGGATGTGGCTATCAGGGAACATTGCTACACTGCTGGTGGGAATGTAAACTAGTACAGCCACTATGGAAAACAGTGTGGAGATCCCTTAATGAACTAAAAGTAGAACTACCATTTGATCCAGCAATCCCACTACTGGGTATCTACCCAGAGGAAAAGAGGTCATTATTTGAAAAATATACTTGCACACACATGTTTATAGCAGCACAATTCACAATTGCAAAATCAGAGAACCAACCCAAATGTCCATCAGTCGAGTGGATAAAGAAACTGTTATATATATACACACACACACACACACATATATACACACACACATATATATACACACACACATATATATACACACACACACATACATATATATATATATATATGATGGAATACTACTCAGCCATAAAAAGGAATGAATTAACAACACTTGCAGTGACCTGGATGAGATTGGAGACTATTATTCTAAGTGAAGTAACTGAGGATTGGAAACCCAAACATCATATGTTCTCACTGATATGTGGGAGCTAAGCTATGAGAACACAAAGGCATAAAAATGATACAACAGACTTTGGAGACTCAAGGGGAAGAGTGGGAGGGGGGCGAGGGATAAAAGACAACAAATATGGTGCAGTGTATACTGCTCAGGTGATGGGTGCACCAAAATCTCACAAATCACCACTAAAGAACTTACTCATGTAACCAAATAGCACCTGTACCCCAATAACTTATGGAAAAATAAACTAATAAAAATAAAAATAAATAAACATGAAAAAATTATCAATTTTACCATATAAAGATCATTTTAAAAGTTGAATTATGCTCTAAAAGATTAACTGTAATGAGAGGTATCAGCAAGTCCTCTATTACCAGAAAATCATCCTGACATTGCTAAACTCCCTTTAGAAGGATGTGTACGAATACTTTGGAATTTCCTGACATGATTCCCTTTGGGGAATAAGGGAAAGGTCCCTGGAAGCACTTGAGGATATCGCTATGAAGTGACAAACCCCAGAACCAGTTATGATAAGGAGCCCCTGGGGCTTCCTGGTCCATTGAGAGGCAGCTGTGAAAGAGAACTAGAGGGTTGAGCACTGGGAACTGAACCTGGGCGGACTTTCTTGGCTAGATTAGGCATGGCCTAAAGACCCCTGGGAAGCCCGTGCAGGAGTCTTGGTTAGTATTGCATCATCACCTGAAGAGCTACTTCCTTGTTCTGTGTGGAACTCATTCCAACAGCGCCACCGTGTGATTGCAAGAAGCAGACGCAAGAGCGAACCGAGAAGGTTCCTGCGCTATGGCCGCTTGGGTGTGGAAGCCGTTAACCCTTTGGGGACTGCATTGAGCCTTAAAGTTGTTGGACGATTCCAGAAATAGGGAAGAGCTTACAGGCAGGAGATTCTGGACTTCTGCTAATTATTCATATGGGTATACACAAAATTGTTAGGAAAAATAAGAGAGATAACAGTGCGTGTACCTTGAATTTGTGAAGCATTTTCTATTGGATGTTATTATCACAAATAGCACAGCTGTACGGTAATTTGACACTTTATATATCTCTATAGTTGAACTTGTATGGGAATTTGTATTCGTTTTCTGTTGCTACCGCAACCTTAGTGGTTTCAACAACACAAACTTATTACCTTACAGTTCGGTACGTCAGAACTGACATGGGTCTCACCAGGCTAAAATCAAGTCATTGGCGGGACTGTTCCTTTCTGGAAACCCTAGTGGAGAACACACTTCCTTGTTCATTTGAATTTCTGATATAATTCAGTTTCTTGTATTGTGGAACTGAGATGGTTTCTGGCCGTCGACTGAGAGTTATTCCCAGAGTCTAGAGGTCACATACATTTTTATATTTTTTATTTTATTTTTGAGACTGAGTCTCCTCTATCGCCCAGGCTAAAGTGCAGTGGCACAATCTCGGTTCACTGCAACCTCCGCCTCAGCAATTCTCGTGCCTCAGCCTCCCAAATTACAGGCGCCTACCACCATACCCGGCTAATTTTTGTATTTTTAGTGGAGACAAGGTTTCACCATGTTGGCCAGGCTGGTCTAGAACTCCTGACCTCAAGTGATCCGCCCGCCTCGGCCTCCCAAAGTTCTGGGATCACAGGAGTTAGCTACGGCACCCGGCCCACATTTCTTCCTCTGTCTCAAAGTCGCAGTATTGCGTCCAGTCCTACTCACATAGAATCTCTCTTACCTCTTATACCCTGTTTCCACTTTTAAGGATTCATGTGATTAGATTCTAGGACCCTCCCAGATAAACCAGGATAATGTCTCCATCTCAAGGTCCTTAACCTTGATCATAGTTGCAAAGTTTTTGACATGTTAGGTAATATATTCACAGGGGATTAAGTTGGGGACATCTTTGGGAGTCCATTATTCTCCTTATTTTGAGGTTTTTTTAATATTTAAAAATATAGTCTTTAAAAAAAAACTCCAGTGAACAAATGTTTATTTAGAAGGATTTTTACAGACAAGAGTCTTACTTTCAAAAAGCGGAGGAACCACTTTTATATTTTTATTTTTTATATGTAAAAATGTAGTCTTTGTTGGAGAGTACATGGAGAAAAGGGAAACTTGCACGCTGTTGATAAGAATATAAATTAGTACAGCCATTATGGAAAAGAGTCTGGAGGCTTCCCAAAAAATTGAAAATAGAACTACCATACGATCCAGCAATCCCACTACTCTGCATGCTTCCAAGGGATATGAAATCAGTATGTCAAAGAGGTATCTGCACTCCAATGTTCATTAACAGCGTTTTTCACAATAGCCAAGTTATGAAATCAACCGTGTCCATAAACAGATAAGTGGATAGAGAAAATATAGTATCTATAAACAATGGGACACTATTCAGTCTTTAAAAATAAGGAAATTCAGCCATTTTCAACAACATGAATGAACCTGGAAAACACGATGTTAAGTAAAATAAGCCAGAAAAGAATGACAAATACCACATGATCTTACATAGTATACGTGAAATTTTAAAAAGTTGAACTCATAGAAGTAGATAGTAGAATGGTGGTTGCCAGAGGTGGGGTATTAGGAGATGTTGGTCAAAGGATACAAAATTCCAATTAAATAGGAGGAATAAGTTCAAGAGATCTATCGTACACATAGTGACTACAGTTAATAATGTATTGCGTTCTTGAAAATTGCTAAGAGAAGTAGATTCTCAGTGGTCCCACCACAAAAGAAAAAAGTGCGAATTAGCTCAATTTAATAAAAAAAAAAAAGCTAGTTAACTCAATTTAATCATTCCACAATGTATACATAATTTAAAACAACTGTTGTAGATTAATATCTGCAATCTTTTGCTATTAAAAAACTTCAAAAAATTATATAATTATATATCCAATTTATATAAATTCAGATATCAATATAGGTATGTTACTATAT
>NW_012101461.1:205019-229688 GCF_000951045.1 Mandrillus leucophaeus
TATATATATATATATAAAAAGAGAGAGAGAGAGCGATTGAGTCTTTATAGCGCCTTGACTTTTCTATTAGAAAGAAACCAAACTTTTTAGGATAATATTTATCCAACCATTCCTAACATTTTCTTCAGCGTGGTTCCTTATTCATCCTGGGGTCAAAGAAGTGGTTTCAATAAACCTCCTGAAGTAGTATGCAAAAGTTCATGTGTATGCTTATTTTGGGGGACAAAAAAGGTCCAGAGCTTAGATCAGATTATCAAAAGTACTCTGAAAAAGACCCTCCTCTGAAGGAAAAAGGAAAAAAAGACAGTTTGTAAATAGATGTGTTGCTTCCACACAACACACATTTTTATGCTTCCACGTCTTTATGCACCTGGTGCCATGAGATTCGGTGGCGTATTGGAAAGAGGATAGGTTTTGATCTTCCAGACTTCTGACTCAAGCTAAACTGGCTAAGTAGTAATGACATTTATGGAAATAAGACATAGTAAATTTTTACTGATGGAGACATACTGACATAGGAGCAATTCAAGATGTATGAAAATTGATGAAGCTTAAGGACAGCCCCCATAGAGGTCAATTTCACTAAGAAGCTGAAAGAAGGAAAGATGGTCACACTGTCCATAATAAAAAGTATAGATATTGTAAAAAGTTACTGTAAAGATAGACAACAAAATAGGGGGGAAATTGTCTCACACAGCAGATTAAGTATTAACAAGAAAAAGTCAACTCCATACGACAGAAATTTCGATTTTCACAAAAAAAGTGCAAACTCAAATGCAAAACAGCTCGATTATTCCCACTGGCCAAAAATGTTGTCCATGCATAGATGCATCTCAAAAGCATTATGCCAAATGAAAGTTGCCGAGCACAAGATCCCATTGACATGGAAGAGGGAGTAGACTGACTGCGGAGGGACACCAGGGAACTTTATTGGTGATGGAAACGTTCCATACTTGGTTACATGATGTATATTTGCCAAGCTCAAACTACACACTTAAAATAGATGAATTTTGTTGAATTTAAATTATATCTAACAGATTTTTCAAAATATATAAAGATACACACTTGGTTATTAACATGGATTGGAAGGGATGTGATAGGGCAGAAGAGAAAACCAGGCAAAAAGGTAAAAAATAAAACTACTCTAAACATTGTTTATATAATCCCATTTATGCACTTATGAAAAAGCTGTATGCATAAAAAAAAAAACTTTTGCCAAATACTTAATACTGCAATCCAATACTTCTATCTTTGGCATGTTCAAATTCAGGGGCGGAACAGGTGATAAAAGCCAGATGATAATGGATCATGGGAGAGAAGGAGGTGGAGGAAGTGGGACAATGAGTTCCTTTAAATTGAGTCATTTCCCCTTAGAGCAGCGAGGAAAGATGAAGGGCATGTTAGACCTGCTGTAAATGCTGTAAACTGGCCTATTTCCAAAAGAGTAAGTCCTAGCATGTCCATTACAGATACTCATGTTTCAGGGATAATCTACACATAGTGAAAGAGCAGCAGCTCTTGGGGTGTTGGGTAACATTAGCCTTTCTGGAAGGAACCAATCTTGGTCCAGATGATTGTGCTTCAAAGGTGGCCCACAGGAGCAAGCAGGCCCATGTGAGCAAATACGCAGCAAGTCTGGGTGGTTAAGGAAACTCCAGCTTTGACAGAAATCAGTCTGGGTCTCACCATGAGTATACAATTGTTCATACTAAAACAGAGATAATCCCACCTGGCTTGTTTTATGAATTATCGTACACAGAACATGGCACAAAACAGCCAATTAGCAATGGCTGTATTATTCCTTTGCCTAGAAAAGACTCTGGAGCACACTATGCAATCACTGAACAGCTGCTCGACGGACAAATGGCTGGACGAATGGATGGATGGATGAATAAACTGGGAATACCAAATTCCAGTGAGCTACTTTTCCTGACTTGAGCTAAAATACTGTCTCCTTTGGGAAGTACCTCTATTTCAAGCTACACTCACATTTTCTCACCTACTAGTGTAGGTTTTAGAGCCAAGTTGCCTGTGCTTGAATCTTGGCTCCACTATTTACTGTCTTTGGGGCAACTCACATAAACTCTCAATTCTGCTTCCTCAACTATAAACTGGTGCTTAACAATAAGGTTTCCATAAGGATTAAAAGAGTTAATACGAAAACACCTTTATTAGACTGGCTGCCCACAGTAAGCATTCAATAAATATTAGCAATTATTAAAATACTGCACTTCCACATCTTACAAATTACTTACCTGTGTAAACACTGACTTTAAGCTCTATGAGAGGAAGAACTTTTGTGTTTCATTCACTGCCTAAAACTGTGCCCTACCATCTAGCAGGCATTTAATAGTTGTTGAATGAATACCTACCTAACCTGAAACAATAAAAGAGCCAAAATTGCAAACACACACCCCTTCCAAAATTAAGGCCAGGGCCTTGCATTTAATAGGTGCTCAATAGATGTTTGTTGACTGAAGAAATGAATGGAGATGATCAGATAGAAAGTGATTCAGAAAACTGACAGTGGTATATGATGGAAGTAAAAAAGAGATTTAGGAATATTCCAGTTTATTTTTATAAACTTTTTATTTAAAAAATAAAATTATAAACAAAATACAGAAAAATATTGACACCTGTGATAACAAAGAAATGACTCTTAAGGGCAGTTTGTTGTCCTGGGAGGAAAAATCATAAGTGTTATAAAGAAATATTACTGTGCAAAGGAGGAATGTAATATTTAAGGTTCATTTACAACAGGTATTTGGCATCGACAGAAGAAGTCTATGTATACATTCAACATTTTGCAGTATATTTACATTCAAGTTACATTTCCAAATTCTATGCCAAATACAGTCTAACTCACCATCAAAAATCCCTCAGATATTACTAAAATCCTGTTTATTTGGTAGGAGTGCAATATTATCTTATTAGAAAATAATTTTATGTTCCTACTAAGTCACCTGTATTTTTACTACTTCAACAAAATTCACTGACATTTTCATCCCAGTTGAAGTCAAGTCTCTTTTAGCCAAATACTAACTCAAATATTGCCAGTTATAAAATTATATAATAATCTTTTCCTCTCTCCTTAGAGACAGTATTAAAACTTTCAGTGAAAGGACACCAGCTATGACAGATTATTTTCTTTTATAGGAGTTAGGATGTATTACAGATACAAGTTCCAGAATTTTAACTTGTTTTCAAAAGATGGCTGAAGCACTTTTCCCTTTCAGTTGTTACCAAATTCCTCATCAAAATAAAACACATTCAGAAATCTACATAGTAGTTTTTTGAAAACTTTTCTCCATTGTCCCCACACATTTCTCAAATCAGACTGCTTACTCACTAACAACTGGAGAATCTCTTGCTTAGTTTTTCTAAATTATACTACAGTAGCTATCCTAATTTCCTGACAATCTTCCCATTTCATTTTTTAAATTATGATTTTATTAAAATCAACATAAATTACAAAGGTTCCATCTTTGCTACAGTTCTTTTAAAAATTTATCTTAACTTACTGAAGGGTCAAGATCCCACAGGGCCTGTCTAGAACAGGCAAACAAAATGTCAAGATTAGAAAATTCTCATGCCTCCAAAAGACTCCAGGCAAATAAAATCTACTCAATTCTTCCTTATTTATCTCAAGTTCAATTTTAAGTCTAAGAAGATAATGACAAAATAACAGAGATTGATGAATTTCATTTAGTTGAACTCTTTTTTCCTAATTTTCCTCAGGTTGTAACTTCGCCTTCAGTACATGATGACTGGCAGTTGGTAGTAGGTTGCTGAGATGACACCACTTCTAAGTCAGATTCACGAACAAAAACCACTGCATCACCACTTACATTTATAAGACACTGTGCCTACAAGAACAATAAACAGGACAGGTTCAGTTATACTCAACACATTCATACTCTTCTGTTACACAAGGGGCAGTGCTGTATAGCCAAAAAAGCACAGGCTTCTAAATTTTAGGATAAAGATAGACAATCCAACAGAAAAATGAGAAAAGGGCAAGAGGGCAATTCACAGGAAAGAAAACTCAAGGAGCTCCTGTGAACATATGAAAACATATTCAAGCCCTCTATTAGAGATACATAATTAAAATGACAACGAGACACCACTTAATATATATTGGCAAAAAATGTAAAAGTTGGATGTTACCAAGTGTTAACAAAGACATGGGACAACAGCAACATACTTAACACTGCAGTGGGAAGTGCAACCATCCTGAAAAGAACCATCTCCTAAAGCAGAAAAAGAACACACTGCATGATCCATTAATTCCATGTATATGTGTTCCCTAGAGAAATCTTGGACATGTATGCAACAAAGATTAATAAGTGACTTTTCACTGCATCATGTTTAGCAAAATACTAGAAACAAACTAAATGCCCATCAAAAGGGAAATGAAAATAAACTGTGGAACATTCATATCTGAAATACTATATGGAAGTGAAAAATGACCTAAAGCTCAATCAATATGGGTAAATATTATGATGAATTAACAAAAGCAATTTGCAAAATGACATATACAATATAAAATCATTTACATAACTATATATATCCTTATATATTTATATAAAGTGCAAAATATCTCAATGAAGGGGAACTTTGGAAATCTCCATGAAAATTACAAAGGTACTACTTTTGACCTAGCAATTCTGTTTTAAGAAATTTTCCCTACAGAGATGCTCACACTTGTGCTAATCACTTATGTATCACATTGTTTTTGTAGCACTGTATGTATCAGCACAACATTTACTGAAAACAACCTAAATGTTTATCAGTAGGGGACTAATTAAAGAAATTCCGATCGACGTATACCATGGAGTGTTATGTGGTTGTGACAAACATAAAGGTAATCTTTATGTCCTGAAATGAAAACCTTGCCAAGAAAAATCAGGTGAAAGAGCAAGCTGAGAAGCAGTATGTACTGTAAAGCTACCACTTATATTAAACCGGAAAATAAAAGAATATATATTTGCTTGTATGTATAAAATCTCTCTAGTTACATAGTTTGGAGTGTTACATCTCTAGAAGTTACCAAAAAGAAAAATTTGGTTGCATGTGGGGAGGAAAACTGACTGGCTGGAATAGCAGACAAGGAGAGACTTTTCCATTCATACCTTTTTGAATTTTTAATCATGTACTACCTATTCAAAAATATATTAAAACATTTTAGATACAAAATAAGACTACAATTAATTTTTTTAAGATATAAAAGCATGCATAGGAATGACAAAATTAAGATGGTTCATTCAGTATGAAGAGGAAATAGGCCCACTGAGGCTTCAACCATATTTTTAATACTTTATTTCTTAAGCTGAGGGTTGTAAGAATGTCTGTGTGCAGTTCTCTACATTTTTTGTGTACATGCAAGATCTCACATAAAAGTAGGGGGAGAAGCTAATGACATAAATCATGGCACCTGATATGATGTGTGCACCTCAGTGGTAATCAGCCGTTGATAGTTATCATTTAGGTACAGAGGAAGAGGGCTGGTGGTGGAAAATCTGGGTATATTCTAGCTTTTCTATTTATAGCCTCAAACCAAACTTAAGTTTTTTAACCCTCAGTTTTTTCACCTACAAAATGGAGTTAATATCAACACTACAAAGTACCAGAAATGGGAAAAAAAAAAAAAAAAAATGCACAGTTCATTTGGAAAACCAAACAATTCAATCTACGTCTTGGGTATGTTAGGAGAGGTGAGGGGGGCAACAGATGAGTCTGAAAAGGTAGAAGACCTGAGAACGTGGAAGACCTTGTAGGACATATTAAGAAGCATGACTCTGTCTTGTGAGAAATCATTGAAGACAAACATTTAAAAGATAATAGTAACAACCTTTACAGTGCTTACTATCCACCAGGCACAAAGCACATTACATATATTAACTCATGATTTCCCCAATTTTTATCCCAATGTCATAGATGAGAAAACTGAGGCACAGATATAAGTTTTGTTCTGGATAAGCTGATTTTGAGGCATTTGTTAAGGTGCTAATTACGTCAGTGAACAAGTTGTATAAATTTAACACTGGGAAAAACCCAAAACTACAAATCTCATTCTCAAATACAAAGTAATGAAGCAAAAAAGGATTCTTAAACTAGGGAAAATCCTCTTATATCAAATAAATTATTACAAAGAAGTACCCAGTTGAATATAATTTCAAGATCTAATAGATGGCTTTCTTTATGACCAGATAATACCAAATTGTATCAAACACTCCTGCTCATGATGTGCCTGGTTTCCATTCCACTTCCACTTTCAAATGATCTGTGTATAGGTAGTTCTCAGCGCTCCTGGTTTTCCTTCTGCCTTTCTCACTGTTCCTTTCTCAATCTTTCTTCTCCCCATGTACCCCTTTTGACCACTCCACACAATCTCCTTCACTCCAGATCTTATTAATAAGCTGGTTGCAAATCCAGAACTGCAGTAGCCTCACTGAGCTTTAGATATGCCCCAATTATCTACCAAAAATCCTCCTAGGATGTTTCATAACTTCCCTTCTCCCTCTAACGTGCCTTAGCCATTGCCAAAATTTATCAGAAGGTTGTCTCATAGTTTTGTTTATCACTATTTTTCTTCAACATCTTCTTAATGAAGTTTAATATACCATGAGTTATGAAAATGTGTAAACTATCAAGAAAACCTGAAAAGAACTTAGTAAATGAAGTACCCTTCTGAAGAAATTGATTAAACTTCATGACTTCAAAATAAAACTAAAACCAGTCAGGTGTGGTGCCATGTGCCAGTAGTCCCAGCCACTAGGGAAGCTGAGATGGGAAGATCGCTTGAGCTCAGGAGTTCAAGTTTAGCCTGGGTAATATGGCAAAACCCTATCTCTTAAATAAAGCTAAAACAATTTTGCATTTCCATAATGTCTTATCAAACTGCTTTTATATTTATGACAACAACTCACTTTCACTGTAAGATAATTTTATTAATGAAAAAAACAATGATACTAAGAATTTAAATGATTTGTCTTTGGTTACAATTATCCAGATGTACAGGTAGGGGCAAAAAATATATATATACACACACACCTATTCATTTTTACTCCTGCTTAGATGATAAGTAATTAGTCTATATTAGAGCTTCTTAAGCTCTGTGTCCACCAAGATATTGATCCCCTCTGCTCTCAGGGGAGTCACCTGGGTCAGAAACCCAGGGCCAATTACCAGCAGCCACATACAGCTTCATGCATTTACCACAGCATACCAGTGGACCACAGAAATAGGATTTTTGATATATGCCAAGAGAAGCAGGTTGGGAAGAACTGTGTTTAAGGTATTTCACGCTATTTAGTATAGTTAATTAATTTTTTAAAAATTTTAACAATTTTAAGTGAGTTATTATCTTAACACAAAATTTAGAAATTTATTTTAAGATTTAAACTAACTGCTTTCAACCCCATTAACAGAATACACCACTTATCAGAAATAAGCAAGCACTTTGGTCTCACTATGATATACTCTTCATTAGTAAGGCAGCTAAAACTGGACAGCATCATAGTCCAAACTAAAGGACATCTTTAGCTCTCCTCAGTTAGCTATCACTGTATTCCAAACACTTACCAAAAAGAGGGTGGAGACAGTAACTCAGGAGGACAAATTCCAGACGTGATTAATAATAATACCTAGTTACCTGAGATGCCGAAATAGCATGTATTGACTTGTGACTATGTATGACCGTGGTTATTAAGAAATTCATTAAAATGTCTTACACATCTAGACTCAAAGGGTTCTAAAGAGCAATTCTCTTTTGGAGGGGGTTAGGGGTAGGAAGCCATGGAAGAAATTCTCAGGTTCCCGCCAATCAGGAATTTTTAACTGCATCTTACCTGGTTTTTATTTGGATTCTCCATGAAGACACACTGCTTCATTATGTAGGAGACAACAGCATTCCCTCCTAACGCAGCAACATGAGCTCTCACCATTGCAAACACTTCAGCAATAAAAGCATGGAGAAAACCACTGACTCCTCCTTCCTAAATAATAACACACAGGAAAATCATACCATAGATACATGTGTATGGATATAGGAATATATACAAAATGTCAAAGAATATATATTAAAACATCCTAAATTATCTTAATATACCAAATAACTTAAACTTCCCTCACAATGGGGATTTACTGAATGAACAAACATTGACTGAACACATGTCCAGGCAAGGATTTACTACATTTACTTTACAGATGATAAAACTGAAGCCCGGAGAATCTGTAACTTGCCCATGACTAGCTATGATCAAACAGCTAGTAAGTAATGGCAGGGCAAGAATTCAAATTGTGCCTCCACCTTCAATATCTCCATTAAATCATGCTCATCATCATTAAAACAAATTGATGATAAACCTAAACAATAAAACTTACCTGCTATCCATATCTCTCATTCTGAACCTGAACCGTGTTCAATCAAACTTGCCTTTTTTTCAGTTTCTCAAATGCACAAGCACTTTTCCTACCTCAGGCTCACTGGCACATGTTGCTCCTGAAGACTTTTCACTCAGTTTTTTTTTTTGTTTTTTCCACAGAACAACTCATTCACTCCTTGGTCCCAATTTACCTATAATGTCTTCAGAGATACCTTCTCTGACTGTGAACTATAAGTTGAAGTCCTCTATTACATTCTCTGATAGCCTCTGTTCAATTTCTTTATATTACTTACTCTCCCTAGTAATTAGATACTAATTATATGATTTATTTGTTTTTGTCTACCATGCTCCAGTTCTACTAGATTGTAAGTTCCATTAGGTCAGGGACTGTATCTGTTTTGCATACAACTATATGCTAACATCTAGTTCAACAGGTGCATATAATAAGAATTCTACACATAACTGTTAGGAAATAAAATCCAGTAGTTCAGGGTACTTTTTCCATATTCAAAAACAAGGAAAACAGAAATCAAAGGCTAGTCAATAGCTTAAAATGCTTTTCAACCTAGGTTTCCACAAATTCTATTGTACTTATTTACAGTCTAGGAGGAAATTTCCAACTTTAAACTGGAAGGGGAAAAATCCATCTTTCTGAAAAGCCTGAGGATACTACATATAGTTTTGTAAAGATATCTCTTTTTGTAGTTAAGGAATTAAGGGAGTTGCTTCAGCCTGCCTCCAACTCAATCATAGTTCAGTATATTTTTCTTTGACTTTTATCAATTTCCTCCTGTTTATTAAATCAAAAAATTCTGACGACACAGTAGCTCTGTAGAGGATTAATTTAAAAAATATTAATTAACTGTAAGGAAACAACTCAGGCAATTAACACATTTGGAATATTGTGCTACACAGTTAATATTATAAGTTTCTGTTGAAGGAAAATCCACCAAGAAGCAACATTTTGAGGTATGGGAGCTTAAGTAGTCAAGAAGGCTTAGGAAATAAAATTTTATGGATTCAAAATAGTGTAATATCCATGTGCTACCAAGAGCAAGTAGAAAGGTTAATTCATAATACATGCCAGCTTTTCGCACCAAATCTTTGTCAAATGTAAATGGATGTAGAGAAGTATCATCTATTTTAATTCTCTATCAAAAGGTTTTTGAGAATATCTTGATAGTTTATTTTTCATCTTAACATAATTAAGAGTGATATAAAAACTAATTTATCTTTTTTTGGGGGGAGGAGAGAGTCTCACTCTGTCACCTAGGCTGGAGTGCAATGGTGCAATCTCAGCTCACTGCAACCTCCACCTCTCATGTTCAAGCAATTCTTGTACCTCAGCCTCCCGAGCAGCTGGGATTACAGGCATGTGACACCACGCCTGGCTAATTTTTCTATTTTTAGTAGAGAAGGAGTTTTGTCATGTTGGCCAGGCTGGTCTCGAACTGCTGGCCTCAAGCAATCTACCCGCCTCGGCCTCCCAAAGTGGTGAGATTACAGGCGTGAGCCACCATGCCTGGCCTAATTTACCTCAAAGAAAACATCCATCTAAGTAATTAAATAATCTGTCAGAAGCTATTCATTCATTTACACAAAAACATATTGTGTTTACTCTGTGCCAGCTACTGTGCTAGGCGCAGGATGGTGAGTATGTTATTAAAGATAGCCTGCAGGCTGTTATTCCTAAGAAAGTATAGAAACACTGCTGGTGAAAAAGGGCACAGCTAAGTGTGCCTTATTCGTCTTTATAATGAATATACTTTTTAAAAATACAAACTGCAGCTAAAGTAAAATTTGAAAAGATTATTGGATGTCACACTTCAGTAATTAAAAAATTTCCCTATTCACAATATTAATTTGCTTGGTAGCCCCTGTTCCTTAACATATGACATTATATAATTTTTTTTAAGTTTAAATTCCTGTGTTATAAAAGATATAACAGGCTGACTCTGATTCTGAACTTTTTCCACATCAAGTAAAATATTACAACTTGTTATTTAAAAACCAAATTAAAGTTTAATGATACTCAGTGTGAGATAAGATTGAAGAAATGTCATCCTCATACACTAATGGAGAGAGTAAAAGATGAGCAGCTTCATTCCTTTCTCAGTAGGAAGAAACAGCAGAGCTAAATTACATAAAGTATCTCTTTAGACATATATCCATAATAGAGTCCTCTATTATTTCTAAATGTGATCTGTCAAAAGTTGCTAAATTACTGAGAAAATGAAGCTGTTCTTTCAGGGCTATTTTAAACCTCTATTTGAACACAGATATTTGTTTTATTTACTATATGATAAGGTTCTAAGATTTTTAACAATAAATAGGTTTAAAACTGACACAATTCTTGTGATAATCCTAGCTGCTAAATGAAATAAACTCTAGACTCAATCCAGATAGATTATTAAAATATAAATAAATATTTGTAAGTTATTTTTGGCAAAAAATAACAATTTGAAACTTGTTTGGTTTTGTTACTAAATCTTCAATCAGAGAAAACTCAAAAAAACAATGAAATAACTTCTATAAAATTACCTCCCGAAGAGAAGTAGTCTCTCGAATAAAAAACATGTTAATTATCCCAAGATACTTAGTTATTTTTGCTCCAGGAATAAAAGAAAGAGGTGTCATCTTAACAACCCCAACTGTGGAATTTGCACAAGGTGGAGCAGAACGATTCCGGAAATTTCCATCACCCACTGGACTTGCTTTTTCAACTGTCACGGCTAAAATTGGAGAAAGAGGAGAAAACATTCAGAACAGACGCTGGTAACACAATTATTCCCTGAGGTTTCCAAATAAGTGGTGACAACATTCAGCTGTCTGTGAGGCTAAGCCATGTCATGAAAGAAAAGAAATTATCATGCACTGCATGCAATTAAAAAAGAGAGACAGAAAAACATGAGAGGAAATGCTGGAATGGAATTCTTTTGGAAGAAAAATGGCATTCCTGCAAAAGAAAATGTTGATGCAGTATAGCTACACACACAATGATTGGTTATAAAGTGAAGAAAAAGAAAAAGCGGCAGAGCATTAAAATTATCTGCTGTAGGAACAAATTATTACAAGGAGAGTGTGAAAGTTGTTATATTTCCCAGCGCAATTTTTCCATCTTTTTCAGACGACTTCATCATTGTCAACTTGTAGATAAACCTTATGTTATCTAATTGTAAGATATTTGCTTTTTCCAAACCTTTTTGAAAACCAACTCATAGTTTTAAAAGCTTAACACAATGACCTCTGCTAGCTAAAAGCTGGTTGTTTACAAAGTAAAAAAAAAAAAACAAAAAAACAAAAAAAAACAATAGCTACCACTTATTAAATAACTGCCATAAGACAGACATATATATATCTAATCCTTACAACAACCCAGAAATATAGGCTATCATCATCATTCCCATTTCATGCATGAGGAAATGGAAGCTTAGAGAAGTTAAGTAACTTGCCCAAGGTCTGATAGCTATTAAAATGGCACTTCTAGGATTCAGAACCAGATCTGGCTGGTTTCACATCCTATGTTATTTCCTGTGAAATGTAGTTTTTTCCCCTTCTAATATACAGTAAGCTCTTTCACTCAAATACATTTACCTCAAAATTTACCAAAACACATGGGGTAAAGATAACATATAAGTAATGATTCTGATTCTAGCAGTAAGGTAATAACTACTTTCTCTCCAGAAATTCTTTACTCGTTTAGCCCTCTGCATATCACACTTAAAAAACCAACAGATGCCACATACTAAATAGTACCTTGGGTCCTGGAAGAATGTCTCTTCAATAAGAGAGTTGGTAATTTATTTTCAGCTAGAACAATATAATATCTATTTATATACTTTTAAAAATGCCTGCACAAAAAGGAAAATTTTAAAAACACAATTCTATAGGTAAAACTAATAAATCTAAAGGCCTTTCAAAAGCTTTTCCTAAATGACCCTTAGAGTCTGCAGCTTTCACACTCTAATACATGATGGATTGGCAATGTTATTACTGGGTAGTAAGGTCTAGCTTTTACCACTGGGAAATCAGGGATATGTTTCTCAGATTATCATAATGTGGTAGAAACATCCGCCTACTTGTCTTAATTGATCCACGCCTTATGGTCTGAGCTTTCAGTTTAATGAGCTCTATCCAGCTGCTGCATCTGTCTGCAAAGGAACTGTAATCAACTGACGTTGCTGAAAACACAGACAGAAAACAAAAGAAAAAACAAAGAAAAAAATATGGATGATGTCTCTTACTCGTCTTAACACTCCTTTCGATGATGTAATTTAACTGTAACTCAGAAAAAGAACGGTCCTTTTCAAGTCAGATAAGAGAGATAGTAAAGAGTCAAGCTTTAGACACTGATTTGTCCAAAACCAAGTTCTCAGTTAGCAGGCTGAGCATTTTTGGTGATGTCATAGTTGTGTGGTCTCTTAGGGAGAGCCTGATTGGGGTCTAACATAAATATCAGTGAAAGGACCACATACTGCGCTTTAACTAACTTTATTTCCTACTCTTCTTAATTTATAATATTTCAGTTGTTCCTATTTTATAATCAAAACTTTGTGAATAATTCATTTCCCTAGTTTTACCCTAAAATTTAAAAAAAAAGAGAGAGAATCAAATGTTGAAGAACACATTTTAAAAAGTTACTAGTTGACTTATCTGTTATTAAAATATCTTCTTTCTACAGTCAGTAAGAGGAAAACCAAAGGGCCATTTTTGTTAATGTTTTGTTTCCATGTCTGATTTTGGGCAATGAAGCCTCTGATAATACAGGGTTGGGGCAGGTGTGAGCCTCACAAGTTCCCCCTTTTTAAAAGAATAACTTTTACCACTGCTAAGCTGGGAAGAAATTTTAAGGAGCTAAAATTTTATGCTTAGAAACTGGGAAACCATTAACATACTAAAAAATTTAAATATTAGTTTAATTGATGTTTTTTAAAAGAACATATTCTACCTACAAAAAAAAAAAAAAAAAAAAAAAGCCAGATTTTGGTGTCTATGCCATATTGTCCAGTGCATTTCTTTGATGTCTATAATTTCATGCACCACCAAACTAGAATTTTACACCTTTGGTGACTATTTGCTTAATTAGACAAACTCACCTCTCTGTGCAGCTGGTATACCTGAGTTAGAACTTGCACTCTCCAGGTGTTCTAATAAGACAATATGAACAACATTAGCTCGGATGCTAAGTACAAGCCAGTACCTCTTCTTTGTTATTTGTTAATACCTCTATAAGCCAGAAGAATAGAAGGAAATCTTTATGGCTTCATTGCAAAAGCAAACCAAATAAAAGCATTTAGGTTTAAAATGCAGTTTCTATTGACACATGAAAACTAGCTCAGTTTATAAATACCATGCCAAAGGAGACTACTTGCTTACTATAACACAAAAAAAGTTTCAGAAACTTCATAGTCACAAGAAAATAATAAACATAGTAACAAATGTGAGTATGATGAAAGCAGGATGTGAGACCAGGCAGAGAAAAGGGCCAATGTGTTGGGAAGAATAGCTGAAATGAAACATAGAGGGGAAATGTTTGCTGCGGGGAAGAGCCTGTAAGATTAAAAATTACAGACAAGATAATGATTATGCTTCATAGATCAGCATAAGCTGCTCCCTAGTCTTAACTCTCCTCACCACCAACTTCTTCATTCAAGGACTTCGATATCAACAGCTCCCTCTGGCGGTATCAAGACTTTGCAAAACTAAAAAATGAGTTATCACAGAGATAACTAGGAATCCCAGGCAGTATCACTGCCTTTCCAGTAACCTCATAACAGTAGCATCCAGAATTTTCCCTGATATTTTTTATTACAGGTATTTAAGGTATTGTACAAATTTAAATAGCACTATAAAAAAACTTCATAATTTTTAATGCTCATGTTCTACCCACATTAGAATATTTAAAGTTTTGTTTGAAAGAATTTTACAACTAAAAGAATAGTGTTGCCAATTTAGAAATAACTCATGAATAGCACTGAGAATAATTTCGGTTGGCCAGTTTAAGTATAGATAAATTGATAGATACAATTTTTTAATTTCTACTTAATGTGTTGATTTTTTTGATAACATGCTGAAATTAATTTTAAAAACTTTTCAAAACATTATTTGTACAGAATGTTTCTACCATAGAATATTGCTGCTAATTGAAAATCCAATGCAAGTATCTCACCACGACCCACCAACACAATTTTTTTTTTTTTGAGACGGAGTTTTAGTCTTGTTGCCCAGGTGGGAGGGTAGTGGCACGGTCTCAGCTCACTGCAACCTCCACCTCCCAGATTCAAGTGATTCTCCGGCCTCAGCCTCCCAAGTAGCTGGGATTACAGGCGCCCACCACCACGCCCAGCTAATTTTTTTATATTTTTAGTAGAGATGGGTTTTACCATGTTGGCCAGGCTGGTCTCGAACTCCTGACCTCAGGTAATCCGCCTGCCTCGGCCTCCCAAAGTGGTGGGATTATAGGTGTGAGCCACCACACCTGGCCCACAGTTTTTATAAAGCAATTGACCACTAGCTAATACTGCAGCATATACAGAGCTGATAAATAAAAGGGATCACCAGGTGGAGTTCACGAAAGGCCTGTGAGGATACCATGCTGTGGACATGCCCTGACCATCATGCTCGCTGACTGGAGATCTAGATAGGAAAAGTCCTCCTGATTCAGGATCTTGAGGGACTTTGGAAGTCTAGGAGATGAGACCTACAGAAAGACCAGCACAGAGCTGACACTCAGAGGCTTACCTGATCTGCAGGGACACTCAGCACAGAAACAGACTCAATGGAGAGACTGGGACACCAACTGTCCTACCCCTAACTTACATATCCCGAGAGGGTCCTGAGGCTCTCATATGTCTTGTGCAGTATAGATTTGGTTGGTGTAGAATTACAGAACATATAGCTGGTATTAGGAATTCCGTGCATTTTTTTAAACTGCAGGGGAAAGAGGAATGGCTTAAAAATTTCTGAAAAATCACTAAAACTAAAATCTTTTGTATACCTTGATATTATCTGAGTAATATCGAATTCCCTAGTAGGAACTGCGTATATTTTAATGGCAAATGTACAAAGAAAGAGCTTACCTGAGTATGTATTAAGTATCTGTTCCCATCTCTAATATCAAGTGGAAAAAACAAGGTACACAATGATATGTAAAATACTTGTGTTTTTTAAAAAGGATGAATAGAGTATCTTTGAAAGACAGACAGCAAACTGTTAAAAGTAGTTGCCTCTTGGGGAAGAAAATGGAGAAGGGAGCTTTATTCAGGACTATATGATTTTTGTAGTATTTGAATTTTTCGCGATATACATGTATTACTTTTACCCCACAAAATTTATAAAGGGTGAAGAGGGAAAAAAGGGAGGGAAAATGTTTATTCCCTGCCCTCAAATATGAATGTATCTGAATAAAAATCTGAAAACCAAAGTTTTTAAGGGAGAAGATTTTGATTTCACTTAGGGGGAGCAGGTTCATCTTTTAACATGCTTGCTATCTTGATTTTTCTCCCAGAAAAAAAAGGCCCAAGAGGCCCAAGGCCAGCTGGTCCCAGCAGCAGAGAGACATCAGCACCTTGGACTGGTTTGAAAACCTCAAATGTCTGATGACCTCAAACTCCCAGGTCCTCTGCTCCTCCTGATCAGAGTTTGGCTTCTCAGGTGATAGGCTTTTCAAAAGAGAAGGTACTGCAGATACATGCAGTCTGGCTCACTGACAAACTGGGAGTTCTGATTTAAAAGAAATAAAACAATATGCAATCTCTAGGCTAATACTAATTTTAAAACAACATATTTCATTATTCAAGGGTAGAAATCTCCTCAAGTCTTTCAGACTTTGTTGAGTTGTGCTCAGTTGTGTGCCATTTGTAGATCTATATGGAAGAGTCTGAAACAAATGCTTTTCATGTCAGATCTCCCTTCTAGCTGCAGGGTCTCAAGCCACACAACAGTCCACTTCCCTTATAATTTGGTTTCCCATTTAATACAAGAAGAAGATTATTTTGCATTTTTTTAAAAGTCACCATTAAGTGATAACCCTGCAAGCCCCAAATAAATGACCCTAGAAACTTAGCAAAGCAAAACAGGGCTATGGTTTATTATTCCCCTAGTGCACTCTAGCAATATTTAACAAGCCCTGTGTCTAGTGGTGTGAGAGGGAAACTAACCCAGGTTAAAAGCAATTTAGTGGAAATGAGCACATTATTGACAAAAATGATTCTTCCTCCCTCAAACAGACAATCTCCAGTGCATCTAAAGTCTGAGACTTTTCCATTCTTCTAAATAACTTGTCGTAATCAATGGCAAAGGTATTTGTTAGCTGCAGTAATTATTTGAATGTATGTGCCCTCCAAAACTCGTTGAAATTCAACTGTCATTGTAACAGTACTAAGAAGTAGAACATTCTGGCCAGGGGCAGTGGTTCATGCCTGTAATCCCAGCAATTTGGGAAACTGAAGTGGGTAGGTACGTTGAGCTCAGGAGCCCAAGGCCAGCCTGGGCAACATGTTGAAACCCCATCACTACGATAAAATATAAACATTAGCCAGGCGAGGGGGTGCTAGTGGTCCCAGCTACTCAGGAGGCTGAGGTGGGAGGATCGCTTGAGCCCAGGAGGTAAAGGCTGCAGTGAGCCAAGATCGCAGCACTGCACTCCAGCGTGGGGGACAGAGTGATACCCTGTCTCAAAAAAAAAAAAAAAAAGGCCGGACGGTGGCTCATGCCTGTAATCCCAGCACTTTGGGAGGCCAAGGCAGGTGGATCACTTGAGGTCAGGAGTTCGAGACCAGCGTGGTCAATATGCTGAAACCCTGTCTCTACTAAAAATAAAAAAAAAAAAAAAAAAAAAAAAATTAGCCAGGCATGGTGGCAGGCACCTATAATCCCAGCTACTTGGGAGGCTGAGGCAGGAGAATCACTTGAACCCGGGAGGCAAAGGTTGCAGTGAACTGAGATTGTGCCTCTGCACTCCATCCTTGGCGACAGAGGGAGACTCCATCTCAAAAAAAAAAAAAAAGAAAGAAAAAAAAAGTAGGACATTTAAGGCCTGATTAGGCCAGATCTCCACCCTCATGGATGGGATTAGTGCCATTATAAAAAGGGAGGTTTGACCTCCTCGTGCTCTCTTTTTGCCCTTCTGCCCTGTGATAACGCAGCAAGAAGGCCCCAGCCAGATGCTAGTACCTTGATAATGGACTTCCAACCTCCAAAACTGAGAGCCAATAAATGCCTGTTCTTTATAAATTACACAGTCTCAAGTGTTTTGTCACAGTAGTACCAAACAAAGATAAATACAGTAATAAATTTCTACACTGATCAGTACCTTTTTTGACTACCCATTTTATATCATTAGAATTTACAGATCATCTTTGCTCTAAATAATTAAAAAATATTCGAGAAAATCTTATCTGAATGTCTTTTAAAAATTATTAAAACTAAAAAAGTTACTATAAATGATTAACTAGTTACTACAAAAGTTAACTACAGTTACTACAAATGATTCTCTGGCAGATTAAAATTGAGAGTCATTATAATTTATGTTTTATTTTCCTATTTAAACATTCTCAGTTTTATTATGATCAAACCTGGGTTTTATGTTTCTTTAGGAATTTCCATCACTGCATTGATTAGTTATGCTTTATAAGTATAAAATCTAACTTCATGACTGGGGTAGACAAATGATATACCTAAACATTCAGTATCAACCTGATCTATAACAATACTCAAATACTGATGAATTGATAAGGAAACTGCCATATTACAGTTACAAATTACTAAGGCATACCTAAAGATAAAACTAGCTTCAATTTGGACAGTTTACAAGGGAAAAATTCAACTGTGATACCTCGGTAGTAGATATATTAGATAACAAAGACAATTAACTTCCCTGTTTGGGTCATTTAAGTTTCTAATTAAAGGTGTACGACATCCTAAACCACTTGTCTTTCTTCTTCAATCTGCTTCTTACATTTTCCTGCTTCCATTTCCAAGCATGCAATCCCCCTCTCACTCCTATCTTTTATAGCTTCTCTTCCACATAATCCGTTTTCTGTCAGTAACTCAATGCAATTTTTCTTTGCTTTTTACTCCCTCTTCCTCTAACCAAGGATTTCACTGTCCCCAAGCTGCCTTGAAGAAGCTACTGAGATAAAGATTCTTTATTCCTACTTCTCCATCAATTTTTTTCCTTCCTTCCTTTCCTTTCCTTTCCTTTCTCCTCTCCCTCCTCTCCCCTCCCTTCCCTTCCCTTCCTTTCCATCCTTCCTTTCCTTCCTTCCTTCCCATTTCTTGGATGAGTTTTTCACAGATTTTCCTCTAGTTAGTTTCTGGTTTTTGCATTTTCTTCCCCCGAGCATCTCTTTCCTTTTAAAACTTGCCATTGATTATTTGGCCATCCAATAACATCAAGAATTTTAGCAGCTTTTTATTGTTGCTGCCACTTGGTCATAGTGACAAAATGTATTTTTTTTTAAAATAGTAACAACAGACATGCAATGGACTATTAATATATAAAAATGCTGTTAATTAGTATAAGGAATTATATATAGTCATAAGAATTCAAACCGTTAGTTGGTAGGAAAAGTAAAAGATAACTTCTGTATTTTTTACAAATGTACACTTCTAATTGCTAGTTTAAAATAATGTTAGCAAGACATTAAATTCAAACAGTTAAACTATTTTAAAATCAAATCTGTGAGAGAGACTGTCTCTAAAAAGAAAAAAATCTAATTTGGTTTAACAAAGAAAAAGTAACTCTTCTAGCCTACAATAAAAAACTTCTGATGTAGACACCCAATTTTGAAGTATAATGTATTGTGGGTATAAGCCAACTTGTTTTCTTTTATATTGAAATCCAAATTTTAACCTATGCTTGCCACAGCAGTCAGCAGCTAATGTAATGAATAGAGTATTCCTGCTAGCCTATAGCTTATGCCACTGAACATGAGGAAAGTACTCTAGTGAAAGCAAAAGGAAAGCAGGAAACAAGATGGGTATTTAAAAATATATACATATCTTCTATACAGTTTCACTCAACGGTATTTAAAACTAAAATTGACTTAATTAAACCTTTTTAGTTTTTAAACGATCAGTGTTTTAATGAAAACTATTATCCTACCTTAGGTAATATTTTTTTAAGAACTTGAAATATATTTAAAGTGGTATATGATTTATACACACTTGTCTAATCTAAGTTCTTAAGCCTTACAATACAGCAACTAATAGCTCAAGATGTAAGCCTTTAAATATTTCTCTGAAGTAATATGCTAACCTTTTATAAAAATTACATATATAAAATTCTTGAGATAAACTGAAATCTATGAGAAAAATCTTGCCGGTGTTTTTTTACTCTTCTCCCAGATTACCTCAACCCAGACTCCCCCCATTTTGCTCATTCTTTTTTTCTATCTATCTATCTATCTATCCACCCATCCATCCATACATTATTTTTAAAGTCTCTTGAAAATCATTTCAGAGAAAAACTCAGGTTTGGATATCAATGATGAGAAAAAAACATGAAAATTGTATTAAAAGTTTGCTATAGCTATCATTTTTCTCATATCACACTCCTGTATAAACATAAATAATTTATGTTGATATCATATCATCTATCCTTTAATAAATTATTTAAGCTCAGCACCAGTTAATATATCAAATCAGAAAAATCAAGATAACCAGCAAGGTAACACCAAATCAACCATAAATTTGAGACATACATCAAACTACTTTGTTACCTTTAAAAACAAAACCAAATATAATAAACGATGGAAAGAAAAAATTGAACATGGATGGACAATTCAGGCCGAGGCTTACTCTACACAGTGAAATAAGATACACATTATTGAACATTTCTTTACATGACATTCACCCATTTTCAATAACACAAAAAGACAATGAAAGGTTTATCTACAAGTAAAAAGATGGAAGTATTAATAAACACACTATGCTTAGACTAATCCCCTAGCCAATATAAAAGGAAATAAAAAATTTTAACAATCATCCTATTTGTGATTAAAAACATGAAATATAAACTGGAATTCAAAGTTACTGAAAGTAAAAAAAAAAGCTATCAGCTTATTCAACTTAACAAAACAATTTAAAAACTATACTTTTATTTATCAGCATTAGTAATTGACTTTTAAGCCTCTTATGGATGCATATTTTATAAAGCAGACAAATCTTCTGAGCATTTATCCTTAACACTCTTACCTTCCTCTCTTCCTGCCTATTTCCACTAAATGGCAATGCTTAAATTTTTCCAGACATTGCCTTCTGTCATGTTACAACACTCGATTACTCCATTTTTAAGACTCTATTATATTTTTCAGGCCTTTTCAAAACCTATCTTACTCTCAAATTTTCCAAAACATTTTGAGATAACTTTAAAAACTATATTTAGCCCATGTCCTCCTGAAAAGACCTGAGGAAGCACAAGACAATAAATAAGCATGGAACATAAACCACAATTCACAAAACTACAGAAATATTGACAGAAAGGTACAGATATACTTTTAAGTGTTTACTGATGATTTTACAATGCAATATTCAAGGAAAAGCACATAGGTTTTACAGTTAAGCACTTAGTATAAAAAGTTTTACATATATTAGTATTAGATGTGATGGTCTGATGATGATGATGATGACAATAAAGGGTGGCATGATCAATGGTTTTCAAACTTTTTGAGACCCTTTCTTCAAGTGAAATCACATACAGAAGATGGATATAAAAACACATGGAATCAAAGCTGCTGTTTCAGAAAAGTAGGGGATCCAGACACCTACCCTCAATCCCATCCTTCTCTGCTCCCTTTCACCCTGCCTCCTGGAAGGCCATGAGGTACCTCTGACAAACCTCTATGGTTCAGAGGAGCAGAATTTAAAATTAAAATTATTGGTTTAATTGATTAAAAGTTATTTGAAATCATTATTTATTTATTTATTTATTTATTTATTTTCTTGAGACAGGGTCACTCTGTCGCCCAGGCTGGAGTGCAGTGGCACAATCACAGCTTACTGTAGCCTCAACCTCCCTGGGTTCAGGTGATTCTACCACCCAGCTTCCTCGGTAGCTAGGACCACAGGCACATCACCATGCATGACTAATTTTTGTATTTTTTGTAGAGAAGAGACTCCTAGGCTCAAGCAATCCGCCTGCTTCGGCCTCCCAAAGTGCTGGGATTACAGGTATGAGTCACCGCGCCCAGCTGAACACATGTAAATTACAGAAGCTCAGTGTGACCTTGAGGACTAATTTAGCTTTTGATTTACTTTTCAAAAATAGGAATATGTTAATAATTGAAGAACCATAAACTACAGAAACCTGAGGAATTTTAAAGGTTAGAGAGAATCTTAATCTTTTCACATTTTACACATGAGGAGCTGAGGCTCAAAGAGGTTAAGCAATTGGTCCAAGTTCTCACACCTAATCCACAGCAGAACTGAGAGAAAAACACAGGTCGGTTGCTTTTCCAACCTACCTCATGGTCCCTCTCCATTCTCCCTAAAATGAGTTGCAAATATTTTAGGTACTGTTCAAATAGGACTTACTATACTCAAATTCTTATTTTCTTGTTTTTTAGTTCACAAAGTATCATTTTGCATACCACATACTAACGATCACATAAGCACCAGTTATAATTCCTTTGAAAACATTTTGAAAGCTACTGCAGAAGTGGAAAGTTGTCTTTATAGACAAGTCAAACTTAGAAAGCTTAAATCTAATCTTCTGCAAAATTCAGTAGGTATTAACAATATAGTAAAACAGAGTTAACAGGGACCCCAAGTCCACAAATACCTTTTCCTACAGAATAACAATCAATCAAACCTTTGTTGATTAGGTTTTAGGTTTTTTTGTTTTTGGGGTTTTTTTTTGGCCCCTATTGCAGGGTAAGGATGTAAGGATAAATGAAATTATACCTAGAAGTGATATGGAACTAACCATGAACAAAAACAAATTTCTGTATAAAGTAGATGTTAAAGAAAAAAAAAAACTTGCTGTATAGTGAGTTCAAGAAAGACTTTTCTTCTTTTTGAGAGAGGGTCTCCCCCTATCTCCCAGGCTGGAGTACTGTGGCACAATCGCAGCTCACTGTAGCCTTAACCTCCTGGGATCAAGCAATCCTCCCACCTCAGCCTCCCTCGTAGCTAGGATCACAGGTGTACACCACCACATGCAGCTAATTATTTATTTTTTGTAGAGTTGGGGTCTCACTATGTTGCCCAGGCTGGTCTTAAACTCCTGGATTCAAGCAATGTTCTCGCCTCAGCCTCTCAAAGTGCTGGGACTACAGGTATGAGCCAACAGGCCTGGCCCAAGGAAGACTCTTGACAGTTCTGCTTTCTGCCTGGAAGCTGTATTTAATTCATAAATCTGAACTCACATTCCCTTTGAATTTGATTTTTCCTCTCTATTCTTTCAAGGATATTGACATATGCTACAATTCTCTATGGAGTTCTAAATCAGAATTTTAGGTGATGACAGAAGGGAAAAAGGATCACAGTTACCACGTTACAAAGTTCAGAATCTGGAAGCAGCTTATTTTTCATCTTCGAAATATAAGACAAGATCTATTTATCTACTAAACAGACTTTGTACTGATTTAATAAAGATTCTGTTGACATATACGTAAAGTGAATATAAAACTATTCTGTATTATACATAATTTGGTATCAAATAACGAGTAGGAATCATAAAATAATATCCATTGTATTATAAGACATAAAAGTTGAATAGCTGATTTCAAATAACTATATCATTTCTCAAAACAAACTTAGTGAAAAACACATACTATATTTATCTAATACATAATGCTACAAAATAAGGTATAGTAATTTTAATTTTTTTGTAATAAAAATTATACTAAAATCAGATGAGAAAGGAAAACAATACCTCCCACTTTTCTCCAAAGATTATGCAGATCAAAATAGATTTATTGCTATTAAAGTAAGGAGCTATCAATTTGCACCGGAAAAAAAAAATTGCAGTGTCTTATGTAAGTACATAACAATGTTCTTCAATTATCGCCACAGCAAAGACCGGAAGCTCATCCCTTTCTCACTTGTACTACTCCCACTCAAAACCTCTTCATATATCCTCTGAAAAAAAAAGCATTCTGTTGTCCAGGAAAATCCAAAACTTTTTGTGAAGGTTTAATTGTTGCTGGAAAAAACTTACCAAATATAATATAAATATCAAGTATTCTATGTGTGAATAGTTACAGTGGGAAATCCAAACCTTTGAAAATAAAACTTTAACACATTAAGGTATGAGAGTGGAATATCACAGGAAAAATTACCTTAATACCTTATAATGAAATTACTTGAGAAATTAAAATAAGAGGAACATTAATTTATCCCCTTTATGAATATGAAGAAACATATAATGAGGGAATGAAGGATACATTTTCACCTCAAGGTAGTAAGATTGCCTATAATGAAGAAGCAGTGAAAGGAACTAGAAACTAGGATTTGTGTTTGCTTTTTCCCTTACTTAACCAACCTTTAACTGGTGGAAAAGGATGAGAAGGAAGTGAATCTGAACACAGTTCCAGTGGAAACTGTAAAAGTTCTTCATTATCTGTAGAGGCTAGAAAGGCAAGAAAAATACCAGTTATTTAGTAATGATCTATTATTAATTTTTTTAAATTAAGAATCTGTGACAACATACATATACATATTCTCAGCTCCACCTTCCCGCCCCAATTTTTTCTGGTCATTTTCTCTCTGATTTCTCCCATGGAAACCCTTCATCTACATGATGCTGAGACTGGTGCTATCTTCCCTGGTATGACTGTTGTGAGGCTTTAAGAAATTAATATCTGTAAGTAATTTAGCACAGTGCTTTGCAAATAATAAATGCTAGATAATAATAATTAATATCCTACACTTTGTCCATTACTAGTTTTTATGCCACTTAAACTGGTTACATGTCTTCTTTGACAAATATCGGAACACATAATCATTTAATACATCTACCTGACATTAACTCACTGCTCAAATCTTATCAATGCTATACATGTAGAATGTAATCAACTTTTAAAAGTTTAGGACTAATCGTGAATATTTCATTTAGCCAGTAAGTCATTCGAACTATACAAGAAAGTATAGTATTCCTCATTATGTGTTTTTCAGAACACATAGTTTCCAGTAATTTGGATTTCTTCAGAATATATTACGAATATTACTTTCTTTTTTTTTTTTTTTAATTTATTTATTATTATTATACCTTAAGTACTAGGGTACATGTGCATAACGTGCAGGTTTGTTACATATGTATACTTGTGCCATGTTGGTG
>NW_012101461.1:230368-393239 GCF_000951045.1 Mandrillus leucophaeus
AATGCTCATCATCACTGGCCATCAGAGAAATGCAAATCAAAACCACAATGAGATACCATCTCACACCAGTTAGAATGGCGATCATTAAAAAGTCACGAATATTACTTTCTAAATTTTACTGGATTAAGGCCACCTTTGTGAATCTGTTGAACACTATGGAACTTGTCCTGAAAATAATACACAGGCACACAATTGTGCTTACTACATCAGTAGGTCCTCAGATGCCTTGAAGACCTTGCCAGAGATCGTAGTACAGAAACCCTTATATTACTGCAGAATTAGTATGCTATAATTTAAGTCTAAAAAACCCAGCAGCATTCCCTATGTAAATATCAGTCAAATACCACCTAGTCATGTATGAAAAATATCAAATCAGCCATATGCTTATCCACACAGTTATCTTCACAAAGATGAACAGAAAAAGCAGCAAATATTCTTCAAGGAACAAGTAATTTACTGAATCCACCTGTCCTGTATATTTTATCACTGAACCATAACACAGACAAACACAAACCGAACTTCCTATCCAGTAAAGATTTACCTCTTTGCAACGACTTTTCAACAGGGGTTTTTGTGGTTTGCAAAGCCTGATTTTTGTCAAAAGTTATTGCAACTGCCGTGACTGTAACCTAGAATTATAGAAACAATATGGTTAGCAAAATAATCACTGCCAAAACTAAGTTTCTTACGTATTTTTTTCAGTACCATGGTACAACCTATACCAAATACCTTTCCTGGTTAAAATCCTCAACCAGAATTATATATAAATTCAGATACACAAACTACAACTATGCCAAACAGTTACATCTAAATCTCGATATTCCAGAAAGAGCTGAAGAACCTTCTCTAAAAAATGGGAACTGGTAAAATCCCACATGATGGGTACAGATCCTACTGTACACATGCTGGAGCTTACGTGCACTTACTCCCTCAGATAACTAAAGTTCAGAAAAAGAAACACACATGGCCTAATGCATACTAACATATATTTTGTAATACTCTGAGGGAAACTAGTATAAGTTACTTAATTATGGCAAAATTATGATAATGAAATAGATAATAAAAATAATAGATCAGATAAAGACTATTCTTTAATAATGGACTAAATCTTAATTACCTGAATTAATTCATCTTCAGGCAGAGATACTGTAAAATTTACATGGCAAAGGCAGCAGGGGATCATAGATCGTAGTTTAAAGTACAGGCTCTACACAATAGAAAATATTAGTAATGTCACCTTTTTTATTTAAAAATTTATAAAAGCTGATTTTCTTAATGTACATTATATTATAGTAAATGGAGAGTTAAAAAAAATTAAAACAAAACTGGTCCACTTTTTTTTGTGTATTTTTACACTAAGGATATACTTTTTAATATTTAATTAGACAATAAGATTTAATCATTTGTCAGTAAGTCACAAAAAACAATATAGTAAGTTTTTTTTAATGTACACATATACGCTAGATTTTTACGGAAGTTAAAGCTATTAACTAACAAACTATTTCTTTTATAGTATGATATAGTAAGGGGGACAGGACAACTTTAGTATCTCACCTGCTGACAGAGGTAAGATAAGGAGGTAGGAGTGATTCAGCCCACAACTTTGTAAAGTATTACAGGTAATACAGCAATATAGACACTTTTAAAGTTTCATTATCTTAGACGCATGAAATAAAATTTAGTCAGAAGGTTCCTACCTTGAGCAAATTTTCACAGAGATCATTAAAGTTCTTATTGAGAGCTTGATTAGTCAGGTTGAGGCTGCTTAATCTGATTACTCTTACTGAAGTGAACATCTAAATGTGGGGTGACAGAACATGTCATTTTATTATTTTTAACTAAATATTTTAACAGTTGATAAATTGCCAAATAATGAACAATATTAACTAACGTAGTAGAATAAGGATAGTATTTTAATTGCAATAAGGAGGTTAAAAAAAAACAAAAAACAAATATTTAGATGGAACTTATTAAGATAACTTATGTGTTATTTGCTTAAAATTAAGAAAAAAAGGTTTACCTGTATTTCAGATGTCCAATTATTTATACCGGGCATAATTTCTGTATTACAACTATAAAAGCCTGTCAAAATAAATTATAATCAAAATATATAATAATATTCCATTGATTTTTGTGTTAAATGACATTTTTCAATTATTACATGAAGTTCTAACTATAAAACCCTTCATTTTTTTTCTTCTAAAATTATACCTGCAGGAGACTTTAAACCATCCTAATAAATTATCATAGGTTTTTTTTTTCCATGTATAAATATAAAAGGACTAAAAATCACTTCCACCTAAGTTATGTTTTCTACCTTGGAGTAGCAAAGTACATGACAAGCTGTGACACTGTGGTAAGTCCTTCCTTTAAAGTAAAATTAGTACTGTAACAATTATGAGCTAAAACATTTATATATAAAAGTAGTTTCATCTCAAAGGTAATTTTTTTGTTCACCTGAAGGAGGAGGAACATCAGTAAGTAGAGAATGGACATCTTCCATGGCATCTGTGTCATCAATCTTAAAATAGAGAATAAAACTATTATATATGTAGTAAATGCATAATTATTTCACATTAAAAAGACTATTTATTAATAGAGTCAAGAAAAAGCAGAGTCATTTTTCCGTAAGGAAAAATATGTAACAAGAAAATTCTAGTATCAGTAAATTCCTCCACAGTAATAACCACAAATACTTCTAAGTGAAATATTTTACATACAAAGTACACTAAGTTAAAAAAGAAAGCTAGCTCTTTCTCAAACCTTTATGAGAATATGTTTCTAAAGACTTACAAAGATGTCATAAGCAATCATTATTCCAATTTGTTTAAATTAATAAAGTGTAATCAAATCCTTTGACTAAATGCAGAACTGCTTTACAATGGAATTAGGCAGAGATAAATTTAAAGACATATTTAATAACAGGTCTAAATTCTATTTTTCTAATAAAATAAATAGGTCTAAATTCTATTTTTCTTATATCACCGTATTCCACTGTGAATAATAAACAGGGAAACTACCCAGCTGGACAGGTGCTGACATTCATCTGCATCTCAGTTTCTAAGTCCTAATCTGCAGACTTGCTAAGCTTCTTCTTCCCACATCACCCTCAAGACTTCAAGAACCACTTTCACTTCCACTTCACGTGGCTACCCACAGTCACAGTCATACCTCAACCCACTATTCCCCAAAATGCTCCACACCCAGGATCTCGAGCATTCTCCAACTACAGTCCTGTCTCTTTGTCCTCTCTTACTGGATCTTCTACTTGCCCTCTGTCCTCTGCCCATGTTTGAAGCACTTTGTTCTCATGTGCCTCTCTACTTAGCCAGGATCCCAAGATCAGACATATCAATAATGCCCTAGATCAAACTTCAGGTAATGTTTGACATCACCTGGAAAGTTTGTTAAACAGATTCCTGGGCTCCACGTTTAAATTCTCATCTACTAGGTCTGAGGTAGGGGCCCAAGAATTTGCATTTCTTACAAGCTCCCAGGTAGAGCTGACGCCACAAGTAGTTACATCACACTTTGGGCAGCATTGTTCTACATAGTACCCTGGAACTTTTAGCCTCCTTGACCTGGCATATTTTCCATAACATATTTTCCATTCTCAGACTGTAGAGAAATGTGGGGAAAAAGTGGGGGACAAATAACCATATACGTTGGGTTTTCTACAAATTGACACTCTCACCTTAGATAGGCCTGTGCGTCTCTCATAGATCCTTGTTACAGCCACTGGCACTGTTCCTGACTCTTTAAACCTCCAATCTCATCCCAACACTATTCTACCACCAGCTTCCTGCTACACTGAGATCAAAGCATCTGATTTTTTTCTCTCTCAATTTACATCTTACTCATTTATTTTTCCTGTCCTTCGATATGAAAAAGAAAAATCTCTCTCTTTGGGAGCCAACCATTCTACAGGGGAGTGCAGAGGAGGCAGATCTAGGAGGAAGGAGTCTCCATCAACTTTTCATGTGATATTTACTCTCTGGGAAAGTTCCTAAAGTGTTCTGAGTATCTTTTCATAAAGATGGGTCAATTATACCTTTTGAATTCGGTAAGAAAATACTACACTCAGAATTCACAGTGTTTATATTAAAAAATGTTCTAGCTACAGTAACATACAAAAAAAGTAATAATTATAGTAAGTTAAAGAATGACACTTTAATTTCTTATTTAAATTCATTCAAGTTTATGAAAATAACTTCAAAGGTTTAATACTATTGTATCATTATTTCAACCCATACATTAACTTTTTCAGAACCATCTGCATTATTATATCAGTCACCTGGTATTGAACAAACATATGTTACCAAGTTCTGTTATTTTCAAGTTTGTTGTAATTTATATACTAATTTTTTAAATATTTATAACAGTTGCAATGATATAAAAGTATATTAATTTAGCATCTGAAAAAATGTGTATCTTAGCTTCCAAAACCTTTAAGAAATTAGTCCAATGCGACATTACCTCCAAAACAAAAGCATCTTTTTTCCCATGTGAAAGGTCTAATTCTGTAACTTCATCCGAGCTTTCTGATTGAGATCTTAGAAGTCTTGAGCGTTGCCTAGGTTCTGGGATGGGTGATCCTATAATCTCTTCAGATATCTCCTAAAAGAAATATAATTGTTTCATATTAAATGAGATTGTCTTTTCCAGTTTAAATTTTATATCTTTATATTAGTAGACACCTAGCTGTGGAGAAAAAGCCTGTAAACTATACTCAGTGAAGTCTGTACTTAAGTATAACCTTTATAACTAAACTTTTATAGAGGATATGGCAGCCTTAATGATACGAGGATATGGCAGCCTTAATGATACATGAATCAGAAAAATATATATAACTGTCACAGACATAACAAGACAAAACTGACATCCAGTGTACACACAGGACACTACAATGTGTATGGAATTGGCAGTCCTTACAGCCCAGAAATCCAGTACTCCTGGGTGTGCATATTTTCTATTCAGCATTATGAAAGTCCTAATAGGCCATAAAAATTTAAAGACTTACGTTCCTAGAAAGATTTCTAATCTTTTATATCTTTTCTTATCCACTGGTAATTTTTCAAAGCTCCACATAGCAAAACGTGGAATATGATCAATGTATGAGTATGAATACATATATACATATACTATGCACGTACTTGTTATTTATTAAGCTAAATAAACTTTGGTAGTTACAACAATGATCCTTTTAAGGTCAATGTATGGTGCACTACTGTATGGCTTAGTGAGCTTTTTGCTGTTACATAGCCAAAGATTGCTAGAGGTTCTAAGCACCTGTTGGCCACAATGAATGCTGGAAGAATGTGAATATGTGAAAACAAAAGCAAAAGGCATAGCCTATTGCTGATGCAACAGAGTTGTCTTTTTAATAAACAAGGAAATTGTACATAAAGTTCTTCAAAAATATATAGTTTTAAATGTTCATTGCTAGTACATACCTTAGATAAAAGGCTACCACTGCACAATTTCACAATGTAATGATCTATGGAGCACTTTCACATCCATTTATCTTATTTGTACTCCAAATTAATCTGCCCTCTATAAAGTTAACATTATAATGACTACAAAATGGAAAAGAGCTGTAATTCAGAAGTAAATTAGTAGTCTGCCTAGATCTGAAAACTAGAAAGTGTAGAGCCAGTCTAGATCAGTCTTTTGATACACAGTGCAACGTTATTCCCATTAGATACCACACAACTTTTTATAATTTTACAGTAGTTTTAAATTCTGTTATGCCTTTGTTCACAATGCCACAGACTTAATAAATATAACTGTCTGGTATTTAATACGTTCTATACTCATACTGAAATTTCATCACTAGTACTGTTATTCCAAGAGATATGCATCTTATTTTGATACCTTTGATTATCTACAGAAAGCTTAAGTGGTACTACACCTCTGTATTAGAAACATTTTTTAATGTATTGAGAAAAAATTCAAACAGCAGCATTTATTTCATTGAGGGCTATCATCCCAAGAGAAGGAACACCCTGATCCACATATTCAGGGTGGACATAACACAACACTGTAATGTATATAGTGGCCTGGTAATCAACCCTGTATACTGACTCTGTCAAACAAATGCTAAGAGATTATGCTAAAAGACTATAATGTAGTCAGTATCTACAATAAGGAAAGACATATTAGAAGATTCATAAACTGATGAGTACTGTTGTGAAAATACAGTCATCCTCAACACATGAAATTCATATATACTAAAATTTTTAAAATCATAATAGATTCACTCCCTCCTTCTAAATGTAAACTGTGTGACACACAGTAGCAGCTCAGTAAGTACTGAATGGATGAAGTAATTTAATTCATATTCTTATTTAAATACATCCCAGTCTCCAAAGACCTTACATTACAGTAAAGGAAGACAGATATATAAAAACTAAGTATAATAATATGTAACAGTTTCTATACAAGTACATACAGGTACAACAAGTACACAATGGAGGAAGAGTCCACTCTCCCTGTGGGAGGTCAGGATGGATTTACAGAGGTAAGAAACTCTGTTAAGTAAAAGAGTTCAGCTCATATCATTAGAAATAATAAATGAAGAATATATGAAACCCTAACACAAAGTTTTACAAATCACTTTTCCCAAGTGGCAGACTATAAACAGATGTTCAAATATCAAAATATAACTATCAAATAAAAATAATGTACTATAAAAATAAGCCGTCAGTAAAGTGGTGCACAAAGAACTTTTACAGTCTATTTTTCAAATATAAATATGTTAACACATCAACATTTGTATTCATTTTAAAGAAGCCCTAAGTCAGTACTGTTCAATACTAATATAAAGCAAGCCACATACATAATAAAGTAAAAAGAAATAGATAAAATCAATTTTAATAAAACATTTTATTTCATTCAGTATATCCAAAATATTAAATTTTTGACACATAATACAAAAATATTCATATTTTACACAGTTTTTTCACAATAAATCTTTAAAATCCAGTGTATATTTTATACTTACTACACATTTCAATTCAGACTAGTCACAAGTGCTCAAAAGTCACATGTGGCCAGTGGCTCCCACAGTGAATAATGAACAGTGCAGCTCTAGGTCATATCCTTAAAATTCCTCCCAAATTAACAACTATACTAGAATAATACGATGAAAGCTATACTTGTGATGCAACAATCCAGACACACTGTTCCAGAAGATCAGCCAGTTAGGTAAGACATTTAAAATAATAAAAACAACAACGATGTTATAATTTCCTTTTGTGAAAGTATTTTATTATCAGAGACTCATAAAAACAAAAAGTTTCATTCTAACTCCAACACATTTTTCTTTCAACTCAGACTACTGCCATTAGGCATCCACAGAGGAGGAAGCATTGTGATATTTATTGCAAAGTTGGTAAAAAGACTGATTAAAGGAAATGACTGGGAGCAAACTTGTAAAAAAAGAAACTGTAACTGAAAAACTGTATTCTTTCACATTTTTACCACCGATAAGAATCTCTTTTTACTAACAAAGAACATTTTAAACCATTTATTTCATCACTCAACAAATACTAAGAGACTAATACCAAGAGAAACTTTTCTAGGCAATAGAAATAAAGCCCTCATGGAGCTTCATTCTACTGGTACTAACAGGCAATAGACCAATAAAACACACACACACACAAACACAAACACACTCACAAAGATAAGAGCTACAGAAAACGATAAAAGAGGGAAAGGTGATAGGAAGTGCCAAAAATGAAGTCATAATTTTTAAATAGAATGGTTAGAGTAGGCTTACCCGAAAAGGAGACAGTTGAGCAAAGACAGAAAGGGAGGTGAAAGAATGAGTAATAAGGAAAGCTAATCTAAACAGTGAAAAAAAAATCTTATGTCCTCAATAAGATAACCTAAAAATATACTAATAAATAATAACTAATATATTCACAATGTAGGTTTGTTTTACTTACTGGAGGATTGATTTCATATAACTCTTTGTTTTTAGCAATTGTGTCATTTATCTTCTTCTGCATATGGGAGATGTGTTGTTCATATGAGCCATCATTAGGAGTCTTCCCGGCAATCTGAATACCACCAGGGGTTGGTAAAGCTGCTAAATATACACCTGTGGCAGACTTGTAAAAAATAATGGCGAAATAATCAGAAAAAATATCTACAGAATAACAGTCCTTACGTTTTCATATTTAAGAATGTGGTCAACAGCTGGGTGCAGTGGCTCACACCTGTAATCCCAGTACTTTGGGAGGCCGAGGCAGGCAGATTACTTGAGGTCAGGAGTTCGAGACCAGCCTGGCCAACATGGTGAAACCCCGTCTCCACTGAAAATACAAAAATTAGCTGGGTGTAGTGGTGTGCACCCATAATCCCTGCTACTCAGGAGGCTGAGGCAGGAGAATCACTTGAACCCGGAAGGCAGAGGTTGCAGTGAATCAAGATCATGCCTCTGCACTCCAGCCCGGGCAACAGAGCAAGACTGTCTCAAAACAAGAAAAAACAAACAAACAAACAAACAAAAACCAAGAATGTCGTATAAGGAAGAATATAATCAGCATCAGGGTATATATAGGACATCTCTAGAAAGGCACACAAAAACAACTGGTAACAAGGGTTGGTTTCTTTTGGGGAGGCCCCTGGATAGGTGGGAGACAGTTATGAAATGGGGATTTACTTTTCACTACATACCCAACTATATTTATGTTTCTACCTCACAATCTTTTTTTTTTTTTTTTTTTTTTTGAGACCAAGTCACACTCTTACGCCCAGGCTGGAGTGTAGTGGCACGATCCTGGCTCACTGCAACCTCCACCTCCCGGGTTCCAGTGACTCTTCTGCCTCAGCCGCCTGAGTAGCTAGGATTACAGGCGCCCACCATCACACTCAGCTAATTTTTGTATTTTTAGTAGAGATGGGTTTTCACCATGTTGGCCAGGCTGGTCTCCAACTCCTGACCTCAACTGATCCACCTGCCTCAGCCTCCTAAAGTGCTAGGATTACAGGTGTGAGCCACTGGGCCCTGACCTACCTCATCATTTTAAAAAATACAATTAGAATTAAAAATAGCAAAAAAATATTAAAGGTTGCTAAAAAACAAATTTTTCATGAATGAGCAGACGCTCTATCTTTAAAGGTGGCAAAAGTAAAGAGGAAACTTTTGCAAGGCAAGAGACTGAAATTCAGAAAGGACAGGGAACTTACTCAAGTCAAGTCAGTAAATGTAGACAAACGATTTAAATTGAGTGTTTCTCACTTCAAAACCCAAACTTATTTCACTATATTGCCCTACCTTCCTAATTAGCAGAGAAAATTTTTTACTTGATACAGATTTATTTTAAATATCATCTAATTAAATTACTATTTAATATCTGACTCTGAAACAGTACTACATATCATTACTACTGGAAAACTATTATGAGAAATACAAAACAAGGTAACATTTATATATATCCTTATGTGCACTTATGTGTAAATATGCTAATACAAGCAAAGCAAAAAAATAGAAGTATAAACATCAAATTGTTAACGTCAACGGGGTGGAATGGGAAAGAGAAAAGACAACTCTTTTAACTCAACACCAATCCTAAAAAGGGATTGATGAAGAAGTCTGCATAGTAGATGAAATTGTTCCTCAAGAGTGCTTACTCCTGGTTTGTTCATTAGTGTCCATCACTGTATACATGACCAAGTCTCTAATACTCAACCAGGGAACGCCCCTCCGCCATGCCATATGAAGCCTTAGTCCACCACTTGTAATGCGTTTTAGCTCCTCATTAATGAAGCAACAGCCCTGAACGGCTGAGAACACAGACTCTGGCATCAGATAGGTCTGGATTTGAAATCCAGTTCTAACACATGTAACCACATCACTTTATAATCTCAATCTATCACAGCACACATTTTCTCCTCCTGTAAAGTGAAGATAATATCACATTCCTTCTGGAACAGCACAGTGCCGAACATCTAGTCGGCACTCATCAGAGATCACCCCATAAAGAAGCTACTCTTGAGACTTCACGATTTAAGTGCACAAACTATAACAAAGCACGAAGATGAAATGTCAAACCGTGGTAGTTAATAGCACCAGTGATCAAGAAGGAAAAGATTAGTAAGAATCAGAAAAGCAATACTGGAGGCAAGTCTTGAATTACATCAGTGTCATAAACTAGTTTCCTGGGACTCGATCATCAAAAATGTTTGCTATAGCTAGCAAAATGTTTTTTAAACCCCTCAATCTGAATCCAGCTCTTAATTGACATGCATAGGCACCCACCAATCATTACAGTCTTGCATCAAGCACAAATTATACATTTATGTAATGTCCTCACTAAGCATACAAATTTTTAGACCACTGAATTAAAATAACTACTTTTCCCCAAGTTACTCTAAGTATAAAAGAGAATTTTTTTTTTTAGACAGGGTCTCGCTCTGTCCCCAGACTGGAGGGCAGTGGCACGATCACGGCTCACTGCAGCCTCAAGCTCCCAGGCTCAGCTGATTCTCCCACCTCAGCCTCCCAAGTCGCTGGAACTATAGGCACAAGCTGCCATGCCTGGGTAATTTTTGTATTTTTAGTAGAGATGGGGTTTTGCCATGTTACCCAGGCTGGTCTCAGACTTCTGGGCTTGAGCGATCTACTCACCTCGGCCTCTCAAAGTGCTGGGATTACAGACATGAGTCACCATGCCCAGCCTAAATATCAAATATTTTAATATGAACCAAGTTACTTATTACAAATTTCTGTTGTTAGAAAACTGTTAATACCTAATTAGTTTATCATCATCATACAATTATCCTCTGCGTACAAAAATTTACATATTTGCTCTTAGAGAAAGATGAAACAGGGAACAAATGTGCATTCGACCTGCAAATGTATAGGGACAAAAAAGCCAAATTCCATAAATTTCTTAAAATTAAATGTCTAGGTATTCTCAAAAAGATGGCAAGAGAATTTAAATTTGAAAACTGCCAGTAACACAGACAAAATGCTGGTTAGCAAAGTACCTAGAAAACGAGAGAATTTCCATAAACATAGTTCATCAGATTCCATATGATCAATACACATTTTGCAGGCACCTGGTTCTCTGAGTCCTACACTACTTACAGAAGCAGCACTGGCTTTCCTCATTATCATCTTTCCAGTCTGAATTTATTTGCTAACAAGCCAAAATGAACCTTAAGCTAAGACACAGCTGTTTCTTCTTCTCTTGTATTTCATCAGCACTTAAGAAACACACCTTTTTTTTTTAGGCAGAGTCTCACTCTGTCGCCTCGGTTGGAGCGCAGTGAAATGATCAGGGCTCACTACAGCCTCAACCTCCCAGGACTCAAGTGATCCTCCCACCTGAGCTTCCTGCCAGCACACCTGGTTAATTTTTAGTATTTTTTTATAGAGAGAGTAGTCTCACCCATTCTGCTCTAACTTCTGGGCTCAAGTGATCCTCCCACCACAGCCGCCCAACGTGTTGGAATTATGGGTGTGAGCCAACACACCTGGCCAGAAACACCTGTATTTTATTACACAGTCTACCACTGGCCACAGGTGCACATTTATGATAAAGCTTAATTGTCTGTCTAATAGTGTCTCACATGTTTTGCTTTATCTTCTCCATCAAAACTAAAGATTAATCCACATCCTGGGGTCATTTTGCTCTGCCCACTAAGGGACATTTGGCAATTTCTGAAGACATTCTTGATTGTCACAACTGGGGAGATGCTACTACCTTATAGTGGGGAGTTGCCATGGATGCTGCTAAGCATCCTACAAAGCACAACTCAGTTCCCGGCAACAGAGAGGTATCCTGCCCTGGTACCGAGATGGGGGAACCCTGTTTTAGCAATATGTAAACAATAATAAAGTCCAGAAAAACTGTGGACAACTTATTAAGCAAGTGACAAATGGTAACTTTTAGAAATAGAATTATTAAAGTTATGATCACAGTCCCTTTAAAATATGTGAAAACCCATCACCAGATATTTCACTTCTTAAAATGTCCTCATCCCATAAAGGTCTTAATGTCAAAGTCTTTAGATAAGTCTTTGAAAAGACTCTTTGAATCACATAAAATAGAATCTACTATAATTAAAGAAATCATAAAACAAAACCAAAAACATCTAAACTTACCGCTAAGCCCATCAACATATTTTCACCCACTGTGATCTGAATTCTTAGTCCAAACAAAGCATTCATTCCTTTGAGTTTTAGTTTATTCATTAGCTGAGTATGCACTTCATATTCCATAAATGGCAACAGATTACTGATAGCTGTAGCATTTGCTTCTGCCTGTGCTTTCTTTTTTAAGCGACATAACCTGTAAATGAAAATAAGTCAGTGAACAGTATTCTTGGTACCATCTTTAAAAATGTCAATTTTTAAAACTTTCTAAAAGTGTGCTGAATAAAACATTTACTTGTTTTTAATGGACTTACTGAGTTATATCAATAAACTTTTCTGTTTTTTTGTCATTGTATAAATTTGCACTAAAAATCCTATTTCATAATGGGTACAAAAAAACAGAAAGAATGAGTAAGACCTAGTATTTGATAGCACAACAGGGTGTCTACAGTCAACAATAATTTAATTGTACAAGTTAAAATAACTAAGAGTATAACAGGATTATTTCTAACACAAAGGATAAATGCTTGAGGGGATGGATACCCCATTTTACACGTTGCGATTATTATGCATTGCATGCCTGTATCAAAGTATCTCATGTATCTCATTAAATATATAGACCTGTTTACCCACAAAAATTAAATATTTTAAAGAACCATATTTCAGTAAACAATAAAAAATCTGAAAATCTCTAAAAATGAAATAATGACCAAAATCAGTAGAGAATATCATTTAAAATCTTAGGTTTTATAACTGCATGTGTTCAATATAAATGGAAAGCAGAAGAAAATGTTACTCATTAAAAAAATACAAAAGTCACTTGAGCATCTACTTTGTGCCACATAGGCTATATTCAAAGACTAATAGACTAATAGATTATTTCTCAACAGTAGCAATGAAAGCCAGAAGACAGTGGTGAAAGAGTATCTTCAATGTGCTGTAAAGAAACAGCTGCCAGCCCAAAATATTTTTTAAAGATAAAAGTAAAATAATCACATTTTTCAGACAGACCAAAAAAAAAAAAAAAAATAGTTCACTACCAGCAGATCCATCAAAAGAAATACTAAAGCGCACACTTAAGGCAAAAGGAAAACAATCCCAAATGGAAGGTCTAAGATACAAGAGGGAAAAAAATAAATGGATTAGAAATACATTTTAGAAGAAAAATCAATGGGCTTTGTAATAAATTTGATGTAGGGAGGTTGAAAAAGAGGATAGTGTCAAAGAATACCAAATTTGGCATGAAGAACTAGATAAAGGTACCATTAAAACAAAAAAGGCTAATAAGAAAAGTGGAGAAAATCAGCAGTTCAACGTGGAACAAGTATGAGATGCCTATGGCTTATCAAAATGGGATAGAAGTAGACAGGTATATAAGTCTAAAGCTCAAAAGAAAGTTCTGGACTAGAGTTATAAATTTGGCAGTCACAGATACATAGATAGCATATAGATCTATATAAGTTGATGAGTTCAACTAGGGAGAGAGCTTTGAGCAAAGGGTCCAAATCCACGGCTCTCAAAGATCAAGAAATGAGAAGTCAACAAGGAGGCTGAAGATTACACATAAAGGTAGGAAAACATAGAAGGTGTGGCATCATGAAATCAAAGGAATTTCAAGGCGAAAATAATGCTGTCACTATTGCTGAGATGTCAGAACTAAGATGAGGACAGAAGTACCTGATGGATTTGGTAACCTGGCAGCTGTTGTCATGAGTGTCTCAATTAGGATTTTCTACTCCAGTGCATTTTAAAAGGAACTCTTACCAGCTAATTAAAGCAGTAAAAGAAACACTTCATGGCACTATTCTTTAAAAGAAAAAAAGAGAGTCAATTTCTAAAATGTGTTACATATTGAATGTCATTGAAGCAGTCTATACTTAGTCACATCCCTAGCCTTTGGCAGGTTAATAATTCCCAGAATGATAAATATTTGTATAGAATTTAAAAGTTAAAAACTGCTTTTGTATAAAAACTTATTTGAGTTTTACACAGAGGATCTTTTTTTTTTTTTTTTTTTTTACATGCAATAAAATACAAAGTTCCAGCAGAATTGCCCAGTTTGTGCAGGATCAAACAGGTTGGAAACTGTAGAGCTGACACTTGAAAATAGGTTTATGGCTCCATATATCATACTTTTTCAGGGACACCAAATGCTGTTTTCACAAACATACCTTGCTTGAATAAGACAACCTTTTCCAATAACTGTTGCATCTGTTGGGAGGTCTATAGTTGTAAACAGAACATCAGGAACTTTTTGTTTCCTGCAGTTATAGCAATATGTGAGATGAGCTGGAAATGGCATATTCAGTTCATCATATGGTATATGGCAAAACCCACAACGTGTAGACAAATTTTCTTCAAGCCTATATAAATAGATTAAGAAAAAAAAGACATTCTTTAAAAACATACAAATTTTTTCAAAAATAATTATGTAAGTGATATCACATACACAGTACTTGTATACGAACTATCCAACTTCTACCACTGTAGGCTACAAGAGTACCACTATGACTGATAAGAATTAAAAACGACCATGAAATCAGAACCATGCATTTCTCCTATGAGAGAAAAGACTTACCAACTGCAAAGTTATTTTGCACCAATTTATTTGTGTGATGACTTATCACCTGACAAACACCCCTATCACCTCAAAGTTTTTTCTCTGGGATACAACATTTAAAAAAAAAAAAATGGTTAGATGATGATGATGATATTTTCCCACTGGTTGACAAATATAACCACAAAAAAATTCCCAAAGGAAAAAAATATTTTGGTTACCAGAGGCTGGGAAGGGGAGTGACAGGCTGGAGGGAAGGTGGGGATGGCTAATGGGTACAAAAAAAATAGAAAGAATGAATAAGACCTAGCGTTTGATAGCACAACAGGGTGACTATAATCAATAATTTAATTGTATATTTTCATGTACCCTATAAATATATACCAGCTACTAGGTACCCCCAAAAATTGAAAAACAAAATCCAAGCATAATAGTTTTTAATTTAATGTAAAAAGTATTCAAAAAGAAAAATAGTAAGTCAAAAATAGGCATACTCTAAGATTTCTAACTTCCTGTGATAGTTTTAACTTTTTTGAAAAACCAAAACATCTATTTCATAAATGATATACATAAACCACAAATGAACCATCCACAACCTCCCCACTCATTATAAAATGCTTGTCGTATTATGCTGTTTGTGAGTTCATTCTAAAATGATTAAGCATTTTTTTCGTTCATTAAATTTGAGCATGTCAGCACAATAAGGATGGAAACAGAGAGAAGCTCCACAAAAAGACTCCACACTTTCACACAACCAGATCCTCCAGAGCTCTGGAAAGATGTGGGTCTCAATGCTCCCTAACTTAAAGGAACCCATTAGAAGCTGAAACTTGGCAACCAGACAGATTTAAAAAGTAAAGGAAAATTCGTATTATATATACCAGGAAACAAGACTTTTGCAGATTTTTTACATACTTTTTTTTTTTTTTTTTTTGGATACAGAGTGTTGCTGTCACCCAGGCTGGAGTGTGGTGGTGGTACAATCATAGTTCACTGTAGCCTTCAACTCCTGGGCTCAAGTGATCCTCCTACTTCGGCCTCCCAAGTAGCTAGGACTACAGAATTTTTAACTGAATCTTCATAAGTCTCTAACTCACATTAAATTACTCCCAGATATTATTCTTTTACTGTGAAGATGCCATTCTGGTATATTACAACTAACAGAGAAGTCAGACATCTGAACCGAACTGTGTGATCCTGAACAAGAAAGTTACTTAACCTCTCAGAAACTCCTTTATAAAACTAGAATATGTACCCAGAGAAGTTTGTGGGTTTCTTTAGAGATTAAATAAGAAAACTATAGCTAAACACAGTATAATGTTCACCATATAGCAGCAAATAGTAGTTCCACTTAGCCTGAAACCAACCTGAGATAACTTGCTAAGTCACACTAAGCACTAAGTAGCAGGCCTCATGTTTGAATTTCAGTTTGTTTGAATCCAAAGCCAATGTGTTATAAGGGGGTATAAAAGGATGAAAACTGAAGCAATTTTTAACTAAACGGCTCACACAAATGTCAACATTAGTGGTATATATAAGGCATAAAAATAAAAGTATTAAAATTTATGAAAGCATTCAAAATATGAAATGTACACAGGGATTGTCCCTGAATAGTGAGATCATAAGGAATCTTTTTTTCCTTCTACTCTCCTACATTCTCTAAATTTTTTCTAATAAGCAACAATAATTTCATAGCAGAAAGAAAAGACATTTTCCTTCTTTTTTCTTTTTTTTTTTTTTTTTTTTTTTACAACTAGAGGTGGCACCTATTGTACTGAACTACCATATAAGAGAATGTACTGTATCCATCCAAGCCACAATACAGAAAAAAAACAAGCTACATGAAAAAGGTTACTTGTTAAATTAGGCTTCCTATCAACTTAAGAATGAAATCTACAGACGTGTAAGAACTATATCGTACCACTGGTACAACTCACTGACAAAGAGAGTTTCTCAACACAACATTCTAATTATTTAGTGTGCTTCAAAATGCCCCGCCTTCACTTTCCTATTTACAATGACCTTTAAGGCTCTGGAATTTATAATAGTCAATATCCATTTTAATACGGACCAAAGAAACTGACCAAGTTCCTCTAGTGAATACCAGAACTAGAATATCTTAAATGCTTGCAAGTTTATACTAAATTTGACAAGGTACAGAATTTTTTTTGCCTTTTTTTTTTTTTTCTTTTTAAGATGGGGTCTCGCTCTGTTGCCCAGGTTAGAGAACAGGGGTGCCATCTTGGCTCACTGCAACCTCCGCCTCCCAGGCTCAAGCAATCAATTCTCCTGCCTCAGCCTCCGGAGTATCTGGGATTACAGGCGCCCGCCATCATGCCAGGCTAATTTTTGTATTTTTAGTGAAGATGAGGTTTCACCATGTTGGCCAGGCTGGTCTCAAACTCCTGACCTCAAGTGATCCAACCACCTCAGCCTCCCAAAGTGCTGGGAATACAAGCGTCAGCCACCACACACTTGACCTTTGCTTCCTTTCTTAATATATGCTTAATATATTAATACTGGGCTGGGGGGGGGAAGTAAATAGGCACACTGTGGCATAAGGGGTAATTAAAATCTGTATTATCCAGGTAGACTCTGGTAACAAACTAATAGTTTATATGTGTGTGTGTGTCTATATATATATATGTATATATATTTAAATATACAGTCACCCTTCCGTATCCATGGGTTTGGCATGTATGGATTCAACCAACCACAGGTTGAAATATTCAGGAAAAAAATAAAAAATCCCACAAAATTCCAAAAAGCAAAAAATGAATTTGCCACGTGCTGAGCATTACACTGAATCCATGAAAATGAAATGATGAACAGGTATTGTATCAGGTATTACAAATAATCTAGAGATTATTTAAAGTATAGGGGAGAATGTGCATAGGTTACATGCAAATACTATACCATTTTATATTAGGGATTTGAGCATCTGCAGGTTTTGATATCTGCAAGGGGTCCTGTAACCAATTCCCTATGGACAGGGAAGGACCATATATATTATACCTATAGATAATCTTGATAAAATACAGTACTTTTGTTATTTTGTAAATTAAGAATTGTTTTTATAAAAATTGTTTCATAACCTCTGTTTTTGGAGGTGAGACACAGGGAAATGAAAGGAAGACAAAAATCAAAAGATTAGTTCTATATCATGACGAAGCAAAAAAAAATGTACACTTGAAATTCTTCAACTGGCAATCACACATGTCACTTATCAAGATACTAGAAACAATAATGTTTGCCATATAGTACAGAATCCAACACTACTCTGTTACTATGGGTTAGTTAAAAATTAGTGAAGTGCTTGGTCCCGATTTCTACACTGTACCACTGTAAGCCACCCTACAGAGAAGAATTATACCAACTCTGAGAAAAAAAGTCAACCTCTCCCTTCTCAGCCCTTATGGAAAATAAGCCAGGCTGCCATGACAACCTCTGTTCCAAACAGCCTTCCACGGTGCCATCCTGCAGAAATCTAGGATTCAGTACAGCCGCTGTACCAGATGCAGATAAAATGCAGACCTCTTCACTATAAAGGAAAAAACACAAATAAGTTAACATTTTTCAGACAGTGTAACTTTGGAAAATGCTAACTATCAAAATAATTATAACAGTGACAATTTAAGTTCAAGTTAGACTCTACTAAATATTAATTAATATTTATGAGGTTTAACTCCTAAACCTAGCCTAGAAAACAGAGGTAACTTTATTTGAACGGAGGACAAGAATTCTTCATAAATTAAAAATTGAAATAAAGTATTAATATTAAAGACAGTAACTTCATTTAAAATATGGCAAGGCTGAAAGAATGAAATGTTTCAAAATATATAAGCAGTAATAAATTATATTGCTGAATCTAGCATGAATCAAATTATATTAAAATATTCTTTAAATGTATATGAAGTTTTATTAAAATTATTCTAAAAGCACAACTATTTAAATATCTCTATATAGGTGATTTATATAGCTTAATCTAAATTTAAATCATTATAAAGGTTTCTGAAACAATACATAAAATATACTAAATGAAGCTTAAACTATATCACAATATAACAGAAAACTGATATTCAAAATAATTTTTAAATTCTTTATATGTCACCCAATTTGAAAGCTAAAAAATTAAACAATCAACATAATTATTGAATGAGATAACCTAAACAAATGAGAAAAGTAGCAACCTAGGGATGAACTGCTGAAAACCAGGTATAAATAAAACAGAAGCCTAAGAGAACAGGGAAGGAACAGTCACTTGAACTGTAAATAAACAAAGGGACACCAGGCTTAAAGCGTAGGTAGGAATTAAGGATGTCAGAAGGAATAACATGAAACCACTGACGCCTTCAAATCAAGAAGTTGTAAGAGCAGAAGTGCATTTCAGAGAGTTTAATCCAGTAACAGAAAGTAGCATGGGCTGGAACAGAAAAGATTAGTAAAAATTTAAATACATAGATGTTTTTGAGGTCTAGAAAGGAAAAAAAGCTTCTGTCAGATGTACTCAAACTTCTAAGTAAATTAACTGAACTCATTTGCAGACTCCTCCAACTGTGACCTATCTTCAGCCATCCTGAGTCTACATTCTGTGGCCGCCTTTTTTTGCTACTCTTTTAAGCGTCGAATGCATCTTATAAGCTTTGAAACCTCTCCCTATGCCTTTTCTTTTTATTTATATAATTCATATTCATCCCCCAAAATCCAACTCAAGCATCAGTTACTTCATTGACACTTTCTTCCAATTCTACTTCAAGCTTTCAGCCCTCTAGGATCCCAAAGCATCTATATCTCAATTTTAAAATTTATTTTACATCATAATTATCCAGTAGAATGTAAATCTGATACCAAGAACTATGTCTTCTTTATAAAACCATATCTCTGGTTGGGTATGGTGGCTTACGCCTGTAATCTCAGCACTGTGGGAGGCCGCAGCGGGCAGATCATGAGGTCAGGAGTTTGAGACCAGCCTGGCCAACATGGTGAAACCCCATCTGTACTAAAAATACAAAAATTAGCCAGACATGGTGGCAGGCAGCTGTAATCCCAGCTACTAAGGAGGCTGAGGTGGGAGAATCACTTGAACCCGGGAGGCGGAGGTTGCAGTGAGCCGAAATCACACCATTGCACTCCAGTCTGAGTGAAAGAGTGAAACTCTGTCTCAAAAACAAACAAACAAAAAAATCATTTATCTGAGGCTTGAAAGTTTATGACATTAAATCCATCAATGCGGCAAGACAACCAGGGAGTAAGGCAAGATAAGCATGACAAAGTTAGTAGTTAACAAGAGTAGAACAGCTACTATGGGAATAAACAGTCCAGGAGTATAACACATGATCTGCAAAGGAAAAGAAAAGCCCACAGAAGATTAAATAATATGGCTCTGTAATGCCCACATTTACTACAGTTTAATCATTTTTCCCTAACAATAAGGATCACCACAAGAGCAGAGGATCTGACAATAAGAATTATCTAAGAATAGATGGTAGAAAAATAAGATAGCAGAAGGTTAAACAGTTTCTAGATGATATCAATTGTAAACTTTTGAGGGGGCTGAAAGTAGGGTTCAAGGATGGCAAAAGAACAAGAAAAGCCAGAACCTAAGTAAGGGGCTGAGAAAACAATTGGTTAAGGTAAGGTTCAAAACAAACTAGATATAAAAGAGCAAATGATACTGGTAGAAAAACGTTAAGTTGTGATCTGAGAGTAAAATTTTATAGTTTCAAAATTTTAAGGAGGAACAGTATCAAGTGATACTGAGGTCCAAAATGTGGCTGAAAGTTAAGTGGGGTCAGAGGACTTGAGAATAAGAAACTATAATGCCAGTTGCTAGAATGAACATAATCATGTGTAACTGGAAGAGAGAACAGAGAAGTAACTAAGATAGGCAAAAGAATGCTTTAGAAGTAGATAATGGAACAGTAGAGTGGCATGTACTTTAAAGAAGGAGATTGTTCAAATGAAGGGAAGGAGAAAAAGGAATTGAGAACCAAGAGTATGAAAGCCCCTCCCTAATTTGTCAGTATTAGGAAGAATGATTTGTTAGCAGGAGAAAGTTACATTACAGTAGGTAAAAGGCAGAATGAGTTTGTGGACAAACTTTAAAGGCACATGGCAATTCATTTACAGTAGATTAAGGGTTCCAAAGGTTCCAGTGAAAGAAGTTAATACAGTTACACAGTAGAATAAAGGAAGCCTAGAGTTAATATTTGCTATGTGCCAGTATTATATTCTCATTTAACATTGATTTAAACAATTAATTGATGTGTGGTATTTTCTCCATTTTAATGTACAAACTGAGGCTCAGAAGAGTTAAATAACTTTCTCGTAATTACACAGTCATTAACTGGCAAAGACGGCATACGAACCTTAATCTAATGTACTCCAAGGCCCATGCTCCTGACCACTTCGCTATTCTCTTTTCTTTTATTTGCATAAAGCTTTTCCCCTTTCAGATGGCAGTCTAAATTAGTGTCTAGAAAATCAAGTTGTTATTATCATTTACCAGATGCTAGTTGATTCACTGTAGCCCACTACAGCATGACAGCCTAATGCTTTAGCATGTGATTTTATTTCTTGTCTGATTTCTGCCCACCATGCATCTCGAGTTTCTGGTTCATCTGAAAAATAAATTTTAAATCAGTTTATTACTCAACAGCACATTATCTATATGAACATGAAATGTTTAAAATAAACATACTATGGGAAGTAAAGAAGTATTATTCTATAATGGGTTTTTAAACTTCCCATCTTTAAAATGTTACTTCTCAAAAGGCATAAGATTTAACATTTTAAACTCGATTGCTGGAAAACAAACCACCTATCTGCATTTGCTTTATTACTTTAAGAGATAACTAAAGGAATATATGATTAGATATAATTTTAAATGTAGACCCAGAGTTTCCAAATTCTTATCTTAGCTATGGTTAGAATTTTAGAATTAGACTAAGAGGATATCCTACATCTCACCTCACTGAGTGAACACCTTATGTGTTATATCCATAAATTTAACTTAAATTCTGATTTCATTTCTTGGTACCTATTTTTTATAACTCACTATATTGTGGATTCTTTCCAAGGCAAAGATTTGTCAATGTTAAAAGAGAGAAAGCCATCTGTAAGCCATCCTTCTATAGAGATGTGGGTCTTCAGGCAAAATACAAGAAATTAGAGACTAATTAAAAAAAAAAAAAAAAAGAAAGCAAACACACTTAAAAAATTAATTCAAATACTTTGGTAATGTATATAAGGAAAAATTTCAGATATAACACTCCATGTATTGGTCTGTAATTTTTAAAAATGATTTAGAATCACAGAATTGTATTTTATTACCAAAGAGAAGTCCAATATTGCTTGTGATGGAGCACTGTAAGTGGAGCATCTGTCACACATATTTCCTAATCACTTGCATTTAGCTGCGAACTACTGGTGACAGCAGCTGCAAATTATAGTAGCTTTTCATGTACAACGTGTTAAAAACAGAAAGTCTATAATTAGTATATCATAATTTATTTCTTTTTGTGGCCAATTCTCATCTGGGAACAACTTGAGATAGAAAAAAAAAATCAACTCTAAATAGAATGCTAAGCTCTCATCGTAAATTTTCCATTTAAAGACACTAATAAATCTAAAAACCAAAAAATCCAAAGTTTCTATTTTTGAATTGCAGTATATATCTGATTTTCAAAATATGTTTTTCAAAATTAGTAGAATAAGTAGAATTATACTCACTAGTAAAATAGTGAAGACAGCAAAGTAAAGAAAGGTTAAGAGGCGTGTTATAGCTCACATTCCTATGATGAAATTTTTGTTTCCTCCACAGGGAGGAGGATCAGCAAAAGGGAGAATTAAGGAGATAAAAGCCAGAACTACAAATGATGCCAGCCAGTTCTTGAATTAAAGTTTTGGTTCCAAGACAAAGCTACCTGAAAACTTTCTTTCAGAAGAAAGAAATGCAGAATTCAGGAAACTGAGAAAAACATCAAAGTACAAGATAAAATAAGGACGAGAAATAGAAAAGACTACAATATGGTATTAGCAATCAATGTTATAAATTAAGAAATGTGTGAACAATTAAGTGAACCTATTTTACACAAATACTACTTGTGTTAAAGAATTTCTTCATATTCCCAAATGAAGTATATATATTAACAGCAAAAATACACTTTCAAATCCATACTCTCTTTTTCTTCTAAGACATACACACTTACGGACCAATCTGAACATCCATTTAATATCATCCTTTCCTAAAAGAGAATTTTTGTATCATAAGATGAACTATTATTCAAGTGGTTGCTCTAATCTATTAAATTACCTATGATTCTGAGACAATACTTATCACAAATAACTACAGAAATGTATCTCAGTTTAGAAAATACCTATTTCCCCAAAAAATTGCATGAAATAAAAAGTCTAACTTTTCATAAGCTCACTAATAAAACCTACTTGCTTTTTAAACCATTCTAGAAGTTTACAACATTATTTTCTAAAGCAAATAATTATGTACTATGTTTTTATAAGAATAGATTTTTCTCACATTAGGTTTGCCTACATCTGTACCACAAGTAATACATACATGGTAGCTTTACTGTTTTAAAAATGAACTTTACAGAAAGTAATCCATAAACAGTGTTTTAAAAATTAATAAAAAATGGAGAAAGCTACTTAAGTTCTACATATATTTATTTTTAAAAGGCCAGCATGTCTAAGTGGGAAAGTATATTATAACAATTCCTACGAGATATCACATAGAATACAAAGTTCATTTACATTAAACTTACCTTAGTATAACACATAAAATAATCAAATAATTAAACCAAACACTATGAAAGAATAAATGGCTGATTCAAAAAACAAACAAACAAAAAAAAAGCTGAATGCAGCACAAGTGGAGCATTCATATTCTTCTGACAAATTCACAAGCAGCCTTTATTTTAACACATGAGCCACACAATTGCACATGGGGATGCCATTATTGTATTTAATAAAGTATTTACAAGTTTAATACAAAGCTAAACAGTTACATAACATGGGAGCTAAGGAAGCAAATGGCATATGTCCACACTCCAGAAAACTTGTTAAATTTGGTTTTTGGCTAAAGCAAAAGCTCAAAGAACGAAGGGTTTGCAAAGCAGATTCAGCATACAGGAGCCAGAAACAGTGGATATTTTGGCGCATGCTTGGATCAGGTGACAGTACAGACTGAAAACTATGGCAGCTCACTGAAATGGTTACAGAAAGTAATGGCCCTAAATTCTAGGTGAAAGCAAGGCAAGCATACAGTAGGGAGCACTTAATCACAAACTGGTAATTATACTAACAATTATCTACAACTGTAAGCAAGAGACTAAAGGAAAAATTTTTGGCTACTAAATTTAGGGGGCGTTTAATTAAAACAAAATTAAGATTAATTTGTTTAACAGTAAAGAAAAGTTAAATTTATCATCAAAGCTTATTTTATACTCATGCCAGACATGAGCTAGAGAATCTTCAAGTAGTAATTATGATTCCGCCTATTCTATTACCAATAAAAATTCAGAGATATCACAGCATTTAATCCCTACAATAGAATGTTTAAGGTTTAAAAACTGGTAGCTACAGTCTTACAGGAATGTATTGTGTTTTCCTATAAGAAATACACTAATGAATTTGAATTATCTTATTCACCCTACAAAACTACAAAATTGAGGATACTATACTAACATAAAAGCAAACATGTTTGAATCTGGCTTAAAATTCTGTGGCAACTATATATGCCACACATGAAATGATACTATTTAGTTATTTGAAGGATATACAGCTCAGATGTGAGGTCACATTTAATAAACATTTCAAAGAAGTTAAGAAACAAACCTCTTCACCCTAAACACCATGTTTCTTCTGCTAATCTACAGAATTATTTATAATTATAAAAGTTATTTTAGGAGAATTTAAAATTTAATTATATACAAATTAATATTTTTTAACATATTTTTATACTCAAATTATATATTTTATACATATAAGTTTAATATACAAATTATATTTTATACTATTTTATGTTTTTCTTCTATGGGTCAAAACTCTTTGTAGATAATATCACAAATCTTTTAATATATCCTTTTAATTGCAGGCATGAACTGAGCCCTAAATCAATCCTCACTGATGTCTCTTTTAGGGGTAATGTCAGCACACTTAGGTTGATATCAGCATTCATTCATTTTTACTATGTTACATTCCTAGAGCATGGCCACAGCTCGATATCTTGCCATCTTTTTAACACTTTGTTTCTGAAGTACAGGTGAAACTGGTAAAATTCTAAAACGGCAGTTTATCTCTCAGAAAATAACAATGTGAACAACTCAACATGATATGCCCTTATCTCAACCTCTTTGAGATTTTAGGCAATCACACAATTGGCAACTAAGAAACACCAACTACCTGAAATGTTAAGTTCAGTCCATTTTTATATAGCTCTGGAAGAGAATAACTCTGCGTTGCAGATTCTTTTAATATGGTTAAAAGAAAAAAGAAATTATTCTAATGTTTTAAAGCAGATTCACTATAGTTAACAACACTGTACTGTACATTTCAAAACAGCTATAAGAGAGAACTTGAAATGTTCCCAACACTTAGAAATGATAAATACTCAAGGTTATGGATACCCCACATACCCTGATTTGATCATTACTTATTCTATGCATGTAACAAAATAAAACATGTACCCCATAAATAAAACAAATATTATGTATCAATAAAAAATTATTTTAAAAATGGACAGTTATTCAATCTAATTTATAAATCAACAAAAGGAGATAAAATGTTAGGTTGGAACAAATAAAGGTTAACACAATGATAATCTATCATGTTAATGGACAGTATAAAAAGCTGTATTCCCAAATACCTGAAAGTAACATTCCAACTGCTAACCTCTTGAAGAAGATAAATTTCCCCTAATGAAAAAGAAATTAGAGAGTTCAGGTTCAAAGGAGTATATAACCTCAAACTGGGTGGGGATCAGTAGACTAGGAAGAAGATTCTCATTATAGAGGAAGTCATGTGCAAATACAGAGCAAACATCAAGATGTAGTCACTTGGGATGTTAGGAGGAAACTAAGATATAATCCATGTTGGACCAAACTGGAGTCTTTACTATCTGTAAATTTAGAAAGTCAAATGTGTAGTCTACTTCATAATTGTGAAATTTCACTACACACACGCATGCACACACACACACACACACACACAATGTAACTGGATTTTCATTATTCTAAAGTTACTGGTAATATAGAAAAGCTCACATGTCACACATACTGTATTTATGCCATCTTGCATCTTGAACTTATTTATCTACTTCCTGAAAACCTTATTAAAATACTGAAAACCAAAAGCTGTATAACTACTTTAGGTATACTTTGTACATCTGCTTATAAGTATCTCTCAGAGAAAATGATAATTGCTGAGATTATCAGTAGAATTAAAGTTCCAAGACAGCCTACCACCTATCTCCTTTAACCAATACACACATATGCACACACCAAATAGTGTAAGAATTACCCTAGACTGGGTGTGGACAGGATGCCTGCCTGGCTTAACAATTTTGTTCCCAGTACCCAACACAGTGTTCAACACATGGTAGGCACTCCACAAACATCCACCGAAGAAAAACTTAACTGAATTGAAACTTAAAAAAAAAAATTCATTCAGATGAGCAGATTGATATCTACATTCTGTAAATATATCCTTATATAATCAGCTGACTCACACTTTGTTACCATTAAATATTTTGTAAAGTAATTATCATACTTATTTTTATAGGACATAATTACTCACTTTTGCTCCTAAAATAAATTTTCTAAACAACTATAATTCTGATGGCTAACAAAAAAGACTAATATGTTCTAATTTTGAACCATTAATCCAAAGCTTGCCTTATCACTAGTAGAAGTTTATGAATGAGAAAAACTTAAGTATAATATGTCCTAAGATCTATAATCTGTCTAAAATAAAATCTGTTTAAAACCCTTTTAAAAATATTCTCAAAAACAAACAAAAGGCTATCTAGTGTTAAACAACTTGTTTTACTAACTCAGGACTTAAAATATCAACTCACAAATTTTGTCTACATCCGGAAACTATCTCCAACTAATATATAATTACATTTTGATACCACACTATATAACTACTTTACTTCTTCTTGACACTTCTTAAAAAAAAAAAATCTAAGCTGACATGCAATCTCCACAGAGGAAAAAACAGCAAATTATCCACAACTATCAAGATTATCACTGATTTAAAAATTATGTATGTTAGCTACTCAAAAATACTTCTAGTGGTAACTCAACGGAAAAAAATAAAAGATCATACTCATTTGAAAACTGAGTTAGGACTATTAAAACTTGCTCTGTAAACATTTTCCCATCTCAACGCTCAAATAAACTTGAGTTTCCAAAGGGTAGCTCCCAATTGCTATGTATAATTTTAGAGCTGTAGTTATGTGGGATAATTCCCCTTTCTTTCTCTTGTATTGAAAGCAGACAAGAGCCTGCTTCATTTGCCACATTTCACTAGTTACTAGGTCCTGCTATTATTATACTCAAAATATCTCATTAATCTATAGTTAAGAGTATAGGTTCTGAAGCCAGAGTACGCAAGTACAAACTGTGACTCAACCACTTTCTAACTATTCACCTTTGGAAAACTACTATTTCACTTTGCTCACCTACAGAACAGGATTAGTGCCGACCTCAGAGATCTGTTTTGAGGATTAAATGGCCTACTATTACAAAACACTTAAAAGACTACGTGGCACATAATAAGTTATTGATCAATGTAGCTCTCCTATCACCACCAAAACCTAGGTTACCTATTTAGCCAAGGTTACCACACAGTCTACTAATTGGTCTCCCTGTCTATAGTCTTATTGCCTTTAAGCCCATTCTCCACCCTATAGTCAATGATCGAATGCAAATATGAGCATAGGCTACCCTTATTCTTACACACTTCCAATCCTAGAATGCCACACATAATATATGTAATGTAAATGCTGCATTCTGCTTCCTAGCAGCAACACTCACCTGCCTGGCCTTTCTCAAAGTCTGTTACCAAGCCAGAAACATAAGCAGCATGATAAGTAAAGGTAACATTTTTAAAATAAATTCTAATATTGAGTTCCCTTCTTCCTGCTCTATAAAAACATTTCAAGGGCTGGGTGTGGTGGCTCATGCCTGTAATCCCCACACTGGGAGGCTGAGGCAGACGGATCACTTGAGGTCAGAAGTTCGAGATCAGCCTGGCCAACATGGTGAAACCCCGTGTCTACCAAAAAATAATTAGCTGGGCATGGTGGCACACACCTGTAATTCCAGCTACTTGGGAGGCTGAGGCACGAAAATCACTTGAACTTGGGAGGCGGAGGTTGCAGTGAGCTGAGATCACGCCACTGAACTCCAGGCGATAGAGCAAGACTTCATCTCCAAAAAAAAAAAAAAAATTCTAACACTGTAGTTAACACAAACTATGGTAGCAAAGCAGGAGAAAAGGAGACAGAAAAAAAAAGCTAAACTAACCAAGATATTTTGTACTCCGTGGTAAGCAACCTAGTAAGCATGAACTAACTATGTAAACATCATCAAATGAGTACTGGCTAGGACATTGTTTTGCAAATGCTAGAAGTTTCAGAACCACACTCAAAGTATATATAAACATGGGTACCGAAATATAAATCTACGTGATTCTTCCATCTATCCTTCAAATCTGAGCTCAAGAATTACAACTTCTGTAAGTTTCCCTCATACAGAGTTAATCAAGCCTTCTTCTTTAACCTTTATATTGTATCACACCATACTACACAGTAAATTATTTAATGTTTTTCTATCCTCCAAGAATATGAGCTTCATGAAGGCAGAGGGACTGGCAATCTTTCCACCCTAACACCTAGCAAATTGCATGGCACAAAATAAATTCTGATATAAGCTTGTATGACCTGTCATATTTTATACAACATTACTGTATAATAATCTTCCCGTATCTTTCCATATTTTAATGTTTCTGAAATAAGAATGTCTAATAATTAATTATATTTAATATGGTGGTGTATATTTTCTCTTGGAAGGCTGTTATTAAAATGATGATGCCTCATGTAATACATGGTACAAAGAAGCCAGGAAATACAGTGTGGATGAGCAATTCTAGCCCTAATAAAAATGGTATCAACAATTCTTTTCCTACCACGGTTAGTTCTTGATTTTCTACATAGGAGAGCAATAGCTAAATATTCTCAAATTACAGAGAAGAATATATAAATGATTTGCATATATTTACCTATATCAAATTTTTCTTCAGAATTATCAAGTTATTTTTCCTAAACAAGTATGAAAATCAGTTGTTTCTGAATATACACTAGGTCTTACCAGAAAGATTCTAATTAATCAGAAGCATACTACGAGGTGTCATCATTTATGTTCTTTTAACATTCTATAACTTATATCCACCTTTTTTCTTCATATACTTTCTACCTGACATTATTTTGAAGTGATGGCAAGATATACTGCTTCCTCAACCATGTTTCTCTTTGCCAAACCATAATTCTGCTTTTGTGGGACAATGTCCTTACTATGTCTATAAGATTTAATTATTGCCATTTCCATTTCCAAGATTGTTCTATGATTTGACCAACACACATCTCATTCTAAACATCTTTGCTCTGACAAGATTTCAGTTCCCTACATTATTAATGATGAATATGCTCTCAATGTCCTTTTTCTATATATCTTTCCACTATACTAATCTGCCTATGTTTTAAAAGTTCTTATTTTTAAGAAATTAACCTAGCAAGGTATTTTTCAATTTCTCACTAAAAACCAATTATAAAATATTACACTAACAAATGATCATTTTAATTCTAATCAGTGACAGCATGCTGGTAAAAACTTGGATAGGAAATTTCCCTACGGATTATAGATTGATATCAATCTGCATCTGTAAATGTTGGACTTATCATATGGTTTACCAGACTGAATTTAGGTAAATCTACATGATGAATATGATTTACTTCATAGTCAAACGTGCATTACTTACATCAAAACTTATATCTTGAACTCCTAAAAACAAAAAAAGTTTACAATATAGAAAAGATTCTGAGATATTATCTAAAATTCTGAGCCCCTTGGTGCTTTGCTTATCTGTAAGATATACTTTCTGAGACAAATAACTGAAAAGTTTCTTTAGGCAACATGCCAGCTTCTGACTGAATCAAAATGGTTGTATTATTTCATTCTAAAAAATATAATATAAACAATTAGAAATGTACATTATTATGTTTTTATCAAAAAGAAAAATTGCTTTTAACTCTAAAACACATCATCAGCTGTAAAACTTGCTATCTTAGTCTGGTTTATTTAAAAGCTACAAACTACATTCATATGTAAAATTACTTTTTAAAAATTATATTCACATGTGGAAAGGGAAGGAGGAAAGTTTAAGAAAGCTGTTAATCCCCCAAGTCTGTTCTTAGTTATCATCTATTTTGGAACACTTCTAGAATTATAAATAAAAATGCTAACAGTTACACTTTTACAGTATCCTACAGAACACTAAACATATTCTATTCAAATCTAAATGTGCATTTAAATATACTTTATTTTTAATTTATGAAACATTAAATACTTATATTTAACAAACACTTGCTTAATCTTAAAGCTAAAGCCTACATCATTTACCTGATATAGAAAACCATCCAAAACGTAATAAATATAATTTTAAATGATCATTCTGAAGTTAATTACCTAAGAAAAGTCATTGATAATTTATAGTATTTCTATGGCTTTCATTAATTCATTTTAGTTAACACATTTTTATATTTGCATTTCCACTGAAATTACAAGAGTTATTACATACGTAGCACAGAATATATCTGTATAACTGAATTGACCTTAAACTTACTTCATCTAGAACATTTCTAAAAACTTCACTGAGCTGCCATAATTTTTGTCAGCATATGTAGTACTGAATGACCATTAAAATACCTGAATTGAAACTATTCCAGTCTAGCAGTTTGTAAGATCTTGTGTTACCCATAATTCCGACAAAGGCTGAGTTCAAAACAGCAAATTAGTAGATCAGTTTTAGGTGCAGAATAGTAGGAATAAAACAAAAAACACTACAAACAAGAACGCAATTGACAACACCACTCGACAGGAACTGGAAAGACACAGACAGCAGAGTTAATAAGAACTAGAAATAGAAAAGGGGAAAGGAGCATGCTATAGTAATCTAACATTAACTAATCTAATTATTGAATTACCTTGATTTTTAAAACCACCCCATTCTTTCCCTTGTTGCAGTCACCTGTTTGCTCAAAATTTACCAAAGGAGGATGTTCTTTAAAAAAGCCTCCAAAATAAAAATCCATAGTTAGCAGGTGGTAGTGGTTTTAAAATAAGATTTTTTCCCTTCTATAGTGAGAATGAAACAAAAATTTCCCATATTCACTAGTCAAAAAATAGCTGCAAAATTCATTTGAGAATGCAAACACAGCATTTTTAACATTAGCACATGCATCTCAATCCATCGTAAGTTTCTCTCAGCAGAGTAACTGTCACAAAATTAAAACATCATCATTATGGTAGATGTTAATCTAGAGTTTTGTTTTGTTTCAACATTCAGCTTTTCTTCAATATATTAAAATTTCTTCATAAATAATTACTTAAAAGGTCTGGAGATTAGTAAATGTTCTTAAGAAAATGTTCCTTTTTAGTGTATAATAATACATAAAACAATCCACAGAATGTGACATTTTATTTTTTGAGATGGAGTCTCCCTCTGTCACCTACGCTGGAGTGCAGTGGCATGATCTCGGCTTACTGCAACCTCCACCTCTACGGTTCAAGTGATCCTGCTGCCTCAGCCTCCCAAGTATTTAGGACCACAGACGTGTGCTACCACGCCCAGATAATTTTTGTATTTTTGGTAGAGAGAGGGTTTCACCATGCTGCCCAGGCTGGTCTCAAATTCCCGAGCTCAAGCGATCTGCCCGCCTTGGCCTCCCAAAATGCTGGGATTACAGGTGTAAGTGACCGTGCCCAGTCAGAATGTGATACTTTAAATCAAAATAATATAATATTGGAACCATTAGAATAATCACATGTATTTAACTAAAAATAAACCAAAATGAAAATGTAACTCATACACCATTTGAAAGCACTTATATGTATATGTCCATGACCTTTTGGGAAATAATCCATTAATAACTGAGAATTTCTACATGTGAGCTGAAAAAATACTCTAAACTGGGAGGAAAGGCAGAGAATGGGTGAGCTGGTAGTTACAATACCCAAAAGACATTCTGTAATAAGAATTACTCTTTTCTTCCCTGGGCCTGGATTCTTACATTTCTTGCACAGTTAGCATGAACTGGCAGGTAAAATAAATCCCAAAATGCAGTTAGTTTTTTTTTTTTTAAGTAGTGACACTAAATACAGCTCTCTACTTAAACTTATTTAAGTAAACTTCACTTGTTCTCACAGACTCTATAGCTTACTCAGAGTACATGGAAGCAAGAAAATAAAATCAAAATGTTTTTCTTTTTTTTTTTTTTTTTTTTTGAGACAGAGTCTCATTCTGTGGCCCAGGCTGGAGTGCAGTGGCACGATCTCAGCTCACTGCAACCTCCACCTACCGGTTTCAAGCAATTCTCCTGTCTCAGACTCCCAAGTAGCTGGGACTACAGGTGCCTGCCACCAGGCCTGGCTAATTTTTGTATTTTTAGTAGAGACAGGGTTTCACCTTGTTGGTCAGGCTGGTCTCAAAACTCCTGACCTCAAGTGATCCACCCGCCTCAAAGTGGCTTCCCAAAGTGTTGGGATTACAGGCGTGAGCCACTGCATCCAGCCCAAAATGTTTTTCAGTAAGCAGAAGATATCTAGTAATTAAATATATTCCTGAAACCATGTTTCGAACTATTAGATCAGTGGGTGCCATCTATTAAAATATTTGAGTCAATGGTCCATAGAAACACAGGTAACTGGCCTTGGGTCACAAGGTTGATGTCAGGTATGTTAACTCGGTACTTCCTTGCATTTTCCAAATAATTCAAGTTCCTTAACACAAAGATGTAGAATTTGGCATAGTCTCCAAGATCCCAATGCATTAAACTGGCATCAGTCTGAATTTTTCTTTAAGTACTGTACACAAATACCACAATGGAGAAAACATTTTATATTGACCACAAAAATAAGAAACAGGGGGGGAAAAAAAAACTAAAGAAGGGGAAAAAAAGAGAAAACCAGTGCTTAAAAGATGTATTTGCCCACTTGTAGAGTTAAATGATCCTAACTTGCACTGTTTTTCTGAAATCTCATTCAAGGTCCAGAGAATTCTAGTCTTCTCTGAAATAAACTCAAATGACATCAAACTACAGGTCATAAACTTTTAAAAAAAATTTTAAAATAGTAATGCTCTGTATCCTCAAAAATAGTCATTATTTACAATGTTTTGGTCCAATAACTTCAAAGCATTTTACCCTTCTTTTTTTCTTTTCTTTCTTTTTTTTTTTTTTTTGAGACAGAGCTTTGCTCTTGTCGCCCAGGCTGGAGGGCAATGGCGCGATCTTGGCTCACTGCAACCTCCACCTCCCGGGTTCAAGCAATTCTCTGCCTCAGCTTCCTGAGTAGCTGGGATTACAGGCGCCTGCCACCATGCTCAGCCAATTTTTGTATTTTTAGTATTTTACAGGCGTGAGCCACTGTGCCCGGCCACTCTTCTTTTTATAGCTGTCAATACAAGCCTCACAAAGAGGTCACTGGATGTGACAATTTAAAATTTTCAAAAATATATACGTCTATATGCCAAATAAGAATACTAATATAACTTCAGGTTTAATGTATGTTGATTGAGCATCTAGTCAATGAGAGATATAAGAACACATTCCATATGGAAAGTTCCCACTATTTATCATGCTTATTTTAGACACAGAAAAATCACCAGAGTATTTCTGATCCAAGGGCCTGAATCCAGTAGGACTTTGATGCCTACTTGCTTTTAATTATGTTCCTATGTTTTAAAGAAGTAACCTACTATTCTTACTCGTTTGTTCAAACAGAACAAATAGCTACATAAAAGAAACTGAGGGACCAGATGTTAGTTTGTCTGTCTATTTTTCAATTCTTAGCTACTCTAGACAAAGTCTACAATTACTTTGTTGCCCATGCTGGATTCCACCACCAATGACAGAATGGAATCCCAGCACAGTGCTGGGATCTGGGTTCTGTGTCTCCTAAATGCTGCCTGGGCAGGCTGGAGGGGACAGGTGGCCACGGTCAAAGACAGTCCCAGTGTGTTCAAGTTACACAACGAGCTCTAAGAAATGACAGCTCCAGTCACCTGCTCAGGAAGAGGGTCTCTGACCCATGGACTCATCTGGTTCCCTCTGCTACGTATCTGTTCCTATGACACCCACAGTGCTTACACAGGTCTTGTTGTGTTGCCCAGGCTGTTGCCCAGGTCTGGCTATGTTGCCCTGGGCTCAAGCGATCCTCCTTGCCTCGTCCTCCTGAGTAGCTGGGACTACAGCCACATGTTACTGTGCCCAGCTTTACCATTACATTTTTAAAAATATCTGTTTTAAGAAAAATGAAAATAAGCAATCTATAAAGAGCTACTGCTAATGAAAAGAACTAACATCTTAAACTAATGGCCATAATGGTCAATTTATAAAAATGTTTATCTCCCCTGGGTCAAAGAAAAGTTATTTAAGGATTTCCTTAAAGTGATATTATGATGAAAAATAAATTAAGATTTGTTTTTTACAGAAAAGTAACTAAAATACACTTAGTTTATTTATAATTAAGATCACTACAAATATATTAAAGTAACATGCTAGTTTATACTTTCTTTTCATTTCTCTTTTCAGATAGATTTGGCTTTAAAAAATCATGAAAATCAATTTTAATAACCACAATTTAAATAAAGGAAACATTGAAACTTTTTAAGAACATACCAGGATTGTGGATGCGATCCAAAAGCTTCACAGAACGTGCACTAACTACACCCCCAACGTGTACAAGGAATCCAGGAGGAAATGCCGTCAAGGTAAAAAATGGAAATTCCTAGTGGAAAGAATAGGGGAAAAATAAACTTACCGTGTGTAAAGTGTAAAAAATTTGCTGATTAAAAAGCTTGTCATAAGCAAATGTATTACATCCCTTGAAATAAAAGGCCACCCATTCTACATTACACATGCTTTGTAATTAAAAATTTTATTAAATGTTTAGAGTTTCAAATCCATTTCCCCATATATACAATGTTATACAGAATCCAAAGACCAATTTCGTCAGTTCTCAATGAGGAAAAAAAAAGTGTTCTTTCAATTTAAGATATTTAAAACATACTCTTCCTTCCTCTGAATCTCCAACTCTGATGGAACTTCTCAATGAGATGAGGGAACTGCCCTATCACTCTACCCCATTATCTATTTCTCAGTGGTATAGACACCCCCTTCACATGAACACCCAGTATAAGACACCGGCAAAGACTCTAAAAACCTGGGCCCAAGAGATCTAAATGAAAGTGGGACCAAGGGAGGGTAAGTGAGAGGCTAAGCAGTGTGGGTTAAGAGAAAGAGGATAGGGGCAAATATCAAGTTGAGGTGGTTAAAGAATCATTGCCTGAGGTTACTCTATCAACACCAATGTGGCAGGAACATACACAAGAGCATAAAGGTACATTAAGGAAAGGTGACAGGTACATAGATAACAGGAAGGCAATAAAACTCCACAAGTTCTTGCACACTTTATTCTCTCCTTCTCTCTTAAAGACATAAAATTCATCAACTTAGAGACAAAGAGAAACACAAGAAAGAGAAATGAAAAAGCCGAGAAAGGAAATTCATTGAAATAGCACCCAATAAGAAAACAGAGCTCCTGTGGAAACATGGAGGCCCCTCACATTATACAAATTGGATGCAAGTAAGGATAACCTGATGTTTGCCCTGTCTGGCTGCAAGATTAATGTAGCTCACTTAACTGGAATCACTTACCAGTAGCCTCAGCTATTTAGAACATAATTGAGCATAATTGAGAAAAATAAGCAAAACGGGGCTCTCAACAGTCAAAAGAACTGTTACCGTCTCAAGCACTAAAGCTCATATACTTTATTCATAGGAGACTCCCACAGATCATATTCATACTATATTATAGTAGTTATAAATTTTTATCTTAAGAACAAACAATTCTAAAATTTATCATGATCTTATTTTCAAGACCACCGCAGATTAAATGCAACAAATAAAAGTTGGTAAAGAGATACAGAATACCACCAGAAGCAGGCACATTAAAAGCAGCAAGAATTATTCACTGGCTGCTTCAGGCATGGAAAATACAAACTCACAAAAGCATGATCACAAAGCACAGCAACTTGGAATCATTTAGCACAAAAGCAATCAGTCCTATGCAACTCAGTCACCCATGAAGGTTGAGTATAAAAAAACATGTACACACACACACATATTTAGAAATAAATTCAGTTCAAATTTAGAAGTAATCTTTAAACAACAGAAAGAAAAATCTAGGCTACGTAAGAAAAGAGTAAAAAAGCTACTCTATGGAAGTGGTTAGGTCTGGCCCAGCACACAGGTAGAGGGAAGATAAGGAAGAGGATGGAAGGAGAGCACGTCACTTATAATAAATGTATTATAATATGTTTAGTCAAAATGCATCCTTATTTCCATTTAAACTTCTTTTTCTGTCCTCCAAGTTTTCTTCCTGGAAATCTAATAAAAACTGTGCAAACTAGAAGATTACCTCATAATGAATTCATATTTATTGTTAAGAAATTTGAATGTAAATGAAGTTTTGAGTCATAAAAATATTTGAATGGATTTATTGTTAGGCACACCACACACAGGGGTAATTACACAATAATATAAGTGTTAAGAAAGAAACTGGGAAAACAGTTTGGTAGTCACTGAGCAAGTCCATTTGAATTTTATAAATGTGAGTTTTAAATGAGAAATGTATAGGTAAGCTTATATTATTAATAATGTAGTTAGGTTCAGTGTTAGGATCACTTACATTTTAATACTTCCTCAAAATATCTGAGGCATGTGGTGGTCTCACAGAATAAAAAATCACTTTATATGTAATCTTTCTACTTAAATCTTTCAAATATCTAGACAAGAGATACTGAAAGTAACATTTTTGTAAGCTAAATGGAAGACAGTACTTCCTTTTCTCTTCTAAAGAAATTAAATAGGTACATTACATATTAGAAAACATTTTCATATAAGATTTTATATAAGTATGAATAAATGAACCTAAATGACTTTTCAATTCAGGGTTCTTGACCCTTCTCCCCAAAGTTCTTTGTTTGGGGTAAAGAAATGAGGGGAAGCATCATAGTGGAGCTGGTCAGAAAGAAACACACAGGGCAATGGCTGCCCAAAGAGGCCACAACTCACTCTCCACCTTACATGTCCCCAATTCACTTACTCGGCACACCAATTCATTCTAAAACACAAAATTAAACCTATAATAAATAAAAAATCTCATTGTTATTTAACCAAAACTCTGTCTTCATACAATTCTTATTAGAAGAGCTACTGCTGAAATCTATAGCAGATTGTTAAGTACCTATCATCACCACCATAACTAGCAACTACTGTCAAGTACTTCCATGTGCCAGGCCCTGTAGTCTGTGCTTTATAACCCTTCCCATATGAGGGAAGTACTATTATCTCCATTTTTTATATGAAAAACTGAACTCAAGAGGGCCTTGTATTCCTAGATTCTTTGTGAGCAACAAACTTTATCATCTGGTTTCACTGTCATTTAGAGTTAAGGATTTGATTTTATTACACCTGATGAATTTATAGATTTTTCTTCTGTTTAAAAGAATAGTTTTCGCTGGGCACAGTGGCTCACGCCTGTAATCCCAGCACTTTGGGAGGCTGAGGTGGGTGGATCACCAGAGGTCAGGAGTTCAAGAACAGCATGGTCAACATAGTGAAACCCTGTCTCTACTAAAAATACAAAAATTAGCCAGGCATGGTGGCAGATGCCTGTAATCCCAGCTACTCGAGAGGCTGAAGCAGGAGAATTGCTTGAATCCTGGAGGCAGAGGTTGCAGTGAGCCAAGATCACGCCATTGCCCTCCAGCCTGGGCAAGAAGAACAAAACTTCGTCTCAATTAAAAAAAAAAAAAGAATAGCTTCCTGAAGATCAGCCCAAGCACATCCTGCTTTCAACGCCTAGATGTGAATTTCAGGAACTGCAGAAGAAATTTCTTCAGAAAGTCTTCATATTTAAAGTAGCTTTCCCTGTGGTACCTAGATAAAGTTACATGCTGATGATCTGACATAAGCCAAGGGCAGGCAGCATAAACATATTTAATAGTGTGTGCTCAAAGACAGGTTAGTTGAAAAATCATGAGAGCACAATGGGAGTATTCTTTTAAAAAGAGATTTAAATAGGATTTTTCTTAGGAGATATTTAAATAGTTTATTCTTTAAATCAAATACTCTTTTTATTATTGCAAAAGACTAAACTTTCTAGATATAAAATCAATAACAGATTTCTACCATGATTTATTGTACAATTTTACTCTCACTTCTAAAAAGATCAAAATTCTTCAAGAGTTTACCTTACATCAATGTTTCCCAAAATGCATTCCTCACTAACAGGTATTTTAAAAGGAAAGTTCTAATAAAATGTACTTGGGAAATCCTAGGTTAAACTAAGTTAACTAGGTTTCTTGACTGAAGGAACTAAAAAAGTACTTCCATATTTTCTCACAGGTAAAATAAAAGTCTTATTGAAAAACATCTGGCTGAGCACAGTGGCTCATGCCTCTAATCCCAGCACTTTAAGAGGCTGAGATGGGAGGATCACTTGAGCCCAGAAGTTCGAAACCAGCCTGGGCATCATAGAGAGAGCCTCTCTCCTAATTAATTAATTAAATATCTATTTACTTTACATCAAAAAATTCATAGGTGGAAGTTAAATCTAAACAAAACTTTTATCTCTATTTCTCATCTACCAAAAACCCGGCAATGCTTCTGTGAGAGTAAAGAATAACACTTTTAATTTTGATAACTACTACTTGAATAATCCGTAAAAGAGATTGGGCAAATAAAGTTTCTCTTTCCTCAAGAAAAAAAAAAAAAAGCCATATAATTTATTAAGGGTTGTTTACCAAGAGATAGAAATGAATATGAAACATCATATAAGTAGATCATGTCAGTGACATAATCTAGTGTTCAGGTTAGCAGAATTAAGTCATATCTGAACACATATGGGGAGAATTCTTCATACTTCTTGTTTTTCCCAAAACAAAAGCCATACTAATGGCAGTCACAAGTGAATAGGAAAGCCAAAGATGATAATGCTTTTGCTGCTTACTTTGTACACAAGGTAGAGAAGTAGTTTCATAAACCTGAGTAACTGCTACTTCGAGGTTAGACGATGTAGATGTACTGCCAACTCAGGACTGACAAAGTTGTAAATGAAACTATAGTTCTCTACACCTTTGCTGTTAATTCCATGAAGATTTTTTAGTAATCTATGTCCAATGAATAAATGTGTCCAAAATTTTAAGAATGTTTAAATGCATATTTGAAAACACAAATTTTATCCAAACTAAATTCAAAATGGTTTTCATTGCTTAATATTGTTTTCCCTTAAAGTGAGATGGTTTTTAAAGATTCTTGGTACAGACAGTAAAGTCACAGGCACAACATACAAGTAAAATCTTATTATATAGAATTTCAAGGGAACCCACATTTTTCTTTTACTGTGAATTCCAGAATGGTAATTTGATTATAAGCAAGCATATTCCTATTGTGAAAAACTCTGTACAGAACATAATAATGGAACAGGGAAAAAGATAAGAGCATTCTGGCCAAAAAAAATGGTAAGTGAATGCACACACACACCTTCACTCTGACCCTCTTCAATGTTTTCAGTCTTTTGTTACATTTGGTTTTAATAGTTGATTTGAATGTTTAGGTGGGCCTTTTGGTGGCAGTTGTAGGTTTGCCTGCAAGATGCAAGAGTAGCTGGAAGGTAACTGCTGCTTGATAGAGCATGAAGCAAAAAATGAGCTAAAGCCTCATCATTGCTTAGTTCAGCTCTGCTTTCTCCAGCCTTGTCTAAGTAAACAGTGCATACACACATACTGTCAGCATAAGGAGGGAAAAGTCTAGAAAACAAATTGTACCAACCTCTAGAGGAGAAATAGTTTAGTTTTACGAAATGTATCCTTTTACAGGTATTTACTCTTTCACCTTTTTTCCCCCAAATGCTAGTGTAATATAGAACATGTAAAAGAAAATTCTGTGAATGCTTATAGCTTCCAAATCAGACATAATGAAAGCTATAGAACTATGTCTTAAAATTATTGACATGACATATATAACATGCACCATATTAGTTAGTAGAAAAAAGAACATGAGCCTCACAGTGCTATTAAATTTAAAAAGAAAAAAAAACTTTGCATTATGAAAAGACAAATGCTGTCAACATTTGCTAAAAGCTTAAATAAAACTTAAATGACCAAGATTAAAACTAGAAAAGCTATCAATACAAGAAATAGGCTCTCACACATTTTTCGGAAACATACCCGCCTTCTACAGAACCTATGAGGCGATCCTCCCTTAGCAATGAAGTTTATTAAAAAAAAAAAGAGAGAGAGAAATCATCCAAAAACTGTAACTGCTTATTTTCCCAATCAACAAACATAGCTAAATATCAAACTTACAATAGCTAAAATAGATGCATTATAATGAATAACCACATTATATTAATCTTTAGAAATACAGAATCTGTACATTTCTTATTCCTAAGAGATTGGCCAATGATAAAGGTAATCTCAGCAAACAAATATATTTATATACTAAGGAATTATTTTTAATATAATAAAATGCTACTGGAATACTTTTTTCTGCAAAAATGTTTACCATCTCCTTTCCAATAATAAATGTAATGGAAAATTACTTTAGCATTCAATAGGTATTCTCAAAAATAGTATTTCTGATAAAAGATTAAATGACAAAACAAAAATTATTATTATGTAATTATTCCAAATCAAAGGTAATTATCCATAAACAAATTACTTTGACATCTTAAATCCATTTTGGACTTCAAAACTGCAATATTATAGATGTGTAACTAAAACAGTTCATGAAAACATGTAAGTACATGGAAGCATAAGATAACAAAGTCATATTAACAGTGTAAGAATAAAGAATATCAAGTGAATCTTACCCTTTGTTCCAAAGCTGATTGAGTCTGTTGTCTTAAAAGAGCTTTAAAGGGCCCCCCTTCTTTTCCAGCACTACCACTTCCCATTCCTACAGAACATCAGTACATAAATAACAACCAAAAAAAAAACAACTATAGAAACAAAGTTTAATTGCATTCATCTTCATAAACATCATGAGTTGAAATGTGATAAAATGATCGAAACATTTAAAGCACTGGGGATGACAACTAAAGCACATATTTTACTCTACTTTTATTCACAAAGTTTACTTTAGATGCAAGATGTCAGAACCCTACGGACCCCAGCTAGTTTTGGACTTAATTTTTTCTGAAAATTATAAGAAAAATTATGTTAAGGTGATGAAACTTTCCATAATATTCCATTTTAAAAGCTGAGTCTTTTAATTAATTAAAATAATCAAGATAATAACAATTACTATGCAAACAATTTAGGAATACTAAAAAATGAGAAATATAATATGTCTGATTAAATGTAAATATAGAGACAAAAGCACTACTTGTGCTCACTTAAAATATTCCAAAATTCTCTAAAACACATAAAATTTAGGTGATTTTGAAATATAGTCAAATCTATTTTCTTATAACTTCCCATTTCTAAACGTATCATGACAAAACAGTATTAATTTCATACTTGTCAATACTCATTCACAAAAATCAACATAAACTTTTTTTAAATAAACAAAAAATCACGGACATGTAATAGACACATCACAAATGTACATAGTTATGAATGAAAGAAGTACCTTTCCCAAGCTCTTAGATATATTTTTTATGGCTTCATTTTAAATTTCTTTCCCTACCTTATTTTATTGTTCTGACCATGCCAATAGATCAACTATGGTCAAAGAATCACAGAAAGCAGGGGACAGGTAAGAAGCCAGTGCTCTACAGACTAGAGTTAATCCCATCCCTTTCAAAACTGAAGATGCATACAGCCAAATTTACTACAATGACTTAAAAAGAAACTAACTTTTACATTTTTAGCTGTTCTTGGATAAGGAAACAAAGGTTAGCATATGTATAGTCCCATTCTGTTCTTAAAAAAAAAAAAAAAAAAATTTTCTTATAGTAATCTGAACATTATTTTTAGAGACTATACACTACTAAACATAGAAATGAAACTAAGATCTTTATATGAAGCATATTAAAAGCCAGAAAATAAAATGTAAATTTGTAGTGATAAGTGAAATATCAGAAAATATATCAGAAAAATTTAATAATTAATGCAACAGACAGAAAAAAAAAGATAATGAAAGAATATCACCAAAATGAGACTTAAACTGATTCAAACAGAATAATTTACTAATGTAACCAACTGGTTTAGCAACATGATGATACAGGTCCAATGTGAATGGAGTTGGTATGAAGAGAAAGAAAGTAAAGCATCTAAAACAGAAACTGTAGTAATAAGAATCTAATAATATTAGAAATACCCAGATCTATGTCCTTAGACATATAATCTTTTAATATATAAAATAATTTGGCAGAATATTCATGATTAGCCATCAAGTAATCCTCAATTATATCCTTATAATTCCAATTATTTAACTGTCTACCAGTAAGAAAAATAATAGAAAGGCATCTTGTATAAAATATCCAATAATTCTTTACAGCATGAAAAATAAAGGGATTAAAAAGCTGACATAATGTGATCCTACCAGAAGCAGCCAGGAACAGCTCTTCACTGAAAGAAACACTTTTCCTCAGAACTGGGCTGACAAGGCTAGAATGATGAGGGGTAAGGCTAGATTCCGAGAGGAGGAGACAGGACTTTTTAAGATGAAGGGAACCACAAGAGAGAGAGGGGGAGCTGGGACACAGGTAAATCCTAGGTCCCTGTGGGTAAGGTGCTGTGGAGGAAAGTAGCAGAGAAAAGATGCAGATTCAGAAGATGATCAAAAAATGCAGGCTAAGGAAAGCAATGATGAGGCAAAATATAACAATAAAAATGAACTTTAAAATGTACAGACAAATTACACTAAGCAAATGAAAAGTCACTAGCAAGACCATCTATCCCACATAATGTAAATAAAAGGCATAGTCTAAAACTTAACAAAACCTTTACAAACTTCACATTCACTAAAATTTTTTAAATCACTAACTTAGGATTTTATGTGATTCTAATAACTTTTAATTGACGTCTTCAAAATACTTAACTTGCCTGCCCTTTTTGGCTTAAGAATTTGTAAGATTAAAATATACCACATTTTCAAATGTTTAGAGCCAGACTTGCTGCCTAAAATATAAACACTTATTTAAAGTTATAAAGGTGCAGTACTTCAAATGTTACTAACTTTAGATAGCATTTATGGGCACTTTAACTGAATACCCATAAAAAATACTCAGTACTGGATTAGGTAAACAGTTGTCAGTATTAATTTTAATATTAACGTCTGTCCAGTTTTGAGATACATATTAATGCTTTTCTTTTTCCTCTAAAATGTTTAATACTTTACTCTGATCATAGTACTATTTGCATTTACCGAGATTTGAGTACCCTAAGGGTCAAATATCCTCTGTAAAAACTATACATAGTTAAAAGACTGGCTAAAAATATTAGCTAAAATCAGGTATCAAATCAATATTCTAACACTAGTATATCTAAAATTCCACTATTAAATACTTGGGAAAAAATATAAAAATAAAACCTTGTAAATGTCAAAATTAGTATCTAGAGAAATAAATATAAAAGTTTTTAAAAGAGACCTACCAGAAAAACAGATAATGTAGCTTGAACTACAAACAGAAAAAAAAAAAAAAAAAATTTCTGTCTAAATGTCATTTATTCTACTTTTGGATTCCCAAATAAATTATAATCAGCTTATGTCTGTCCATTATTTCTCAAGACACTGATTCTGATATAGGTAAATTAGAAGGCAGAAAATCATGAAATACAGGCTGAAATTTTAGTTTTAGAACTTTTATAACAATCACAATTTTTCCATTTGAAGTCTCCATGAGATAGGAGTGCTCCTCAGGACAATCCAGAGATTCAGGGACTCACAATATAAGGCCAAGGGGCTGAAAATTGCTAATGTTATATAAATAAGCTATTGAAGTAATAAATAATTTTAGGAAAAACAAAACTATTTAGAGGCAGCTTATAAATATAGGAATACATGGGAATAACACCCCATTTGTAAATAAACATTTTTAAACTAAAAATTTGGAACCAGAAGATAAAATATGAAAAGTTCATTAATAATTACTACTTGACAATCTTCTTTAGGCTTGGCCTTTTTGGTGAATTTAAAAAAAAAAGAAAAGAAAAAAGAAACAGAAAGACCAAGGAAATGCTTTCCAAATTTTATCTATGGTATGGCAAAAAAAATAAAAAAAAATAATAATAATAAATAAATAAAGGCTTGGAATATGCAGTCAGTGGACCACAGTCTCAAAAATATTTTTTAAACTTATTACTCAAATAGTAATGTAAGTCTTTGTCTTGATTGTCATGAATTTTAAGGCCAGAGTCTTTTACGCTTTATCTGAAAAAAAAAAAATCTTTTTTCACTACAGTCTGGATGGTTCAGTTTTTATGGCATAAACCTGGTAAGGTGCCAAATTCCAAAGCATATATTACTATCAAATAACTACATTATGTGTAGACATTATTCATAATTATCTAGAAAGATGAAGCTGTTATCTTCAAGAAAACAGGTGTTTATCTTTATATTTTATGACTTCATTTATGAAAACAGAAATTAAATCTACAGCCTTTTTAAAAAATGATCTTTCCATAGAAGTAGCACTGCTTTGGATTTAGACTTCTTTTCCTTGTTTTCACAAAATCTAGGATTGTTTTATAAATTTCTAACATACAAATAGGGCTATTAAAAAATATTAATTAAAAATAACAAATAACTGTTTTAATCATCTGATGGGAAAACTGTCAGACAAAAATACTATTTATAAAAATTTCACACCATTAAGTTTTAAGTTTAATTTATTTTAAATTTTTCTAAACAATAATACTTTAATGATTTAAATAAGTTAATTCTATTCTAAGGTATAAGGAACTAATCTGATTTTTCCATCAACTTTTTATCATACAACATTTTCATAAAAACCCAGAAATCATTCATCAAAATACAATAGAAAAGAAAAAGATATAAATTTAATAAACAGAAAAATTTAAGAATAAGTAAAAATGCTATTTTCTAACCTAGAAAGACTAGTAAAACCAAACATTTTAAATATCCAGTTAACAGATAGATGTACTCCAATACAACCATTTCAGTGGTTAAAAGTTTTTTCATAATAAAATCTTAGAATTATATTCATTAATAGGCAGAAATAATAAATTCAAAAATGCTTGTATGCAACTAATTACAATCTACTAGTGTTACTTTTTAGTCAAATGTTTTAAGATGTTATTCCTCTTAATTTGAGCATAAAATGAAAAATGTCTATATGCCAAAATAAATCATGGACTTTGATATCTACACTATGATTAAATCAATGAAATGTAGACAAGATAATTTCTGAATTATACAAAATTTTCGTATTTTAATTGTAGTAACTGAAAATGGTCAGTATTCACATTTTCTTTTTAACTTAAGTGCCAAAAACAAGAGGAAAGATTTGGATGGAAAGCTAATAAGAAATAGAAACAAATTTTTTAAAAAAGAAAAAACAAAAGGTGGGTGGAAGCGCCTTACCAGTTTTGGGTGTCAAACTCAAATCTGTGTCAGAAGAAGAGGACTGTCGACTGTAGGACTTGGAAGGTGAAAAGGAATAGGTTTGGTTTTTCAGAGGGGTTGAGGGTCCTGATGAGTGAGTATTGGGATTGGGATCTTCATTGAAGGGAATCCTGCCAGAAGAAGGTGGAGAAATATTAAGTAATCATGTGCCAAAGGGCTTGACGGGTGGCAGCATGATCCAAACACCAGGAAAGAATTGGGGCAGGGCCAGCAGTCATTTCTTACGTGTGGAGCTGGGAATGAGGCCAAAGACAACCAATTGCTGTTTAACCATTCATCACTCTCCAGATAAATATTATCTGCATTGAAACAGTTAATAAGCCAAGTGAAAAAGCAAAAAAGCATGAAATGACAGACTAAGGGGATAAAAAATATCAAAAGGAGAAATAAAAAGAATATATGACAAAATATTTTCAAATAATGCTGTAAGTTACAAAAGAAAAATGGTAACTACAAGCGGTGTGTGTAAATATTCATAATTGTTTTTATATTTGCACACACACAGATATCCTCAAAATAAAAAATGTTTCCTTATCCTATAGCAGCAAGAGTGCCACAGCTAAAAACACAGCAGAGAGAAAAATGAATACAGCTACACAGAAACATTGCCTTTAATGCAGAATAGCTGCTTACCTGTTCTCCAATAGCTCTCTTCCACAGAATGAAATAGAACCTACTGTAATAGGTTTTGTATATAAAGAAAATAAGCAAATTGGAAGCTTTGGCAGCTACTTCATTTAGAATCTAATCATCAATTTTATTTTTAAGCAAATGAAGAAATAATTATAAAATATGTATGGGAGGATTCGCCTCAAAACTCACAGTACACATACACAAAATAGCATTATTTGAGGATCTGTGGAAGAGACTTTGGAAGCTGGAAAAATACCTTCACTTCCATATAGTTAGAGACTCTGTGGCAGCTAAATACAGAAGTTCCTCACTGCAGCTGGACTTCGAGTAAGAAAAGGATGAAGCAAAGACTTGTGGTACCTGCCTACACTACCTGCCTGCCTGCCTCTGCAGCCACTCTGCCCGTGGCCTGCATCTCCCCAGCTCTGGAGTCTGAGCAGTCTCGTACCAGTATAGATGAGAGTGGGAACAGACACAGAGAAGTTCTGAGTAAGTCGTGAGCCAGTAGCAGTGTGAATTGGGCTGTTGTGAGTCGAGCGGCATCCATGGCTTGGAGGATGAACCAGCGGAGACCTGAGGGAATTTGCGGTCAAAGTGGAAGAAAAGAAAACAATACATACAACAGATTGCAGAGTTATGTTAAAATAATTTCAAAGGAGCTTTAGTTAGGGAAGAGAACTTATTTTTTTTAATCCCTAGCATGCAAAAAACAAGTTGAAATTGAAAAATAGCTCAATATTAATTTGTTAGGATACAGTCATAGTTTTAAAGTATCCGATTAATAAATTAATTGCGATTAATTTATTAATTGTGAATAAGAAAATGGCAAGCAGAATAGTCAATGAAATTAAGTGAGAACAAGACTAAGATCTGTATTTTAAGTTTCCTTAACATATTTGTTATTATTTTCATCACAACAGAACTCACTATGCACTATTTATGGGGAGGGACACCCATAAAAGTAAAAAATCAAATATGAAGTTCTTATATTACCTTTGAAACTGAGATATGAATTGCTGATATAATTAATTATATTTTCTATAAAGAAAGTTAAATAACTGTCTAGGTTACTAAGATAGGGGTACTTAAGAATATGAGAGATGACGGCATAAAGAGAAATGAGTGAACTGAACGCATATATGCAGATAAACATATTCCAGTATTTCTATACACCAAATATGTAGCTTAAAATCAGGTTACACTGGAAGCAAAACAAGGGGACCCTGCTTTTAAAGACACCTTCATAAAACAATGTCAATAACTTTGGCTCTCATACAGAATATATTATATAAACTATATTCCAAATCAAAATTTTCTAAGATATCAACTTACATCCTATAATAAACCATATCTATGTGTGTGTATACTTAGAGCAGTTATACGAGAATACATTGATATATAACATTTTAAATTTTTAAGAAAAAATTTGGCTAAAAGTTGTAAAAAGGTATATTACATAATATACCTTTGAATGTTGTAAAAAGGTATATTACATAAATAAGAATCCTGAATTTAATATCAGCAATTATTTCATTGTGCAATGCCTTTGCTTACACACAATGAGGGAAACAGAACCACATGAATCATAAGTGAGTACACTCTGAAAAACTATCATCCCCACTTTAGAGGCAGGCCAAGAGCCCAACTTTACCTGACCTTTTTTTTCTTTTCCATTGCTATATTACTGACTGCCCAAGAACAATCCCCAATTCACAATTTGTCAAGGTTCAAACATGAGCTATCACTAATTGATCATAATAGTCCTTCCTAAGGTCTACAGACTACTTTCGGAAAATATTACTGATTTTACAATAGCGGAAATGTTTCTACGTTTGTTGCTAATAGAAATTAAAAGATATTTACTACAATGGATAAAAATCAAACAATTCATTGGTGATCTACTTTTACACAAAAAAATGAGTAAGGTTTTGTTTTTGTTTTTATTTCTCTGCTGAAGTGAGAAAAAGTGTAAGAATTCTCAAAAAGAATTTAAAAATCCAAGACTTAAAAATAAACAAAGCTATATTTATTATAATCAGTACTATACACAGGAGAATTTGTCTCTCAGCACTTTTCTTCAGTAAAGAAGCAATAACTCATACTTAAAAGCACTTTCTATCGTCAAGAGAGTTAAGCTGGAAAACACCAAAGGGATTTACAGTGTGCATGACACTAAACATCTAAAAGAAAAAAACAAATTTAGGAAGTAGAACACACCATTAATATAGGTAAAATAAAATGAAAAAACTAAAATGAACAGTGTAAAATGTTCAAATTATGGCATCAAATTAAAATTCAAATGCATTGGAACATCACCATAATGTATTCTTGGAGTTTTCTGATTCGATCAGTGTCTCTGCATGAAAGGATGTCTCATAATAATAACCTGTGGTATTTATAATATTAATATTCCTTTCCAGTCAGTCAATAACATAATCTAGACAACCTTTTATCAAATTCCTGTCTAGAATCAACAATATTATATGATAATTAAATACCAGAATAGTTATAATCAACTGAATCATAAAATAGGCTTTGAAATAGAACCCAGATTGCTTCATTATCAAAAATACAATGAAGCTAGTTGAAATAAAACAGCCTGAGTATTGAGGGTTTTTTCAAAATAACTTGACTTTATTAGTAAGATGCCTTTCAGAAAATCCTAAGGAAGGAACTTAGGTTCATCATGAGGCTACAACAAGATTAGGAAAGGAGAAGACACATACAATCCCAGAAGATTTACTCTAATAGAACTCTTCCTGAATGCATGCAAAACATATACCCCTGCTATCCTTATTTCTAAGAAAGCAACAGGTAATATAGCTTTCTCATTCTCTTTCAACTAAGTAACTTACTTAAATTGGCTTAAACTTTCACTTTAATTTGCTACTAAATATTTACTTAAATTTGCTACAGAGAGAGGGAAAAACAAACTGAATCCCTCAAAAAGCTAAACCTGCAATCTGACTCTACTGCTGGCAGCTGGCAATTCTTATCTTTCTAGGAGATATTTCAAATGGAATATAAAGCAAATTCATTCTTCAATTTATTTAAAACAATTATTTCATTTGCCAATGTGTTTCCAAATAAAATTATGCATTATGTAACACTGTGCTTCCTCTTACGAATAAAATTCAACCCAAATGACTAATAGCCAGCAGAAACAAAATGGCTAAACAAAAAGAATGCACTTAAGATGAAAATTTCATTTTAAAAAAGATTGTGAAAAAACATGTTTTTTCATACTACGATACCTTTCTATTCAACCCCTCCTGACTACTGCTGAACTGCGGAACATTTTAGGTTTCCTGACTATACAACTCTGACTCCCTGATTATCTAGGACAGGAGTCCGCAAACTACAGACTGCAGGCCGAATGTGTCCTGCCATCTGTTTTGTAAGTAAGTTTTATTTGAACACAGTCACACTGTATTCATTTGCATACTGTTTATGTTTGCCTTTGTGCTACAATGGCAGTTATGAAGCAACATCGGCAAAAACTGAATTATTTACCTGTACATTTTGTCATTCACAGACAAAGTTTGCCAACCCCTGACTTAGAAGAATCTCTAGATGAGTTATCTTCAACCGAAGTTCTAAAGGCATTTAGGATGGAACAAATCTTCATTGTATAGGGTTGTCCCTTGCTTTGCAGAACAGTCAGTCTCTCTAGTCCCCAACAGGACCTAGCCCCCTAATCATTATGACAGAAAAATCTTGTTCCAAACATTCTGTATTGACAGTCACCACTATCATCATGCTGAAAATCTCTGCCTCTGACACAGTGATGACACACACAGGCCAAATCAAGTCAACAGAAGTGTTTTGCAGGATCACACATAGATTTTCTAAAATGTACGACTCTAAATTTCTTTAGATTAGGGATCAGCAAACTCCCTTTTTTGTAAATAAAGACAAGAGATCATATGGGCAGACCCTAAAATATTGGCCTTTCCCAAAAAAAGTTTGCCAACCTTGGCTTTGCAGGCAGTAGTATACTCTATTTAATTATACTCGGTTAGTTTATTCATATAAATTCCCTGGCCTCTAGACATTTGAGTTTAAGACTTCCGCACAAATCAATTTTTCCTGCTTTATATACTATGTGGCCATTAATAAGTATAATTGGATTATCTGGTAGAGGGTTTTAAGCATTCCTCAGAAAATAAAATGCCACAGAATGCATGAATATTCATTTTATGCTTCATATATGCAGTGTCTAAATATCTGGAATGTTTAATTTTATATTACTTAATTTGTTTCATAGCAAGATGGTATAGGTTGGGCACAGTGGCTCACACCTGTAAATCCCAGCATTTTGGGAGTTCAAGGCAGGTAGATCAGGAGTTTGAGACCAGCCTCGGCAACATGGCAAAATCCCATCTCTACTAAAAATACAAAAATTAGCTGGGCATGCAGGCGTGCCCTTGTAGTCCCAGCTACTCAGGAGGCTGAGGTGGGAGGATCACCTGAGCTTGGAAGGTCAAGGCTGCAGTGAGCCAAGACTGTGCCACTGAACTCCACCCTGAGCAACAGAGCAAGACCCTGTCTCAAAAAATAAAAATACAAATAAATAAGATGGTATAAATAAAATATTAGGAATATTTAAATATTTTTAAGTTTTAAATTTTGACAGTCATTGCCAATAAAAATCATCACAGAGAAAATGTTGAACCACCCTACTAAAATGTTTCAAATCAAATGAAAAAGCATAGATAAAAGATAAAAATCTTAGCAAGAACAATTTCATTGATTCATACTTACTCCTTCATTTCTTTGGATGGGGAATTACATGCAGGAAGGAATGCTGCTGGGCTACTTAATTTATCCAGAGTACACGCCGTTCCTATGGCTCTCACCACTAACCCAGATTCGCCCTCCAGATCGAAACACTGTAAGTACCCCACAACTGCATTTCCTCTCATTTCAAGTACTTTCAAGCCAATCTTCCTCTGCAGTTCACCTACAAAAAGTGGGAAATCTCATTCTTGCTTCTCTTTACATTACATACTATAAGACTGGATATGGTAGTGGTAAAAAAAAAAAAAAAAAAGTCCGAGAAAATCACAGATTTTCAGAACTTGAAGGAAACTTAAAAGATAATCTGGTTTAGCTTCTACAGAATACAGAACATAATTCTATTACAATATAGCATAATTATAAAATATAATACATACTTATACAGCACAAATATATAGAACAAAAACAAATATACATATTTACTATATAAATAGAACATTGATACTTTGTGTGAAACATATGTATGCATATATATTCATGCATATACATATATAACTCTTAATATAAATATAAACTTTAAATAAAATGGTAAACAAGTTTTTCAAAGGAAAATTTAAAAAGGGAAGGAGGTCAGAGTGGCAGGGAAAGTGGTCAAATGGGTAGAGGGAACTACACTACCCAGGGAAGAACTGTGAAAAGGCAACATTTGAGCAGAAAGTATGAGAGACAGAAGAAGGTGATTTGCTTAAGCTCTGACAAATAAATGGTAGAGGGAGGAAAACTAGAATCTAGGTTCCCATTCAGGGTTCCTTCCTGAACCCCCCTTGTTCAGTGCTCTTTCCACTACACTACCTCATCAACACAATTTCCTTTTACTACAAGCTTCTGATTTGCATTTCCACTTGCTAAAAGAAGGCAATGCAAGTGTGTTCAGGAAGGCTGAGTTGGGGAAGGCATTCAGTCACTGCTAATTCATACCCTTCATTGTAAAAGTTGAGGTAGCATGTCAAAAGAAAGTGAAAAATTTAAGAGTATTAAATCAGTCAGTAATAAAGTTATTTTTTTTAAATACCTGACATTAACGAAATGAGTCTCTGTCTGGCCTCATTTGACGCCCTTGGTGTGCGAATTCGATCAATCCACTGATATTCTGGGTCTTCATTGACCACAAGTTCTTCTACAAATCCATGAATTATCACAGCTCTATAGCACTTTGGAATAGATGTTGCTGTTAAAACAAATTATTATGCTTCTGTTTATCAAAAGGTAAAACTCAGTTTTTAAAAACTGTTCATCTCAGTTTTCTGACCTTTAGATACATAATATAAGAACATCTTTTACTGTAATATTCTCAATGTAATTATAATAATACTTCCAATCAGTCTTCTAAGATCTATTTCATTTTTAGAAATAATTATTTTCTTTCATGGAGTCTCTCACCTTTCTCATGTAAGCAAAGTAAATATAAATTGTATTTGTATAAATTGGAAAACAGCTATAGACGACCTTAAACAGAATTTAATACAAAGTTTAAAAAATCAAAATTTAAGTCAGCTAGCTAATTATTACATAAACAGGTAGAAAGCAGATAATGAATTTTTTTAAATCTTCAATTATTCAAAGCCCTTTGTGAAAGCACTTCTGTACACCACATAGCACAGTTTCAAAAATCAAACCACTATCTTTCTGATATAACCTGAGGAGTCAAGTTCAGGTTCAAAAAGGAGAGAACCTGAATACATCTGTACCAAATTAGCCTCTTAAAATAAACATTAGTGCACTGAAGCTAAGTCAGCTAGTTAGGGATTTCAATCCTACTATTGCAGGCTGGTGAGTCATCAAGATCTGCCCATTTCAGACCCATATATTTCATGGAGTTCCCTAGACCCAATAACCATAGAAGCCTGTGTATTTTGGGACAGCACCACAGTGCTTAGCCGTAGTGTTCTGCTCCTTTCGTTCAGTGTCCTATACTACAGTAAAATGTCACTGGATTTTTCTAATAAAACTTTCTATAAATGTTCAAAAACTAGATCTCATTTATACTCAAATCAGAACTACTGTAACTATTCTAGAAAATTAACAATTTTCTCTTTGGCATTAAAACCAAGTATAATACCCTTTCTACTTGCCTTCTGAAATGCTAACTTGATTTCTCATATTTAACAGTTATTACATTTCCTGTTGAGTAACAGAATGTGTTTACTTACTGCAAAAGAATTTGACTCCACATGATGACTGCCTAAATCGATTTAAATCATTGAAGAGGTCTACTTTGACAACTACATTGATTTCCCCACGGATACCTATAAATTTAAAAAGAAAATCAAGTTTCTACCTTAAGAAAGTAATGTACAATTAAATAATGAAGCAAATTAATGCTAAATAATGATTTTAAAATACAATGATTTAACTTACAATTTTTTGAACTTTACCAGGATGCAAAACCATTCTGTTTTTCACTTTCAGTCCAGAATTCAATGAATTACATGAGATGTTCAATACTTTATTTAAAAAGTAGTCTTTGTTTTAGTTGATTCTGTCCAACCGTTGGCTAATATAAGTGTTCTGTGCACATTTGAGATAGGCTAGGCTAAGCTACAATGTTTAGTTGATTAGATGTATTAAATGCATTTTCAACTTAGGATGAATTTATCGGGATATAACCCCATCACAAATCAAGGTGCATCTGTAATGTGTTGATCATGATAGTAATGGTAGCTTTGTTTCCTAATTATTTTCATTCTCAGTAGTTTCTGAATATTTTCTGAAGCACAACATGTATGCATTAGAAAATGAGTAATTTTCATTTTCACCACAAGTTTCCACTTTGACCCAAGACGAATTAGAAAGGAGTCCCATTTGAATTGATGATGATGTAATGATTATGGTGACAACATTTGCTGAGCAGTGAAAGAGGATGTACTAAATGCTTTACAGGTAGTATCTCAGAGTGGTCACATTAACCCAATAAGGTAGCATCATCCCCATTTTACAAAGGAAGAAATTAATATTTAATAAAAATGAAGGAATTAACATAGTGTCAACAGCTGTTAAGTGGCAGATCCAGGATTAAAATTCAGATCTTTATGATCTCAGATTATATATCCTTAACAAGTAATGCAAGAATCTGATTTAAAACAAAAGAAGTTTTGTTCATTTCAATGAATATAAGTTAAAGTAAGCTAACTGAAAAATTCCAAGCTAGGAGTAGTGGCTCATGCCTGTAACAGGAAGCAAGGCAGGAGGAAAGCTTGGGCTCACGGGTTTGAGACCAGCCTGGACAACATAGCGAGAAAAAAATTAAGTAAATAAAAATTTCCAAGAATACGGGTTTTCAAAACATGCTCTGATAAATAAGAATGACCCAGCTCTTATCTCTAAACATTTACTAAATATTTTCATTTGACTGTCCTGACTTCATGTCAAATTCATACTTATGGTGGAAGACCTAAGAAAACTGACTCAATAATTTACCTACTAAAATATTAAGAAAGCAAATCTCAACACTCTGGGAAGCTGAGGCAGACCTGAGCTCTGGAGTTAAGGCCAGCCTAGCCAACATGGCAAAACCGTGTCTCTACAAAAAAATTTAAAAATCAGCCAAGTGTCACGGCATGTGCCTGTAATCCCAACTGCCCAGAAGGTCCTGCTTCAGGCAACAAAAAACTTTTAAATAATTTGTAAGCACAAAAATCCGTATTAATCAGTTTGAAAATGTGTTTTAGAAACACAGTATCAACACTAGATCAGTTTTAACTCATGCATTTACTTACCATACTGTACAAATTTAGCAAGCATTATCTCAAATTATGTTGAGAAGCAACAATTTTACTAACAATAATTTACTATTGTTTATTTTTAAAAAGGCATCATCTTAAGATATATATATATACACACATACACACACACATATATGTATATATGGTTTGTTTTTTTTTTTTTTTTGAAACTGTCTCGCTCTTGTTGCACAGAACGTGATCTCGGCTCACCGCAACCTCCGCCTCCCGGGTTCAAGCGATTCTCCTGCCTCAGCCTCCCAAGTAGCTGGGATTACAAGCATGCGCCACCACGCCCAGCTAATTTTGTATTTTTAGTAGAGACGAGGTTTCTCCATGTTGGCCAGGCTGATCTCAAACTCCCGACCTCGGGTGATCCACCCGCCTCGGCCTCCCAAAGTGCTAGGATTACAGGCAAGAGCCACCGCACCTAGCCTAAAGATACTTATTTTAAACCACCAAATATAGCACAAATGTCTTTAAAGACAAGTAAAAAAGATTAAGATTGTTATTTTTAATACTTTCTTATTATTCCTTACCATGTATGGTGTCATAAATTGGAAACCATCCTGAGATGACTGTTGCAGCTTCACTATACAGTAAAGGATCAATATCAATGTACACTTTACCAATGGCATCATTTGCACTGTAAGTATCATGGTCAAGAACTGTGATCTGTAAAGGTTCATCCTGTAAGTCTTCATCATCCACCTAAAAGCATACCTTAAAATTAAATCTCACATAGTTTTTAAATCTTAATTATCACAAATGTACACCTATATCAAACGAAAAGGATGACCATCTGCAAATAAAATCTTACAGATTTCTAAGCACCAAAGTAGAGAAAAGAATTAACACACAAAAAGTTATATCTCCTTTTCCTATACAATATCTCATCTTTCTAAAGAAAAAAAGTTTATCTCTCAGCACAAGAGTGGGATGACTAACAACAAAAAAAGTTATATCTCAATTTTTGTACATATCATTCTGTGTTTTACAACTTTGCCTATGATATACAGCAAAAGTGCCTAAGGAATGTCATATTAGAGTTCATGTAGTATCTATAGAGAGAAGAATGCTAATTGAGTACAATGACACCACAATTTCTAAGGGTGATTTCAGAGAACAAAACCATAAGGAAAACTAACATTATGTGTAAGAAACATTATGTGTAAGAAACTAACATTATGCGTAAGTTATGTGTAGTTACACATAAGTAACATTATGTGTAACAAATTCACAAATTAAGTAAGTTCACAAATTAAGTTCATGATATAAACGTCTACCCTTTCCCCTTTTATTTAGTCATTATCGAGTTATTATCATATGCCAAACACTGGGCCCAACGGAGGGATTTACAATGGAGAACAGTGCAAAACGATTTCTCCCTCACGGAAGACACATTCACTATTTTGGCTGCCACCGTCTGGATATCATGCCATTATCTAATTTGCCAGTCCCCTTCATCCAATAAAGTGGCCAGAAGGGAACGTATTATAGACAGTATTAAGACTGGGACAGAATGCAAAAGGATTATTTTCTCTAATAAGAAAATTACACTTTTAAAATGCAGTCTATGGATGTTCTTTACATCAGACATACCACACTATTAAGATTGAGCCTGCGGTTGGCTACAATCTCTGTATCACTCTTACATATGCTTTGGTCAAGTGATAACTCCACAACCCATATACTTTGGTTGGTTTTTTAAACTTGGATATGAAACATTGTGCCTTTCCCTATCCCCTATTTAATTTCTTGTTAATGTTAAGCTAATAATCCAGCCTCTGAAGATTATTTTAAGAATTAAAGTACATTAAGGAATTACTGATACCATTAGTGTGACAATGTGATACGGTTTTGTTTATTTATAAGGGGTCCTTCTTTATAAGAGGTATATAATTTGGAATTTATAGATGAAATCATACAACATCTCAAATTTGCCTTAAAATATCCCCCCTAGAAGGAAAACTGGGGTGGGCGGGAGTTAAAAAGACAAAACAAGAACAGTAAAATGTAGACAGCTGTTAAAGGTAGGTGAGGTTTAATATACTAATCTACCTTTATGCATGCTTGAAATTTTCCATAATGAAATGTTAAAATAAAATGATCATTTTGAATCCCAACCCATTCCGAATCATCTGTCATCCAATGGCATTCTCTCCAGTACTATTCTGTTATGTATACATTTAATAAAAGAGAAAGAATCATAAAACAAACCACTAACCATTACTCCAAGACATTTCTCCCCATTTCTAACTCCATTAAAAATACTCTCTGTATATACTTATTTAACCACCTGTACATTCACCCCTGAGTATTATCATTTTTTCTCATGGTACACTAAGGTATCCCTTCCCTGACATTAGGGGGCGCTAAACTAACAACTAAGTGACTAAATATAGCTTGTGATACATACATAGATAGCTAATAATATGACTAATATGAATAGGGAAATTCAAGAATTAATTATAATGAAGTAATTAAGAATATTTAGTAGAGTAAATGCAGCCTCTCTGGAATCCCAAAATATTATAAATTAGGACTTTCTGAGAGATGTTTTAAATGTTTAAATTAGCAATATGCACTGCTAAAATACTGCATTTCTTAGCCTCCCTTGCAACTAAATGTGATACAAGCATAAATCATTACACAGAGTTTGGTAGGGAGGGTGCAAACTTGTTAAAGAAGGCTTGCTCATCTGAAAGTGTTATGTTAACTCATCAGCTCCTCCTCCTGGACTCCCCTTCACTCTAGCTCCGTCTGCCAGCCTGGAATACTCATGTGCTCACTGGAACTCCAGGTGCTAAACTGGAGCCAAAAGGACCTTGAATCATTTTAAGAGAAGCCACAGGCTATGTATAGATAATGGAGTCCAAAATGACTGCGTGGAGCAACCATACTACCCTTACACTGCCTAGTACAACATTCCTTTCATGTAAGATAAAAACATCTATTTTGCTTAAGACATTTATTTGAGTGCTATATATATATATATATATATAGATCTCCACACAACTGTATATATATACTGTATATATAAACACAGTTGTGTATATATAGTTGTGTATATATATAACTGTACATATATACACAGTTGTATATATATAGTTGTGTATATATAACTGTATAATACAACTGTATATATATGTATATGTATATACAACTGTATATACACAACTGTATACACTGTATATATATACATACACAACTGTGTATATATATAAACTGTATATATACACAACTGTGTGTGTATATATCTATACAACTGAATATATATATATATAAAAAACTGAATGCAATTAACAACTGATAAACAGGATTTTAAAAAGGGTTTTAAAAGTACTACATAATCAATGTTAACTGTAAACACAAAGTTTTAAATACATTTTTCACAGCATACACATTATTCAGGAAGACTAGTCAAAACAATAACTTACTAAATGTCTTTTTTTTTTTTTAAGACGGAGTCTCACTCTGTCACCCAGGCTGGAGTGCAATGGTGTGATCTTGACTCACTGCAACCTCTGCCTCCCAGGTTCAACCGATTCTCAGGCCTCGGCCTCCCACATAGCTGGGATTACAGATGCGCACCACCACACCTGGCTAATTTTTGTATTTTAGTAGAGACGGGGTTTCACCATGTTGCCCAGGTTGGACTTGAACTCTGGATCTCAGGTGATCCACGTGCCTCGGCTTCCCAAAGTGCCGAGATGAGGCGTGAGCTACTGCACCCAGCCACTAACTTACTAAATTTTAAGGGAACTGCCTGGTAAATCCCTTATTTCAGAAAGTAAGTATATTATTTTTCATACTGTTAAGTAAGTTGCTTGAGTACTCATTAGCTTTAAAAAATATCAGTTTATTACCATCATCATTAAAATGAAATATCACTTTTTTAATATTTCCTAGTATCGTGAAAATTACTCCGACATATGAAGCTTGCCTCCTCCCATCATTTCAATAACAATGTATTTAAAACTATTTGTTTTTAACAATTTCTAGGTTATAGTTGGGGGAAAGGCCATCAAAATAAACTATATAAACATTCCAGTGTTTTGCTTGGGTAATGAAGATAGATGCTGTAATTCTAATTCCATCTGAAATCATAAAAGGAAGGTACTCCAATTATTTTTTGACTCATATATTCCACATCTTTAATAATGTAGTTTAAAATGTCACAATAGACTGAATACATGTGCAACAGGTCTTTCAAAATACATAGTGGCATTTTAGAAACAGCTAAAAGAAAAATCTGTACATAACATAAAAGAAAATGAGAAGAGAATCAAAATATTTCATGATGAAAATATCAACTAAAAATATAAACTTGTAGGACTCTCACATCTGGATTTCAAAACTCACTACAAAGCTATAGTAATCAAAACAGTATGGTAATAGTATAAAGACAGACATATAGACCAATGAAATGGAATTGAGAGTCCAGAAATAAATCCTCACATCTATGTCCAACTGATTTTTTTTTTAACTCGCCTCAAAGGTAAAGTCCTAAAAAATTTACTGACCTCCAGTTCAATGTTCTAGCAGATAACATGGAAGTCCAGTTTAAAAGAGGAGGAGTTTACAGAAACCAGGAATTATCTTCCTTAGAGAGATCCATCTGCTTGAAAACCTTTCGGTGAAAGCTACTGGGAGGTTAAGAATAACAGTTTCTATAACTGAGTCTTTTTGGTAGAAGACTGAGACACAGCCAAGCTACTCCGATGAGGTAGTAATTTTGAGAAACACAGTTATATTCCACAGAGATAATAAATAAAAGCTGTCACTGCCCATAAATGCTCTGAGTCTATAGATGAGGTACACCTTTCTTATACAAACTGAGATTAAGTTTGGTAACAAAATCTTTTCAAACTGCAGCTCTATTTTTTCAGCACACCTATGCCACTCGGACTAACTAAACTATACATTAATGAAAGAACAGAAAATATACCCCAAAATGCTAATATTCAAACCCACTTTCTGCCAAACACCGAATGCCTATCCAAAATGCTGAGTGATTTAAAAATATTATTCCTGGGCCATGCACAGTGGCTCACGCCCGTAATCCCAGCACTTTGGGAGGTCGAGGCAGGTGCATCACCTGAGGTCGTGAGTTTGAGAACAGCCTGACCAACATGGAGAAACCCCGTCTCTACTAAAAATACAAAATTAGCAGGATGTGGTGGCACATGAGTGTTAATTCCAGCTACTCGAGAGGCTGAGGAAAGAGAATCGCTTGAACCCGGGAGGCAGAGGTTGCAGTGAGCCAGGATCGTACCACTGCCATCCAGCCTGGGCAACAAGAGGGAAATCCCATCTCAAAAACAAAAACAAAACAAAAATATATATATACATATATATACACACACATACACATACACAAAAGTCTCTTTTTTTTGACTAGTGCAACTCATATTAACATACAACATGCTTCATAGCCACCTCTATACTACTCTGGAAAGGATTCACATTTGAAAAAAACAGAGGCTCCAAATGGTAAGGCTGTCTGAGGTCATCTGCAAATTAGCAGGTACCAGAAATAGAATGTGTTTTCTCTTAATCCAGACCTTTAAGCTTTTCCAATAGAGGGCTGCTACTCAGTATCCCAACCACTACTGAATGTGCCTTCCAACACTAAAAGAGAGATCACGGTCCTAATATAAACCATAAGCAAAGCAGTGCCTAAACATCCTAGTGTTATTTCTTCCATCTTCAGGTATGTGTTTGGCAGGTTCCCCAGCATGATCAAAGCGTCTTTCAAGCAACCCAATACTTTTCTTCCCTTGTTCTCTTTCACTGAAGAATGACACCTTACCCCGCAAGAGCTAAACTTTACCCAGGCTCCATAATGGTTATGAAAGAGGCCTCAGAAAAGGCACAGCAGCCACAGTGCTGCCCAATATAAGGGCTGGCATGAAATAGCAGGGAGGAAAAACCAAACTGGTCCTCACAAGGTTCTTAAGTAGTCCAAAGAAAATTCCAAAGAAGAAAATTTCTCTTGCAGCTGAAAGGTGAAGGAAGTGGTTATCAGAGAAATGGGCAATATGTGTAGCAAATATTTACTGAGAGCCTATTACATGCTCTTCTGGGGGTTGAGGATATAGTAGTGAAGAAGAATTAAAAAAGCAAGGAAAACACTGCTGGCACAGGGAACAATAACTGACAAGGATGTTTAATTTGGGAAGGGGAGTGGGTAGAAAGGGAGAATGTAAGATGGAGGTGTGGTGACCTGGTAATAGCTTTGGAGTCAGGCCGACTTTGGTCTGAATCCTTACTCTACCACTTAGCTAGCTCTGGGTTGGACTTCTGAGTCATCTTAAAATAAAAGGTGCCAGCCGGGCGTGGTGGCTCACACCTGTAAACCCAGCGCTTTGGGGAGCCGAGGCAGGTGGATCACGAGGTCAGGAGATCGAGACCATCCTGGCTAGCACAGTGAAACCCTGTCTCTACTAAAAAACACAAAAACTTAGCTGGGCGTGGTGGTGGGTGCCTGTAGTCCCAGCTACTCGGGAGGCTGAGGCAGGAGAATGGCGTGAATCCGGAAGGCAGAGTTTGCAGTGAGCCAAGATCACGCCACTGCACTCCAGCCTGGGTGACAGGGTGAGACTCCATCTCAAAAATAAATAAGTAAATAAAGGTGCCTTCACGGCATTGTGAGAACTGAATGAGGTTAACACATGTAAAGCACTTCACCAGTGCCTGGGCTATAATAAGCAGTCTGTAAGTGAGAATTGTATCTCCTTTTGTATGTCGCCTTGTTGATCCCAAAGCCTAGTAAAGTCCCTATAATCTCTTGGAGGATTGGGGCATGCCGACAGACCAAATCAATGCATGAAAAAATAAACAGATACAGCGAGAAAGAGAGCAGAAACTGCAGGGAGGTGGCTGGGTGCAACACAAAACAGACATGCTAACAGTAACACAATGGACTTCTTAAGAAGAGCACAAGAGGAAAACATGAGTGATAGGGACCTCTACATTCAAGTGTCTCAAGGAAGGAAGCACAAGTGGGAAGATGGGAGGAATGAAAAGAAACCTGGGTGAGGAGATGGGAGGCTCCCCTTTTGGAGAAATCCCCTCAGATCACCAGGCCATGAGCCATTTGAACATAACCACCTCCTGTCTCTGTGTGGACTACCAATCAATGGGGAAAGAACAGTCTCTTCAACAAATGTGCCCAAACAACTGAATTTCTACATGTATGAATTTCGACATACATGAATGAAGCTGGGGCCAGGCGTAGTGGCTAACACCTGTAATCCTAGTACTTTGGGAGGCCAAGGCAGGCAGATCACTTGAGGTCAGGAGTTCGAGACCAGCCGGGCCAAAAGGGTGAAACGCCATCTCCACTAAAAATACAAAAAAATTAGCCAGGCATGATGGCACATGCCTGTAATTCCAGCTACTAGGGAGGCTAAGGCAGGAGAATCACCCGAACCTAGCAGGCGGAGGTTGCAGTGAGCCAAGATCACGCCACTACACTCCAGCCTGGGCAACAGAGTAAGACTCTGTCTTTAAAAAAAAAGGAATGAAGCTGGCCTCTTACCTAACACCATTATAAAAAGTAACTCCAAATGAATCCATTACCTATACATAAAAACTAAAACCATAAAACTCTTACAAAAACCATAGGGGTAATCTTCATGACCTTAGAGTTGACAATGGATTCTTTCATTTCACACCAAAACAAAAATAAATATATTGGACTTCATCAAAATTAAAAACTTCTGTGCATCAAAGAAAATTATCAAGAAAGTAAAAAGACAACCTACTGAATGAGTGAAAATATTTGCAAATTATATATCTGATAATAAGTTAATATTCAGAATACATAAAGAACTTTTACAACTCAACAACAAAAATAACTCAATTAGAAAATAAAATGTGGCATACATATACGATGGGATATTATTCAGCCATAAGAAGGAATAAAATTCTGATACATGTTACAGTGTGGATGAACCCTGAAAACATTATGCTGAGTAAAAGAAAGCAGATACAACAGGACAAGTATTATATGATTCCATTTATATGAAATATCTAGCATAAGCAAATTCAAAGAAACAGAAAGTAGATTAGAGGTTACCAGAGTCTAGGGAGAGGAGAGAATGGGAAGTTATTGGTTAGTGGGTACACAATTTCAATTTAGGGTAAAGAAAAAGTTCTGGAAATAGTGGTGATGGTAGCAAACCACTGTGAATGTAATTAATGCTACCAAACTGTACACTTACAAATGATTTAAATGGCAATATTCACAATATATAGTACTGCAATTTTAAAAAATTTATTTTAATCCATATATTATTCTTAAGTCATTTTTGGTATATGCTAAAATTTAGAGAAAACTACAATAATAATAATAATATAATACATTTGAGGACTTCTTTTGTTCATGTGTTATCATATACTATATTTTCTTAAATGTAATATAACATTTTTATACTCAATATTCCTAGGTAAGCAGAAAAGAAAATATTTTTATGATGTAGAAATACTACTATGCCTGAAATAAAAGGTTCTCATTATTCCTGAGGGAAAAGATTCACCTCAAAAAAATACACTAAAAAATGTTGACATTTAAAAACTTACCTCAAATTTAAACCACTCCGAGTTCCACTGAGGGTTGAGTGACTTAAGGTACACATCTGTTTTAAAGGTGGTATTACCAAATTTTACCTAAAAATGAATAAGAAATTATTCACATATAAATATCAAAAATGTGAATAAAAGTAAATATTAATGTCAGCCAACCAATAGAAGGATTAACCATAAAGGCGACAAAAGACTATTATCCTCTGAGACAAAGGGAAGAAAGTACAGATGGATCCAGGTAAGCTTGTAGACTATACCCACAACAAGGGATTACCCACTGTTCTGCTTGACCAGCTCCACACATCACAAAGAACTAACTTCCCCCATTTCTAAAGAGCACGTACAGAGCAATAAAAGATCAACAACCCAATAGAAAAAATAGGCAAAGGATATGATCAGACAAGTCACAGAAATGGAAATACAGCTGTCTTTAACCACATCAAAAGATGATCAACCTCATTCACACTAAGAAATACAAACTAAAATATTTTTACTTATCAGGCTGGCAAAGATCAAAAGGTTTGAACACAGAATTCGTGAGGTACTGTCATACTTTGCTGGTAGGAGTGTAGAAAAATCTCTACAGAGAACAACTTGACAACATATACCAAAATTTTAAATGCCTTAAATCCCTTTTAAGCTAGCAATTCTATTTCTTAGAATTTATCCCACAGAGGTACACAATGGCATATACCAGCAGCATTACTGTAGCAAAAGCTTGGAAACAAGCTAAATATCTATTAATATGGAACTAACTAAATTTATGGTAAAGCAACACAATGTAGCACTAAACAGAATAAAGCAGTTCTCCATGCACTGATAAGGAACAACTTCCAAGATACACCTTTCTACTGCAGATATATGGCATTCTTCAGCAAAAAAAAAAAAAAAAAAAAATTATATATAATAAGTATATGTCTATATATGTGCACAATATTTCTAGAAGTATATACAAGAAATAGTAACAGTGGTCACTAGAAAGAGCAGAGGAAAGGCTGGGAGAGAGAAGCTGACTCATTTTGTACCTTTTGAATTTTGAACCATGCATGATACTACCTATTTTAAATGCATTATTTTAAAATTAAAAAACAGCAAAAATTAAAATTCAAATGGCAATAACTTTATGTTCATTCAAATTGCAGAATCCTAGATTTGCTTCCAGGAATTTTAACCTACAGAAGTACTTTCACATAAGCCCCCCTCCTCCCCACCAAAAATATAGTCATTCAGCAGGAAAGTGACTGAATAAATCATGTGCCCTTATAAAGAATGGAGTCGATTATACATACTGTCATGAGAAGATATTAATTACACAATAACTGAAAAAACAAGTAGCAGAATATATAAAGTAGGATTATATTTGTTTCTAAAAATGCAATATAGATATACAAGTATTTTTTTAAGGGGATGAAGAAAAGATTAACATAAACCAAAGAACTGACAGCAATTATCTCTGTAGAAGGGACTGATCGGGTGTAGGGAATAGAGTACAGTGTTGTAAGAAGAAAGTAAGGGGTTTTCAAGTTATATTTGAGTGTTTGAATCTTTTTTAATGGGGAGCATTCAAGTATTACTTGCATAATTTTTAAAATCACAACAATAAAGAAATGAAACTTAATAAGGAAAAACTTAGGGAGAATAGAGGTTCTTGCTTAATTACTAATTTAATTTTCATTCCATTTCAATATTCAAGGCATGATGGAAATACTTACTGTCTAATTTATCTAAAGTTGCTTTATATGAAGTAAAATACTGTTAGGATTTATAAAAACATTCAAAATCATTCAAAAGCCAAATATACTTAAGGGTTTTGGCTCAACTGCCAAAAGTAGCACATGATTTTTTAAGTGACAAATTTAAAGCACTCTACAGTTTTGTCCCACTATAACAGTTTTGCTATACTGTGCCTTTTTGTTGTTGTGCAACTGTTCATTCTAAATAAAGATCTGATAGCCCACAAACTGCATTAAACAAACAAAAAAGACTTTAGAAAAAAGGAAAAGGCATCAGCCAGGCAGGGTGGTGCGTGCCTGCAGTCCCAGCTACTCAGGAAGCTAAGGCAAGAGGACTGCTTGAAGTCAGGAGTTCAAGGCGGCTGCATTCAGGCCTGAGTGACAGAGCAAGACCCAGTCTCTCAAACAAGTAAATAAAGGACAAGAAACAAAAAGAAAAAGGCTGGAGTGTGTATTTTGCCAACATTGGATGATTTTCATTCTAGCACAGGAGAATCTCGGTTCACTTAGTCTTATTTAATTAAAAGGACATTTTATTACTCAGCAATTAAATGAATGCCTTATAACTTTGTTAAGGAACATCAGGGATTTTAATGGAGATCTTCCCCAGTAAAGTAAAGCATTCTCTTTACCTACTCATTAGCTAAATTACCTTGAGAAAGTTATTAATCTGTTATTTAAATTGGCTTCTTCCTCTGAAAAGTGGGATTGTTAAGTGAGCATTACATGATATAACACATGTAGAGACCTAGCAAAATGTATGTACGCAGGAAATATTCATTAAATATTTATTTTCCTCTCCCTGTTCCCTCAAAGGTTCCTAGAAAAACACAAGATGACAATGCAGTTTGGCCAAACAATTGGTAACACACGTTAATATTGAGATATATTTCCATTAATACTTCCCTTATACAGAACCCCATCTCACTCTAGAGATTCCTGCAAGACTAATCATCTTTAAGTATTACTTGGTCTTCGCTGGGTCCCTACACTCCTGACATCATATATAGTGGAAATTCTCTCAATCAATGCAACCAGGACCAATACTTGATCAGTTAATCAAATAACTTGGTTAAATTAGAGGATCACTAAAAATAATACAAACTGTAAACATTTTAAGATAAAACATATAAACAAACATTCATTCCTGTCTTTTAATTTAAGGCTAAGACTTTTTCTTTGCGTAAAAGTCAACCGTTTAGTCATCTTTTTTGCATAAGCCACAGTCATCTCTGATTTCCAGTTTGGGAAATAAAATACTTTAAAAAGCATGAACAAAGAATACTCTATTTTTTACAATCTTTTCTCCACCTAATTCAAGAGTAATTTTTAGTGACCATTTTCATGTCTTTACATTCACTAATCCTCTATTTTTAACAATCTTTTCTCCACCTAATTCAAGAGCAATTTTTAGTGACCATTTCCATGTCTTTACATTCACTGATTTATATAAGCTTTAAATAAAATATAGTAACAAATACAGTTGACATAAGCAGATTTGGGAATAAACACAACTGCCTCTTGGTAAAGTATATCAGCCAACTGATGGGAAACTCCAGGCACACTAGAGTAGTCTTACCCGGAGGAGTATTTATGAATACGCTTTATGGAAGGAATGCAGAGCACTGAGGATTGCAATGAGTCAGTTAATGGAAGTTGTTAAGAGAGCTTCAACTGTATAGACTTCTCCTCCTAATTTTTGGACTATTCAGTAATCTGTATCCCCCTTTCCTAGCCAGATTTATTTCCCACTTCTGTTCAACAAGAATCCTCCTTCCGATTACATATGAATGAAATTCATTCAATTGAAATACATTCAATTACATCGATACATACCCTATTTCTTCTTTTGCTTTTATCAAGTTTGTGCTAGTCACCTGAAAATTTTTTCTTCCTTTTTCTCTCTGCCTTTGGAAATTTTACCATCCTCCAGGCCCAGGATAAAGGTTTCTCATGACTAGCCCACACTTCATTATCTCCCTCTTCTATGAACTTAGTCTATATCAAGCATTTTTCCCTTTATCATATTGTAATCTTTCATTATCCCCCTTTTCCTGCATTAATTTTTCCCCTTTCTACGGGATTATTCCTATTAGCACACAAATAGTTTCTGCATCTTTTCATTTATTTTTTAAGTACTAAAACTACTTCTTAAATACCACACTATTTCTCCTTCCCCCTTCATAGCCATACACCTTGAAACAGTTGCCTATTCATGCTCTTTCTACTTCCTCACTTCCCATGTACTTTAATTCTCTTTAAATCACTACAGGATGGGATTCCATTCTCATCATGCCTCTTGTCACACCCCCATGTTGTCCAATCCAATAATTTTTCTGTCTTCTTACTTGACCCCAGTAACATCTGACAGTTGAGCTTCCTCTTTAAAGAAACTTCCTCTTTTGCGTTCTAAGACATTATGTTCCCCATTTTTCTCCCACCCACTGGCTCACAATCTCAGTTTCCTTCCCCTAGTCCTCCTCCTCTAATAAACCTCTTAATAACAAGTTTTTTCAAGGATTCATCCTGTTTCTCTCCCTTCCCCTAAGTCACGGGTTTGCAAAAAGACAGAACCAACTCCTAAAGAAGCTTTAGAAATTTCTAGCAGTGTTTTTGTGGAAAATAGTAATTGCATTAAGTGAAGAAGGGCCAGAAATGCTAGGTATCCTTCAATGCAAGTGAGTTCCCAACAATGAAGACTTTTACCATGTCATGATTTTCAAATGTCCCACTAGACAATCACATGGGTAAGAAACCTACCTAGAAGGCCGGGTGCGGTGGCCCATGCCTGTAATCCCCGCACTTTGGGAGGCCAAGGCGGGTAGATCACCTGAGGTCAGGTGTTCAAGACCAGTCTGTCCAACATGGTGAAACCCTGCCTCTACAAAAATACAAAAAATTAGCCAGGCATGGTGGTGTACCGGTAGTCCTAGCTACTCAGGAGGCTGAGGCAGGAAGATCGCTTGAACCTGGGAGGCGGAGGTTACAGTGAGCTGAGACAGCGCCATTGCATTCCGACCTGGACAACAAGAGCAAAGTTCTGTCTCAAAAAAAAAAAAAAAAGAAAGAAAGAAAAAAAAAACCTACCTAGAACCTCAGTTTTACAGATAAAAGTATTACAATCGGGTTTCAGTGTACATAATTGTCAAGAACTACAACCATCATGTAAATCAAGAGGCAACTCTGCTTTTTCCCATGAGTTGACTATTTTGAAAAATCAGATAACCAATGGCAATGAAGATCTGAGATGCCAAAACTACACAACTGTCTCGCTCTGTTTGAGAAGCAGTTATATTCACGTGATTTTCACATAGGCGCTGCACTGCCTATTCCGTGTCCCAGCTTTATTTTCTCCATATGGGGCATTTCTCAACATCCAGCATACTATATCTTTTATTTACTTACCTTATTTGTGAACTCTCTCCTCCCACTAAAATGTAAGTTCCATGACTCAAGTTTTTATAATTTATTGCTATAGCCCCAGTATCCAGTACAGTGTCTAATACATACAAAGGTCAAATAAATATTCATTGATCCAGTATACTATATTTTTTACTTAATTACCTTATTTATGAACTCTCTTCTCCCACTAAAATGTAAGTTCCATGACTGAAGTTCTTTTAAATTTACTGCCATAGCCCCAGCATCCAGTAGTGTCTAATACATACAAAGGCTGAATAAATATTCATTGATTCATCTGATTACCTCATGTTTTCTATTATGGTCATGAAAAAGTACTTCCATATTAACATAATAACAACAGGCCGGGCACGGTGGCTCACACTTGTAATCCCAGAACTTTGGGAGACCCAGGCAGGTGGATCATCTGAGGTCAGGAGTTTGAGACCAGCCTGGCCAACATGGCAAAACCCCGTCTCTACTAAAAAATACAAAAATTAGCAGGGCGTGGTGGCGAGCGCCTGTAATCCCAGCTACTCTGGAGGCTGAGACAGGAGAATCACTTGAACTCAGGAGACGGAGGCTGCAGTGAGCCAAGATCACACCACTGCACTCCAGCCTGGGTGAAAGAGCAAGACTGTCTCAAAAAAAATAATGTTGATAACAACAACAACAACTTCTATTTCTCTGTCATAGTTAGACCATGGTACTGGTTTGTTTTTAATTGTAAGAATACACAGGATATATTAACTAAAAAGTATCACGCCAGGATAGAAAGGGTAAAATACGGGCTATCTAAAGGGAGTCCTGGGTCTCACAGGACTTGAGAAACACTGGCTCGTGTCCTCATTTTTACTCAGACCTTTTTTTTTTTTTTTGAATGCCACAGTCATAAATCACTTCCTTAACATCTCCAATTAAAGGCCCTACAGACATCACAAACCTAACATGCTGAAATGGAAAATGATCCACCTCAATCTTTACCATCTCCATGGAGTTTCAGAAAACCCAATACTTCAGAAAGCTAGGAGTCATCTTTTAATCTATCTTCAAAATACACCTGGAATTCATCCACTTGTCTGCATTATCAAATCCATCACCTTGGCCCATATCACCTGTTATTTGAACTATTACAGAATCTCCTAACTGCCTGATTTCTACTCTTTCCCCTTCAATCCATTCTCCATATAACAACAGTGCTCATCTTAACAAGGGCTTTTCAAAGAATTTAGGGTAAAATTCAAACTGTTAATCATGGCCTTAGTCCTTGCAAGACTGGCTCTTTGATTAACTCTCCAACTTTATCTTACACTACTCTTCCCTTCACTGACTATGTGACAGCCACAGGCATCTTCCTTCACTTCCTAAAACACACCAAATCTCGACATGAGATATCCGGGTTACCTTCTGTCCACCCACTCCCCTACACACACAAATATGCTCCCTCAGCAGCAGGCTCCTTCTCATCCAGCAGATCCTGGGTTTGACAAACACTTTTCTCAGGGACCTCCCCTGATAACTCAACCTAAAGTAGGTGTTCCCTGTTGTTCTCTTTCTATTGTTCTCTTTCATGGCACCCATCCCAATTTGTAACTATATATTTAATAATTTATTTACCTTTTTATTTAAATAATTTTAAATAAATTTAAAATTTATTTACCTTATTTACCTTTAAATTTATCTGTCTCTCCTACTAAAATATAAGCTGCATTAAGAGCAGGAACCAAGTCTGTCTTACTCACCATGTTTATCCATTAGCTAGACCAGTGACTAGCCCAGAGCCTGGCAAACAGCCGACACTCAATTTGTTCAAAGAAGGAAGTAGTAAGTAACCTGTGAATCAGCCCCTTCATCACCAGCAAAATCCACGTAACTATCAAGGCCTGACAATTTTAACCTAAGAAATGTCCCACAAATCTTCCTGTTCAAATCCATTCCTATGCACATTCCCACATATTACCTGGATAATTTTACCACCTTCTTAACTGATCTCCCTGCCTCACTTCCCATCTGTCTAGTCCATCAATAGCATCCCCATTCAGGCCATCCTATAAAGAAACAAACTAATACAAACATGATCTTATTTTATTTCTGCTTTAAAAACTCCCCTGGCCAGGTGTGGTGGCTCAGGTCCATAATCCCAGCACTTTGGGAGGCTGAAGCGGGAGAGGCAGGAGGATGGCTTGAGGCCGGGAGTTGGAGGCTGCAGTGAGCTGCATTCCAGCCTGGGCAACAGAATAAAACTTGTCTTTAAAAAAGAAAGAAAGAAAAAAAAAAAAGCTTCCTTGTCTCTCCTTATAAATACTACAGAAAAGGAGGTTTTCATAGAAAATAGGGCTTTCCAGCCTCATCCTTAACAAGCTCCACTACCCACATATCTCATACCCTTTCCTCCAGACACATACCAAACTAAGGCAGTTTCCTGAACTTACTATATATCCCATCCTATGCCTGCCTTTGATGTTCCCTTTGCCCGGTAAAATCCTGGGTGTCCTTCAAGGCCCATTTCAAATGTCACTTTCACAGCAAGCCTTCCTCAACCTTCAGAGACAATTGTTTCCATATTCTAATACAATACTCATCACTTTGTCTGGTGAGGCTGTATTAGCAGAGCGGTTAAGAGAACAAACTGTCAGGCTATGGAGGTTTGCAAGCTATGTAACCTTAAGCAAATTATTTACCCTTCCTGGGCCTCAGTTACCTCAACCGTAACATGGGACAATAACAATACTCCTATAGTAGGACTGTTGTGAAAACTAAGAATTTAAAAGTACTTAGCACAGATCAGGCAATTACTAAATTCAACACGTTACCTATTAATTATTAAATAGGCTGTGTGGGTCGATGTCTGAACTACCGGAAAGCAAACACTATGCTTCAGTTATTTGTGGATTCCTATTACCTAACATCTGGCACAACAGCACTCAAAAACTTTCTCCAATGAAGTGATTAAGAATCACCATGACAATGAGGAGGGGCAGTGAACTGCAATTATTAGGTTAGAGAACACTTAGGAAACATCAGGAATATTGAGATGAAATCGGGCTATATATTATGATATATCTATCCATCAACTCTAAGCACTAATAGCCCAAATGATTACTGCTCTAATGCTCTGGCTCATCACTCCAATTTTTATTACAATCTTCACTTGGCTTCTTTCAGACTCTGGGTTATTACCTTCCCAGCCCTAGGCCTTTACTAATTTGCATGACTTTTAAACTAATCATTAGACTTAAAAAGCAATTTTGCAATTTAAGTCCATGGCAATTAATTGACTTCCTACCTCAAGGCGCTAAATTACTCTGAAACACCTCATCAGACCTACCAGTCTATGCAAGAGCAGGAAGTGTTACAGTTGTGTTTTAGAACGTGCGTGGCAGATTCACAAAATGTTAGGCATGTGGGACGCACTGTGGGACTCCAAGTGCCCATAAAGGGATTCATGCACCTTCTTAAACATGATGTCCACCACTCTGGCCATCCCTTCCAAGGGTGTGTGTGTGTGTGTGTGTGCGTGTGTGTGTGTTTCAGTGGCTGTGGGGTCACACTTTGAGATCTCCTGAGTGGCAGGTGGCCTGTTAATGAGTCCTGACATCAGAGTCACCCCGGCATTCGTGTGTGTGTGTATGTGTGTGTGTGTGTGTGTGTGTGTCGGTGGCTGCGCGGCCACGCCTTGGGATCTCCTGAGTGGCAGGTGGCCTGTTAATGAGTCCTGACATCAGGGTCACCCCCGCATGCAGAACAGTACAAGCCTCCCCGCGCAGCGGACTGTGCCGCGGACGCCTGCAAGCCGTGCACCCATCGCACGCACTGAAGTCTCGGCGGTCATCCCTCGTGGGACAGCTGGACAATCACGGCCGACGGGAGGGCAGTCGAGGGGGGAATAGGCTGAGGGGCTGGGGGCGAGGTGGGTAGATCCTTCACAGGGCTTGGCGCTCCCTGTGTTTTGAGGGACAGGACCCCGGACCAACCTCCACGAAGGCATCAGTCAGGTCACTTGCACGGTCCATCACTGGCAAATGGCGCCCAGCCACGATTTTCACCTTCAGCTTCCCAGGCATGGTCTCGGTTTCGGCCTCTTCTTGGGCTCCTGCAGAAACAAACAAACGAGTCTGCGCCGAGCGCGAGGCCGGCGGGAGAGGGGCGGAGGCGCGCGGGGTAACTGACAGCGAAGGGGCGCGCGGGGGCGCGCGCGGGCGCCCGGCAGTCGCGCCGCAGGTCGCCACTCACTCAGGCAGGAGGAAGGGTGCTGTCCCCCGCGGGTGCTGAGACCTCATTCCGGAGAGGCGGCCGGAGGAAGGGCTTTGATGGGTTCTTCTGCCCCGGCCCCACAGGGCTGGGACGAGAAGCAAAACCCAGTCAGCATCCCATTGAGCCTCTGCCGCCGCTGCTTGTTTCTCTTCCCCCGCCCTCAAAAATGGCGGCTCTCAGGGCACTGAAGAAAGCATCGATCGTTCGGCGCTCTGCCCACTTGGCGGGGCGAAACTAAACTCGCCGAGGAAAGATAAGGGGCGGGGCTAACTTTGAGAAAGCTGGAGGGCAGGGAAATGGGCCGAGTCCTGCATCATCCACCGAGTCGAGGCTGTGCATAGGTGCGGCGCTGCTTCCCTGGAGGGAAACGCTCCATCTTGCGGGCTGAAGCGCGAGTGCGGCTCTGAGACTTAGCTTCCGGCCGCGGCCTTCCCAGCTGCTAACGCCGCTTTTCGGATGGGCTGTGACAGATGGAGCAGCAGCGAAGACTGCTGGAAGAGCGTTTTCAGTCGGCGTTTAGTGACCCCTTTAGTGATTCGTAAAACCAAATTAGCTGGTTTCTACTTGGAAGGGGTACAGTTGCGTGTGGTGGTTTCAGTTTTCTATGAAATAGAGTTAGATGGCGGGGCGCAGTGGCTCACGTCTGTAATCCCAGCACTTTGGGATGCGAGGCGGGCGGATCACCTGAGGTCAGGAGTTCCAGACCAGCCTGGACAACATGGCGAAACCCCGACTCTACTAAAATTGCAAAAATTAGCTGGGCGTCATGGCAACTGCCTCTAATTCCAGCTACTCAGGAAGCTGAGGCAGGAAAATCGCTTGAACCTGGGAGGCGGAGGTTGCAGTGAGCCGAGATCACTCCTCTGTCTCCAGGAAAAAAAAGAAAAGAAAGAAAACGAGATACCAGGCACATCTCGAATAGTGAAATAAATATTATTTGGTGAAATTTTGTATTCAGTCATAGGCACTTGTATTGTTTACTGGGTCACAGATATTACTGTGGGCGGGATGGGGGAGGTCACCTTGAAATCCAAAGTTGCCTCTTGAAATAAAGTTTCTGCTGGTGGGTGCGGTGGCTCAGACTTGTAATCCCAGCACTGTGGGAGGCTGAGGCAGGAGGATTGATTGAGGCCAGGAGTTCGAGACCAGCCACATGGAGAAGGGGCAACATAATAAGACCCCTTCTCTACAAGAAATGCAAAAATTAGCTGGGCCAGTGGTTCGTCTGTGGTCTCAGCTACCTAGGAAGCTGAGGTGGGAGAATCTGGGAGAATTGCTTGAGCCCAGGAGTTTGAGGCTGCAGTGAGCTGTCATCTCACCACTGCATCCCAACCTGGGCAACAGAGTGAAACCCTGTCTCTTAAAAGAAACTTTTTTAATTAAAAAAAAAGGTTTGCCCTGCACTCTTAGATCGTCACAGTGTTTTTCTTAAGCATCCGCAAGCCTAAAGATAAGACCTACAGTAGTAGCAGAAGTTCAGTACTTCCTACCATGGAAAGTATAGTCAACCACAAGAAATGAACCCGGAGAGCATTAAACATCTTGAAGCATTGATTCAACTAGACATAAAGTAAGGTGTTATCTACAGGCTCAGACTACATTAGGGAAATGGAGGCACACACAGGATATAACATAAACCAGTACTTACCAAATATCAAAATCAGCATTAACAGTATACCCAATATCAACAAAATCAAGAGCTCATGTCGGCTGAAAGATTATAACCTTTCATTCGTAAGTGAAGATATCTGTATGATCTTTTTAACTTCAAAAATACTCAATAGAGTAGATTAAATACTCCAAACAGTAGTGATCCCGAATTATCTTTTCATGACAAAAATTCCTTCTATGACAAGAATATTGTTCACATAAGTGAGAAGTTGAACTCCTACAGAGAAAACGACTTCCTCAAAATAAAAATCTAAAAAAATCGCTTGCTCTTGGGACTAGAGAAACTTTTATCAATTCGAACTATGTCAAAGGGTAGGGGTCATAGGTCCCATGCAAATTTCCTCAGGTCCACCTGCAGCTTTTTCTGGTGTCTGACTCTACCCTTAAAATACCCTTGCCAAAATTCTGAAGGTTGGCTACACTGTGTGATCAAGGTTATTTATTTATTTTGAGACAAGGTCTCTGTCACCCAGCCTGGAGTGCAGTGACAGGATCATAGCTCACTACAGCCTCAATCTTCTGGGCCAAGCGATCCTCCCCTCAGCCCACCAAGTTCCTGGGACTACATGCACACACCACCATGCTCTGCTAGTTTTTTTAAATTTTTGTAGAGATGGAGTCTCCCTGTATTGCCCAGGCTGGTCTCAATCCTGGCTTAAGCCATCCTCCTGCCTTGGCCTCACAAAGTGCTGGAATTACAGGCATGAGCCATCTTGCCCGGCATGATCAGTGTTGTTTGTTGTTTTTGGTGGTAGGGTTGAAATGGTTTTTGTGATAAAATCGAAGTATTACCATATTACCAACTCATTTTTAAAAATATGAAATGTATAAAGAAAAAAAACTAGAAAAATGAAGTTTAGCACCAATATTAATGGAAAATAATGCATTGCGTTACAAAATGTAATGTAAAAAAAATTTGCAAATTGCACAATTAGAGGTTAGCAATCTCAGCCTCCTAATTAGGTACTTGTACATACTTGTTGCCTTAGGCTTCATCAACAAGAGATTATAATTAAGATGCTTCCTGAAAACTATTTTTAGTAGACTTAAGCCTGACTTCAGTTGAACTGTTTCCTAATAATTGTCCTCGTTTGTTTTAATTAATGCTGGGAACAGTGCTAACTTTCCTGACAAATCTACCATAATGTGACTCCTGATTACCTTCTTTAGCTTCATACCCTGCCACTCTTTTTGCATTTTAAATTAACAATAACAAGAGTTAACATGTATTATTGGCTTGCTGCATGCTAGCTACTGAATTCAGTTTCACAGCTTTTAAGGCTCCCTAAAATCCTGAGGTAGGAATTATCAGCCTTCATTTTATAAATGAGAAAATTGTGGGTTTTCAAAGCTGTGGTGATTACCCAAGGTCACAAAGCTGCTAATGATAGAGGCAGGTTTTAAATCTAGACAATGTGATTCCAAGAACCCCCCGTCTTTAAAGATTACATGTAGTTTTCCAAAAAACTATACTTTTCCTTCTTCCTGGAGTCTCTCTCTCATAGTCATCCTACCAAACACGTGTGAATTCATAACTCAGTTCAAAAGTCAATCCTCTGTTTCTTTTTAGAGCGTATAAATCTTTTGCCTTTTACAGAAGTCACTTCTACGTCTTCTCTGATCTCCTTCCTAATAAATATGCTCTTCGCTCTCACCTATGCTACTACTAAATCTAATACATTGATTATTATACTTTCCATGCAATAATTATGTATCCATCTCTCCCCCCCACCCACTAAACCACGAGCACTCTGAGGGAAGGGATTGCTTCTTACTCATCTCTCAATTCTCAGTTCTTTGCCTTGTGCCCTTCATGTGATCAACAAATTATTGTGGAATTAAATTAACAGTTAATATGCATGCTATTACTACTTGGATCGCTCGTCTTTACTGGCTTCCTAAAATGTTCCTGTTAATCTTTCCCATCCTTTCAAGGTTAAATTTCTCAAGGGTTGTCAGTACTTAATGCCCTCTCCTCACTTCCTAAGCACTCCAAAAACTATTAATATCTGAATTTAGCCACCACCATTCTACAAAAGCAGCTTTCACTAATGCCATCAATAACCTCTGGTTGCTAAATGCAATGGACATTTTTTAGTTTTAAGTTTTTGTTTTTGAGATGGGGTCTTGCTATGTTGCCCAGACTGGTCTCAAACCCTTGGGCTCACGCAGTCCTTCTGCCTCAGCCTCCCAGGTTGCTGAGGCTACAGGCACGTGCTACCATGCCTGGCTTCAGTTTTTTATTTACATGACTCTCAGTAGCATTTGATGCTGTTGACCACGCTGTCCTTAAAATAATCTTCCTTTTGGTATTCAGAAACCAAGCTTCTCTTACCTATTCTGGTTTATACATCTGTCTTCTCAGCCTACTCCCTGTCCTTAACTATTAAATGTGTTTTTCTCAGGTTCAGTTTTTGTCTCTATTCTCTTCCAACTGTACTCTCTCCCTAGGTGATCTCATCCATGCTCATAATTTTAATTTCCATCTGTTTAGCCAAGGACTCTCAAATCGTTATATTTAGTCTATAACTCACTTCTGGGATCTTGACCCATATATGCAACTGCCAAGTTACTATTTCCATTTGTAGTATCAAAGTGACCTCAAATGTCAAGATGTCCAAAACTGACCTGATTTTCTTTGCCTTTCCCATAACCACAACAACCACAATGACAACAACAACAACAAAAGACCTAGTGGTCTTCTACTAAACAGCAACACCAACTACATAGTCAATTTTAAGTTTGATTTTAAGTTTGAAGGTGGGCTGGGATTAGAAGTATAATTATACAAATGACAACTTGGGCTCAGTTCAGTTACTTTTGCTTTGATTTTTTTTTCCTTTGGGACAGGGTCCCACTCTGTTACCAAGGCTAGAGTGCAGTGGCAAGATCACAGTTCACCGCAGCCTCAATCTCCCAGGCTCCCAGCCTCAATCCTCCCAGGAAGATCCTCCAGCCTCAGCCTCCTGAGTGGCTGAGACTATAGGCGCACACCACCACATCTGGCTAATTTTTATATTTTGGTAGAGATGAGGCCTCCCCATGTTGCCTAGGCTGATCTCAAACTCTTGGGTCAAGTGATCTGCCTGCCTCATCCTCCCAAAGTGCTAGGAATGCATGTGTGAGCCACCGTGTGGCCCACTTTTGCTTTGATTAAGGAGTAAAAATGAGGTAAGTAGGCATCTAGGTAAACTCATCATCTTATTAGTTCCCTTATATCTCATGAGGGCATACCTAATGTACCATGGGCATAAGGACCACATCAAGTAAAATATTCTCTAAATTGGAAGCTTATTACAGTGAAAGACATTGCTTTTTTTAGGAGTTTTGCTCTTGTTGTCCAGGCTGGAGTGCAATGGCGCGATCTCTGCTCACTGCCACCTTTGCCTCCCAGGTTCAAGTGATTCTCCTGCCTCAGCCTCCCAAGTAACTGGGATTACAGGCACCTGCCACCACACCCAGCTAATTTTTGTATTTTTAGTAGAGACGGGGTTTCACCATGTTGGTCAGGCTAATCTCAAACTCCTGACCTCCGGTGATCCACCCAACTTGGCCTCCCAAAGTGCTGGGATTACAGGCGTGAGCCACCACACCCGGCCCACATTGCTTTTTATCAGTGCCTATCAATGCACTCAGTGAGTCATGGTACTGAGATATAAATAGGCAGACACTTCCTTATTGTGTTAGCACCAAAACAAGTTCCCCTTATTCATGCTGGTACTGCAAAGCCTGCAGGTTTTCCATTTACGTCTACATAAGGGCTTTGTGGAAACTCTAGTCTGAACTGACACTTATCTTTGACTCTTCCTCACCCCTGACCAATTACTCCTGTACTCGCAGCACTTTGGGAGGCCATGGCGGGTGGATCGCTTGAGATCAGGGGTTCAAGACCATCTTGACCAACATGGCAAAACCCCGTCTCTACTAAAAATACAAAAATTAGCCAGACATGGTGGTAGGCACCTGTAATCCCAGCTACTCGGGAGGTTGAGGCACGAGAATCATTTGAGCTCAGGAGGTGGAGGCTGCAGTTAGCTGAGATTGCACCACTGCACTCCAGCCTGGAAAACAGAGTGAGACTGTCTCAAAAAAACTTAAAAATAAAATTAAAATTAAACTCTATGGCTTCTCCACCTTGTGTTAGCTTGTCACCTAGTGCTAGATTGTTCCATTTTAATTTAACATTATCTACAAACTTAAGGAGGTCCCAGTTCACCTCAGTTCATGGGATCCAGGTTGTACTCCTGACTCTTAAAATTTTTAACCCCAAAATTTTAATCCAGCACTACATATTTTCTCTTATGCATACCCCTTTCCCTTTGCCAATTAGATGGCACTAATAATTAGAGTTTTTATAGTCCTATAAGCCATTATCTTCACAGAGGCACTAACTGTAACGTTAATTAGATTAATTAAATTGACATGTAATTTCCCAACCCACTTGTTAACTTCCAGCCTTTCCCTGTTGTTAGAAGAGCAATCTAATAACATACCCAATGTACCTTGAAAAGAAAAGCTAGATATATTTGCTAAATCTGTAAAGACTAGGATACCGTGACCCTTCAGCTGAACTCGCTATGCACTAGCATCATTTAAAGGAGTGCTGACAAGTGGGTAGTTACAAATTACTGCAACTGATGGGAAGAGCAAGTGAGCTGAATCCATGGCTAGTGTCCCTATACAGCCCACGCAATATGGCACCTATCCAGTTTGTTCCAGACAGCTGCAGAAGAGAATTCGAAACTTGCTACAGGTTGTGTTGCTTCCCACAGAGGGAGTAGCTTCACACATTACAGGTCACACATCATGCAGGCAGCTCCTGCAGTTCAGATGAGGTGAAGTGGAAATTTTAGCTCTAAGTAGCAATACTTATGGGAAACATATTAGAATGAGAAAAATCAATACAGGTCTTCTAATTCTAAAGCTATTGGGGCTTTAGTATCTTTAATACTAAAGATGCATACCCTGGAACTTTAGTCATTACTTCTGCCCCTTGTGGCTTGGTTACTGGGCCCTCAGTGTCTTGCCTCATATTTGAGCAAATAAACCTACAATCCCCAGCTAAAGGAGATTTGCTCAAACATCCCCTGATACATACTGCCTAGCTTGAAACTCTTCAGTGGCTGTCTACTGCTATTAAGATAAAAACCAGAATTTCCAGGGTAGACCATAAGACTCTATGATCTGGTCCCTATCTACTTTATTAGCTTTATTTCACAGGACTCTCCAACTGCCCTATTCCAACTATATTGGTCTTATTTCAATTGCATAAAAACCACCATATTCCATTTCTTAATCATTGACGTTGGGATAACTGGATAGCTAGATGAAAAAATGAAAAATTGAATGTTACTCATAATATTTGGAACTTATATCACAGAAAAAGAATTAATATATAAAGGACTGATATATAAAGAGCTTCTAAAAGAGCTAAAAATCCTTTTAAAAGATAGACAAGAAATATAAACAGGTGAGTCACAGAAAAAGAAAGTCAAATGGTCCTTTACCATGTAAAGAGATGCCATAATAAAAGAGACGCAAATTGATCTTATAACGTTGTATATTTTTTGCATATTAGGTACAAATCCAAACATTTGACAACATACTCTGTTGAAAAGGCTGTGGAGAAATACACACCCTCATATGTTTCAGCTCAGCATGCAAATGATACAACCCCTATAGAGGAGAATTTGCCAATATCTAGCACAATTAGGTATGGATTTGTGCCTGATCCAATAATTCTACTTCCAGGAATCTATCCCAAAGAAACACCAGCAAAAACACAAAAAGTTGTGTGCACAGGGGTATTATTGGCAGCACTCTTTGACATAGCAAAAAGACTAGGAACAATGCATTTGCCTACCATAAAAAGATTGGTTGAATAAACTGTGATTTTGCATATTTGAATAATATTCAGCCATAAAATAAATATCTACATATGACTATGGTGTAATCGCCAGGGTTTACTAGGTAAACATTAAAAAACAAGCATGTTTAGAGAAAAAAAAAGCATCTTTTATCTAAGAAAGGAGTGGACCAATAATATAGAGAAATCTACTTGTATGTATTATTTTTAGATGAATGATAAACAAAAATGGTTATCTATGGAGGGCAGAGAGGACAGAGGGAGTAAAAAAGTAATGAAGCTAAACTTTTCTAAATGTACCTTGTTTGATCATATGTATCAAACATATTTGGAAGCATGTAAGTGATTTATATCATTTGATATGGTTTGGATTTGTGTCCCTGCCCAGATCTCATTATGAATTGTAATCCCCAGTATTGGAGGAGGGGTCTGGTGAGAGGTGATGGGATCATGGGGGCAGCTTTCCCCCATGCTGATCTCATGATAGTGAATGAGTTCTCACGAGATCTGGTTGTTTAAAAGTGTGTGGCACCACCCTACCTTCGCTCTCTTCCTCCTTCTCTGATCATGTGAGGCGTGCCTCCTTTCTCTTTGCCTTTTACCATGATTGAAAGTTTCCTAAGACCTCCCCAGCCATGCTTCCTGTACAGCCTGCATAACCATGAGCCAATTAAACCTCTTTTCTTTATAAATTACCCAGTTGCAGATAGTTCTTTATGGCAATGCAAGAACAGACTAATACATCATTATAAAGTAAAATAAATGAAAATAAAATTTTAATTGAAAATAAAATTTTAATTGAAAACAAAATGAAATAAACTTAACAAGGTAGAGATATGGAAAATTAACCATACAGAAAAGAATTATTTTAAGTTATTTTACAATATAGGAATTTATCTGTACATCCCTACTGGGAAATAGCCTAAGGACAAAAGTAACTACAAAAAAAACCTTAAACTGTTTTTTTAATCATACTGCTAGTAATAATAGCAGTATTATATATCTGTAATTGTGTGTGGGGGGGTGTGTATATATATATGTATGTATGTATACATATAGAGAAAGAGTGTTCACACAATTATTTCAGTCTTATCAGGAACCAAGATTTTCAGGGTTAGAAAAAAAGAGATAGCATATACAAATTAAATAAATACAGTCATCCTAATTCACGGTTAGAAATAACATTATGAACAGTATGAATTTATAATATATTTTCTCTTTTCTTTTTCTTTTTTTCTCCTTTTGTGGCCGGTCTTGCCTTGTCACCCAGACTGGAGTACAGTAGTGCAGTGGTGCAATCACAGCTCACTGCAGTTTCAACCTTCTGGGCTCAAGTGATCCTCCCAGCTCAGCCTCCCAGGTAGCTGGAACAACAGACACACACCACCACACCCAGGTAACTTTAAAAAAAAAATGGGCTCTTACCATGTTGCCCAGGCTGGTATGGAACTCCTGGGCTCAAGCAATCCTCCTGCCTCGGCCTCCCAGAGTGCTGGGATTATAGGCATGATGTTTTATTTATGTATTTAAGTTTTTTCTAACGGTATTCATGGAAATGTCTTAGAAATATTTACCAACAAGTAAATGAATTCACCCAGTGATGAGATTGTGGCCTCTACAATAAATGCTATTTCCTACATAAAAGAACCAAGACATGTCTGTAGAGAAAAGGCTAATTGGAAGACTAGAGCGAGATGAGTTGATTATACTGGAAAGCAAGGAATCTATCCAAGACTAATAGGGTCACAACAAAGGAACACAGGAGCCAATAAAAGAGGCTCCCAGTGTCCAGAGATGGAACAATTTGAGCATCAAGAAGATCGATACCTGCAATGAATTGGAACATGTCAAATTTGCAATAATCCAGAGTTCATAATGATATTAACAACAACTGCTACTACAGATATTATTGGGGGAACCCAGACCCAATATTTCAATGTAGGTTCTTTCTATTTTCCATAAGTGTTGGCCAGCTGAGAAATAAAGAGAGACAGTACAAAGAGGGGAATTTGACAGCTGGGCCGCCGGGGGTGACATCACATATCGGTAGGACCGTGATGCCCACCCGAGCCTCAAAACCAGCAAGGTTTTGTTAAGGATTTCAAAAGGGGAGGGGGTGTACGAACGGGGAGTAGGTACAAAGATCACATGCTTCAAAGGACAAAAAGCAGAACTACTAATAAGGTTCTAACAAAGATCACGTGCTTTTGAAGGAACAGGACAAAGGGCAAAAGCAGAACTAATAAGGGTCCAACAAAGATCTCAAGGCAAAGGGCAAAAGCAGAACTACTGATAAGGGTCTATGTTCAGCGGTGCACATATTGCCTTGATAAACGTCTTAAATAACAGAAAACAGCGTTTGAGAGCAGAGAACCAGTCTGACCACAAATTTACCAGGGTGGAGTTTTTCCCCACCCTAGTAAGCCTGAGGGTACTGCAGGAGACCAGGGCGTATCTCAGTCCTTATCTCAACCACATAAGACAGACATTGCCAGAGCGGCCATTTATACACCTCCCCCCAGGAATGCATTCCTTTCCCAGGGTATTAATAATAATATTCCTTGCTTGGAAAAGAATTTAGTGATATCTTCCCTACTTGCATGTCCATTTATAGGCTCTTTGCAAGAAGAAAAATACGGCTCTTTTTGTCGGACCCCTAGGCAGTCAGACCTTATTCCCTAAAAATCTTCCCTTGTTCCTTAAAAATCACTATTATTCTGTTCTTTTCAAGGTGCACTGATTTCATATTGTTCAAACATACATGTTTTACAGTCAATTTGTACAGTTAACACAATTATCACAGTGGTCCTGAGGTGACATACATCCTCAGCTTACGAAGATAACAGGATTAAGAGATTAAAGACAAGCGTAAAAAATTATAAAAGTATTATTTGGGAACTGATAAATGTCCATATTAAAATGAAATCTTCACAATTTATGTTCCTCTGCTGCGGCTCCAGCCAGTCCTTCCGTTTAGAGTCCCTGACTTCCCGCAACAAGCCAGGCGTAGTGGCTCATGCCTGTAATCCCAGCACTTTAGGCGGCCGAGACGGGTGGATCACGAGGTCAGGAGATTGAGACCATCCTGGCTAACATGGTGAAACCGCGTCTCTACCAAAAATACAAAAATACTAGCCAGGCATGGTGGCGGGTACCTGTAGTCCCAGCTACTCAAGAGACTGAGGCAGGAGAATGGCATGAACCTGGGAGGCGGAGCTTGCAGTGAGCTGAAATCACACCACTGCACTCCAGCCTGGGTGACAGAGCGAGACACCATCTCAAAAAAAAAAAAAAATAGAAATGACCAACAAAACTTATTGATCCCTTTGGAGAATGCCGGGAAACCAATACGTTATTCTAAAAACAGAAACAACAAAAAGAATGAATCAAGTGTTTATCTTGCCCTTCCTGGAAGAACTGCACCTCAGGGTAACCTAAGGAAATAGTTGATGAGAGAAAGTTTTTCTATATAGAAATATTGTACTTAATAAATGAAGAAGAATTGGTAAAATTAAAATATCACCTGTCTGCAACCCCTAATGAAATCTTGGGTTCAGCCAATGGTGATTAGTGGTTGTTGACATCACAGAAACAGAACCAAGCTTATGTGTCTCCTGATTTGATACAATAGTACAAACACAATACTTCCCATGAAGTATTCCTGCTTTAAAAAAAAAAAATTGAAACTGAATTGAATCAAACCTCATACCTATTTGCCAATTTTATAAAAAATACAGTAGACAGAGGAGCATGTTAAATAACACCATTGGGATGCAATCAGAAAGATCTAAAATGAAGACAATTCTGTAAACAAATTCATGTTTCTTCAACAAATACATTGCAAGAAAAATAAAGAATTGGATAAACGTTTTATATTTTAAAAGATTTAAGACATAATTCAACCAAAGGCAATGTTTGAATCCTGATTGGATCCTTCTGTTAACAAACTATAAGATTTGTTTTCTGAGACAATCAGGGAAATTTTAATCTTGCCTGGGTATTTGATAATATTTATTGTTAAGTTTTTAGGCGTAGCATCTGTGTTGTAAAGTGACAATTGTGGCCACAGGAAAAGTACCTAAAAGCAGCCTCTAGTTGCTAAGAGGAATTCCTAGCTGATAGGCAGCAAGGAAATGGTACCTCAGTTCCACAACCACAAGGGACTGAATTGTGGTAAGTGTACCACTGAACTTGGAAGCAGATTTTTTTCTCCAGAGCCACCAGGTAAAAACCCAGTCTGACTAACACCTGACTGAAGCTTGTAATAACCTAAGCAGATGACCCAGTCACACCATGCCAGACTATTAAAATAGTTGGTGGGTTATAGGATGGGAGAGAAACAGGTGATTGTGTAATGACTTCTCCCTTTGAGAATCAGCATACTGAAATTACACTGTTAAATTATGTGCTGTGGTCTGAATGTGTCCCCCCAAAAATCATATGTTGAAACTTAATCTCTGATGTGATAATATTAAGAGACGGGGCCATTGTAGTGATGTGGAACCCTCACGAATGGGATTAGTACCCCTATAAAAGAGGCCCCCAACAACTATCTTGCCCTTCCACCTCATGTGCACAGTGAGAAGGTATCATTCCATGAACCAGGAAGCAGGCCCTCACTAGACATCAAATCTGCCAGTGCCTTGAGGCTTCCCAGCCTCCAGAACCGTAATAAATAAATATCATTTACAAGTTACCCAGTTTATGATATTTTGTTATATCAGCTGAATGGAGTGAGACATAGAGCATTACAAAGACTCACAACAAAAGAAAAACAGGAATAAAATGTCATGTGTTCCTGACTTGTGTTTGAGTCATATTCAACAGTAGCAGGCCAAGCACAGTCCCACTCAATTCACCACTGTCATGAATAAAAACTTCTCGTAGCTAGCACATATGTCATTTCTAAGTATGTGTCTTACTATGTAAAAAACGTATAAGCCTATGTTAAACTTCAGGTTTTCTTTTCTTCTTCTTCTTCTTCTTATTCTTCTTCTTTTTTTTTTTTTTTTGAAACAGAGTCTATCTCTGTTACCCAGGCTAGAGTACAGTGGTGTGATCTCGGCTCACTGCAACCTCTGCCTCCCAGGTTCAAGCAATTCTCCTACCTCAGCCTCACCCGAATAGCTGTGATTACAGGCTTGCACCACCACACCCAGCTAACTTTTGTATTTTTAGAGACAGGGTGTCACCACGTTGGCCAGGTTGGTTTTGAACTCCTGATCTCAGGTAATCCACCTCGGCCTCCTAAAGTGCTGGGATTACAGGCGTACACCACCACACCCAGCTAATTTTTGTATTTTTAGAGACAGGGGTCACCACTTTGGCCAGGCTGGTCTTGAACTCCTCACCTCAGGTAATCCTCCTCGGCCTCCTAAAGTGCTGGGATTACAGGCGTGAGCCACTGTGCCCGGCCCAGAATTTCTTAATTACTTTACCCTCTCTTGTTTTATTGCTTCATTTGCTTCTCTGAAGAAAGCAGGTTTCTCATTACTGTCAAAGTAACTGCTTCCCCCTGCAGTGTTCATGGGATTCTTAGAAAAAAGCCCACTCTGTGTCCTTTATGTTTTTATTTTTTCTTAACAGGAAGGCAAATTTGGTTGCATTTTAAGCTTAGTAATCATCATTTCAAACATAATTGTAGTATAAACACACAATCCAAACCCTCTTTGACTGAGAAATCACATTTATTTATTCAGTCAACAAATGTCTGTTGAGCTCCAACTGTGTATCTTTAAGTAAAGTTCTGAGGATACAAAAGAACGAGATCCCAGTCAAAGGAACTTACCACCTAGAGGTAGAGATGGGCTCATAACCAGGAAATGCAATGCAACACAGCGAGTGCTGAGTCAGAGGCAAGAACAGGAAATTGTGGGAACATTTGGGAAGAGCATCTAATATAACTTGAGGGGACCAGGAAAGGCATTCCAGAGGAAGTGTATTAGTTTCCCATTGCTGCTGTAACAAATTACCAGAAATTTAATGACTTAAAATAACACAAATGTATTAACTTGCAGCTCTGGACATTGAAAGTCCAAGATCAAGGTGTCAGCAGGGCTGCATTCTCTCTGGAGGCTGTAAGCAATAGTGTGTTCTTTGCCTTTTCTGACTTCCAGAGGCTGCCTACATTCCTCATGGCCCCCTGCCAGCAATGGCATCACTCTGACCTCTCTGCTTCCATCATCGTATCTTCTGTCTCACTCTGATCTCCCTGTCTCACTCTTGTAAGGGCCTTTGTAATTACAATGGATCCATTCAGATAATACAAGGATAACTTTCCTATCTCAAATTCTGAACCTAATCACAACTGCGAAATCATTTTACCATGTTAGGTAACAGGTTCCAGGAATTGGGATGTGAATGCCTTAGGGGAGCCACTAATCCACCTACTGCAGGAAGTAACCACAGCAGGAGAATGGAGAGTTTTCCAAGGAGGGGAAACGTAGAAAAGCATAAAAAGACTTAGGGGAAGGGAACTGTGAAACTTTATAGCTTAGTGACTGACATGGTTTGGATGTGTGTCCACTCCAAATCTCATGCTGAAGTGTGATCCCTAATGTTGGAGATGGACCTAGGGGGCGGCATTTGGGTTATGGGAGCAGATCCCTCATGAATGTCTTGGTGCTGTCCTCATGGTAGTGACTGCGTTCTCTATGAGTTCACGTGAGAGCTGGTTGTTTTTAAAAGAGCATGGCATGACACTTATCTCTCTCTCTGTCTCTTGCTCCCTCTCTTGCCATATAGTATGGCAGCTCCCCCTCTGCCTTCCACCATGATTGTGAGCTTCCTGAGGTCTCACTAGAAGCTGTGCAGATGTTGATACCATGCTTGCACAACCTGCAAAATTGTAAGCCAAATAAATTTCTTTCTAAAATAAATTCCCAACCTCAGGTAACCCTTTATAGCAATGCCTTTGGCTATAAAATAATATAGAAATAATATAATAGCATCTATATCACCTCATCATATAGAATAAAATAATACATGGGAAGCTCTAAGAACATTATGTGTTCATTCTGTGTCTGTACATAATGTTAGCCATGGCAATGACAAATAGAGGAAAAAGAGGAAATCCAAAATAGAGACTGAAATAGAAAGCAGGGACCAGAACAAGATTGATCTTGGTGAAGTCTCGTTGAATTAACCTGAGGGGAATACTTTGATGAATTTTAAGCAGGAGTGTGGCATGATTACTTACGTATTTTATTTGACTGGCTGCCTGGCTAAATGGAAAACAGATTGAGGGAGATAAGACTGGAGGTAGGAGAAGGGCTAGGACAAGAGTGAAGTGAGAACAGCACTTGCTTTTTGTGCACACCTTAAGGAGGCACCAAACTATTTGGATATCAAGATAAATGAAATTTTAATGCAATATTTTACAAAATCAAATTAACACAAAAATCAATGATGAACAACTTAGGAAAATTTAAATAAAGCAGGATTATTAGGGAGTTCATTGAAAGGAAGTTCTAATAATCCAAGTCAGAGATGATGAGAGCCTAAAGCAGAGGGGTAGCACTGGATACGAAGATAGTCGGATAGACTAAGGAAACCTATGGAAGGAGTTGGGTAAGGAGAGGGGCTGGTAAGATCTTTTACTGAGAGAGTTACACAAAAGCAGGAAGAAGTTTACCTGGCAGCATGGGCAGAATGTGTCAAGGAGGAAATTCAGTTCTATTTTGCGCCTATTGAGCTTAAGAAGCCTCTGATTCATTCAGCTGGAGATTCTAGTCAGCAGTTGAAATATATAACCACAATGAAGCAAAACCTGTAACCTATAAACATCTCCAGCTTTTCTATTTCTTATATGTTAACCTCTCAATTTCTTCACTAATGTTTTCTTCCCAGTTCCTGACCGGTTCTTTGGGAGGAAAGAAAAGGATATTAAAGGACCTAAGTCGTTGGGGTATAGAAGCAAAAGTTGGGAGCTAATTTTTGGAAGGGAGAGGACAAGAGAGTGTCAGGCATGAGTTAAAGTGACTGATCTTCCCTTTGTCCCTGAACCATTTCCAGATCATTACATTTTTACTGTCATTGTTTCTTTATGTTCATAACATCAGCTGTGTCAACCTCTAATCTCTATCGGTGCTGTCACTTACTGACAATGTGGCCATTCTCTCTTTCTCATCAAAGACTTTGACCCCTTGGATGTGCCACACACTACATCGTAAAATTGCCTAAACTCTTTCACTCTTACATCATACGTTCAAACATGCCTCTCTAGGACTTTAATGTTCCAACTCTTCCCTTAATTATTCCTATTATATTGGTTCCTTGAGCTCATAAACACTTAATAGAGCTGGGCGCAGTGGCCGGTAATCCCAGAACTTTGGGAGGCCAAAGAGGGCGGATCACCTGAGGTCAGGAGTTCGAGACCAGCTTGGCCAACATGGTGAAATCCCGTTTCTACTAAAAATACAAAAATTAGCTGGGTGTGGTGGCAGGTGCCTATAATCCTAGCCACTGTGGAGGCTGAGGCAGGATAATTGCTTGAACCCGGTAGGCGGAGGTTGCAGTGAGTCATCTCTGCAGCCTGGGCAACCAGAGCCAAGAGCAAGACTCCATCTCAAAAAAGAAAAAAAAAAAATACTTAATGGCCCTTGATCCCCTTGACTGGATGTCTATCAGCACCTTTCCGCCTTACCTCCCACCCCTATTCAGATAACACTAAAGTGACCTGTCTTTTCAACCATTTTTGTGCCAATATCCTCACTTTCCATGCTGTATCTGAAACAACCATCATTTGGGGGTCTGATAGATCCCCAAATCTGAAAGCATAAGAGCAGTTTGTGCACTGCACAAAAGCACCCACCAAAGGGGACAAATGGAAAAAAAAACTAAAGCTTTGTTCAGAGTCCTGGGGTAGATCTGTCCTGAGCAGGTACCTTTCTCTAATTTGCCCCAAAGTTTAGGGCAAAGGTTTACAAACTATGGACCCCACAGACCAATCAACCTGTTGCCTATTTTTGTATGGCCCACAAGCTAAGAATTGTTTTTATGTTTTTAAACAGTTGAAAAAAATCAGTGAAAGAGTAATGTTTTGTGACATAAAATGTCATGCCACAAAATTCAGATTTCAGTGAATATAAGTGTTACTGGAACACAGCCATGCTCATTTGTTTATATATTATCTATAGCTGATTTTATACTACAAAGGCAGAGTTGAATAGCTGTGATTGAAACTGTATAGCCCGCAAATCCTAAAATATGTACTATCTGGCTCTTTACAGGAGAAGTTTGCCTACTTCTGGTCTAGCAGGTTTATTGTCTACTTTCTCTGTACTAATACCTGGGCTCTTAAATATTTGCTAGAGAAAATCCATCAATCATATAGATTGGTGCCACAATACATTCATAATTTCTAACCCCACCTGGCAAGTCAACATTACCTGGAAACCCTCTAATTTTCCTCGTTAGCTCTCTCTCCTCATTTCTTCAACCTTTCACGTTTCCTACTCTTCTAAGCCTCCGAAACACTTCACCCCCTCATTTCAAAAGATGCTTCACTCCTACTTCAAAGTGAAAATAGAAACTATCAGATTGACACTCCCTCAGTTCCTGCTACTGCACCTACAAATTTGCCCACAACTGCCTTCATCCTTTATTTACTACCTCTTGTTTCAGAAGTGGGAACTTTTCACTCATTTAAAGCAATTTCTTCAACCAGTGCCATGAGTCAACTTGACTGGTTAATTGATACCCAAATAGCTGATAAAACATTTCTGGGTGTGTCTGCAAAGGTGAAAAGAGATTAGCATTTGGCTCAGCAGACTCAGTAAAGATTATCCACCCTTGCCAATGTAAGCAGGCACCATCCAATCCCTTGAGGGCCCAGATAGAACAAAAAGGCAAAGAAAAGGCAAATTCTCCCTGTCTTGTGTAGCCGAAACAACCATCATCCCCTGCCTTGGCGTATCAGAGTTCCAGGCTCTCAGGACTCATACCAGCAACCCCGATACACATACCCTACTTGTCCCCGGCTTTTAGGCTTTTGAACTGAGAGTTACAGTGTTGGCTCCCCTGATTCTCAGGCTTTTAGATTCAGACTGAATTACACTGTTAGCTTTCTTGGTTCTCCAGCTTGCAAAACAGCATATCATTCTACTTCTTGTCCTCCATAATCACATGAGCCAATTCCCATAATAAATCCTCTCATATGTCTATCTTTCTATGTATCCTATTAGTTGTAATTCTCTAGAGAACCTTAACTAATACAGATTTTATTAACAAGAGTGATGCTAGATAAATAAAATTTAAAATATGAGTTTTCTGAATTGGTTTTGGGGTTTCTGGAACTGGCTCTTTAATCTGTTTAGATCTAAAAATGCTAAGGATCTCATTTCCATAGTAAAGAAAGCACTAATAGTCCACGTTGTGAACTATTTATAGAAATATGCAAAATATCTGCATTGGATACTCCTAATCAACCCCTTACAAGAGGCAAGGAGGTGAGTAACTCTGTATGTGATAGTTTCAAATATTGTTGTAAAACTGAAAAATATAATGATGTTGATTGGTTGCTACTAATGCCACTGGATAAAGTAATGAAAGAAAATGATGAGCTCAGGAATTTAAATTCCTGGGTCAAGCACAGCGTAAATGACCTAAGAGCTTCTAGGTGTGCCATAAGGGACAGGCTTATTTCCTATAGTGTAGGGTATCTACTGTCAAAGTATAGGCACTGACTGGGAAATAATGAGATCCTATAAGTTGGAATGGGGACATGTGAGAAGACCCTGATGAACGTGGGGACCTTGAGTCCCTAAATTCTGATTAGTCCTCTTTGCCGGTAGATGAGGTCTTCTCACCCTCAGCAAAGGCCTCCCCAACCCAAATGGACTAAGACAAGTGCCCTGGATGCCTTCCTCTTCTCCAGTGTCCTACAGCCCTATTAGCCCTACTGTCTCTTGAAGCTCAACAAGCTCAACATTTCGCTGTCTATTGGTCCCTTGTCATTAGCATTTTTTTTGAGACCAGTATCTGGAGTGAAGTAGTGCAATTATGGCCCACTGCAGCCTTGACCTCCTGGGCTCAAGCGATCCTCCCATCTCAGCCTCCCAAGTAGCTGGGACCACAGGAGTGTGCCACAGCACCAAGCTAGTTTTTTTATTTTTTACAGAGATAAGGTCTTGCTATGTTTCTCAGGCTGGTCTCAAACCCCTGAGCTCAAGCGATCCTTACTCCCTGGCCTCCCAAATTGCTGGAATTACAGGCGTGAGCCACCTGACCTGGTCCTCCTCACCATTAGTATTCTGATGATGCTATTATCAGATGACACAGTTAGTCTCACACTCTCCTCCTTGAAACAAGTTGTTCACTTGGTTTCCAGGATATCCCATTTCCAGTTTTCCTGCTTCCTCAATGGGCCACTCCTCCACTGTCTCATTTACTGGTTTCTTCTCATGTCTCCTGCCTACAAACCAGTAGTTTTCAACCTTTTTGGTACCAAGACCCCATTTCCATTCTTAAAAACTATTAAAGCTCTCAAAGAGCTTTTGGTTATGTGGCTTTTATCTATCAATTATTACTGTATCATACATTAAAGTTGAGACTTAAAAAGAATTATTGATTACTTTGTTTAAACCTGATCATTAGAAACCTACTACATATTAAGAGAAATACATTTTTTTATGAAAAAATAGCTATATTTTCGAAACCTACATACAATTTTTATGGAAAAAACTGTTTTTCAAAACAAATTAGTAAGAAAACTGGTATTGTTTTATAGTTTTAAAAATATCTTTACTGCCTAGTGTGGGGCTAGGTTCTGCAAACTACAGCCTATTGGACAAATTCGGACCACTGCTTATTTTTATAAATATTTATTGGAATACAGCCATGTTCATTAACTTACATAGTATTTGTGGCAGCTTTCTCACTACAATGAAAGAGCTGCATATTTGTGACAAAGAGAAACTATATGGCAGGTAAATCCTAAAATATCGAGTATTTGGACTTTCATGGAAAAGATTTGCCCACTCCTAGTCTAGTTTAAAAGAAGACAGCTGGAGTGTCATTTCTCCTTCTAATTCAATCTATTCTAATGCATTGTTTGGGTTGAAGCATATGAAGAAAATCTGACCTAACTTAGATAATATATTTGGAAAAAGGAAGAGTATTTTAATAGCCTTTTGAAATAATTTTGGATGTTTCCCTTTGATTTTGTACCTAACTCCAAGTGTTAGTTTCTTGAAGGTTAATTGTGAAGTGCAGTCTAAAACTCTATCAGTAAATGTTTTGTACTCAGTTATGTGAAAATCTATTGTCAATCCTGCACTTTAAATGGCTTTTTTACCCATTCATGATTTTGTAACATTATGCATTAGTCAATGGGAAAATATTAGTTCCCTGAATTATGCAGATTATTCAAATGTTGACACATCTCATTATATAATATCAAAAAATCACATTTCCTAATATCACTACTGACCTCACCTGACAATATTGGGAAGCTGTCAAGCTTACAGAGGCAAATTTTCCAAAATTTTTGCTTGAAAGTTCAAATGTTATCACTGGCAACAAAGACAGTCAGTTGTTTTCTTTAAAGTGACAATGTCACTTGGTTTATTTTCAAGAAAATGTCTGCCAAAAACCCAAGTTTGAATAAACCTAATTTTTCTGTTAGTTGATTTTCGGATAAAAAATGTGTTCCCTAAAGAAAGTCATTCAGCCTGCAATTCAAACAATGGCACAAGTGTCTTTCCTTGAGCCAATTTCACTTTGGACCAGAAGTAGTTTATGAGAAGTTTCCATGTTTTTATACAGAATGTTAATATTTCTACGTTTTTATACAGAATGTTGTTAATAAATAGATGTGTAATAAGTGGTCATCAGGAATGGTTACCCTCTCCTCAAGGGCATTCTTACATTTTCATTTTAAACTACAAGAGCAATAGTTGGCATTTCATTTTAAACTACAAGAGCAACAGTGATGAAGCATATAATTAACTTCTAATTGAGTTTAGTACCACTGTCTTCGATTTATGCTAAAGTGACAGCAATTTACCCACCATTGTTTTTGTATTTCAATGCAATTGTCAATACAGTAAAAAAAAAAAAAAAAGCAGATTATGTCTTTGTATGATTATGAAAATGTAGTTTTGATCTCCAGGGTTCCAGGTAAGAGTGTTAGGGAACCCCATGGGACCACAGATCATACTTTGAGAGCAGATTCTCTAAACATTCAAGTGTCTGTCTCAGAATTTAGTTATTGGATCTTCTCTTCTCAATTTGCTCTAAATCCCTAGAAAATTCCATCTAGCCTCGTGGCTTTCAATCTTATTTATATACTCACAGCTCTTAAGTTTATAGTTCATATATAAATCCTGAATCATTGTCCTGCAGACTAGATGTCTACAGGTATTTCTAACTTAACATTCCTGAACAGAATCCCTGGCGTTATTGTCTTCCCCTAGCTTACAAAAAGAGTTTTGCGCTCTTTCTCATGTTATCATCTGACAAAAAATCCATGAGCCTTCTGATTCTCTTTCTTTCACCTCACATTCAATCTATCAACAAACTTTCTCTTAATTTAGAACCCAGATTCTGACCATTTCTCACCATCTGCACTGCTACTACCCAACTGCCACCATCATGTCTCATCTAGCTCACTGTATCACCTTGCCAAATTGTCTCCCTCCTTTCTTTAGTTACCTATGTTGTTGTGTTTTTTTGTTTTTTGTTTTTTTTTCCCCCAACATAGCAACCAGAGTAATCTTCTTGAAAGGTCAGATCATGTCTGACTCTGGCTCAAAATATTCGAATGTCTTCCCATGTCACTCAAAATAAAAACCAAAATTATTACAATGGTATATTAATTACCTATTGCTGCACAAAAAATCAACCCCAAAACTTAGTGCCTTGAAACACCATCCCTTTTATTTGCTTAAAATTTTATGGGCCAGTGCAATTTGAGCTGGACTCGAGTGAGATATTCTTCTATTGGTTTTGCTGGGAATTACTCATGTGACTGAAATTGTGAGGTAGCTTGACTGGGGCTAGATTGCCTGAAAAATGCACTTACATGCCTGGCGGTTAGTGCTGCTGTTGGTTGGGTCAAATGACTCCAGCATGAAGGCTACTAGCTCAGGATTTTTCATATGGCAACCTCAAGGCTATAAGAGAGGGCAAAGCAAATCACAGGGCCAAGCCTGGAGTCAATGTCGTGTTGCAGGATACTTTCTTGACCCCTTTGCAGGACTTGCAACAGAAGTGCCCCATTAACTCAGTCCACCCCACTCAACCCCTCACAGGTGGGAGAACTTAGGTGCCGGCGGGAGCAAGCTCCACTCACTCAGGTCTGCTGTGCTGCAATCCTCAGGGGAGGGAGTGCTCAGGCGAGCAAGTGTAGGAACCAGCTGCTTTAGTACCAGCAGGAGCAAACTCCACGCAGGCCCCATGGCAGCATCCAAGTTTGGGTGCCTGTGACTCCAAGGCCCCAGAGGGTGTGTTACAATGCTCCCTTAGTTCCACTGTCCACGAACAGCAGTGTCACATGGGGCAGTTGCCCTCCACCAGTGAGGGCGAAGGGCCAGTATGACAGCTTTTTGGGGGTACCCATGCTTAGTGTATCCCGAATTCTTTTCTGGTGCCCAAAAGGAATGAGGTCATACAGATGACCTGAAGCATGGTGAATGTGTAGAATTTTATTGAGTGATGAAAGCAACTCTCAGTGGAGAGGGGAGCTGGAAAGGGGATGGGACGGGCAGGTCGCTCTCCCTTAAGGTTAAGTCACCTCTCTGCTTCTCTCTTCTGAAGTCAAATTCCCTCTTTCTGACATCCAGCTGCTTTCTCTGAAGTCAACTTGCTTCTTCCCAACATAAGCCACTTCTTTCCTCTGCCAGCTAAGTCTGGAATCTTTACAGACATAGGATGAGGTGGGGAAGGCCATAGACAGTTTTGGAAAAGGCAACATTCAATTGGTAGAAAGACATTATTCAGAAAGAACCAATAGGAAGGAAAAGAGTAGGCACACAGGGATGGAAGTTCTCACTTTGGGCACTGGATTTCAGGCTTTTCAGCTGGAAGGTGGGGTTTTGCCAGAGACCCGCCCAATCTGCCTAGAATTTCTCTTCTTCCAACCTCTATCAGTGGATCAGTGGGAGGGACTAACAAGGTATGAACCAGTGGTATGCCAAAGGTGGGACCGTGAGAGCAGCCTATCCTAAGGCCAGGCACTAAGCAGATGTATTGTCCATTGAGAATCTTGAAACAGTACTAAAACCCAATGAAAATTACTTTTATTTTTATTAGCATAGTGAGCCATTAATTCTAGATAATGGCAATGATAGCATACTCCTTCCTGAAAAATTATTTTGTTGGTTTAGTTTTAATAATTATTGCAGATACTATTACATTTTATTTTATTTTATTTTATTATTTTTTATGAGACGGAGTCTTGCTCTGTTGCCCAGGCTGGAATGCAGTGGCATGATCTCGGCTCACTACAATCTCTGCCTCCCAGGTTCAAGGGATTCTCCTGCCTCGGCCTCCCAAGTAGCTGGGATTACAGACGCTCACCACCATGCCCCACTAATTTTTTGTATTTTTAGTAGAGACGGGGTTTTACCATGTTGGACAGACTGGTTTTGAACTCCTGACCTCAAGTGATCCACCTGCCTCGGCCTCCCAAAGTGCTAATATTACAGGCATGAGCCACTAGGCGTGAGGTTGAAAAGTGACTTAACCTCAGGGGAGAGCAACCTGCCCTTCCCATCCCCTTGCAGCTCCCCTCTCCACTGAGAGTTGTTTTCATCACTCACATAGCCACATTTTTATTACTTTTTAAATAAACATTTTATTCTACATGGTAGCTAATTCAGAGAACTTTCAATTATATAGTTGCCTCCAACATACATAGACTCAGCTACCTGTGTTGGTTGCAAGATTACATTTGCAACATTTATGAATAAATTGAGCTCCCTTGGATCCTGTCTCCAATCTCCATAGCACTACCTATTCCTGAATTTATACAGTAGATTCTAAATTGGAAATCAGGCTGGGCACAGTGACTCATGCCTGTAATCCCAGCATTTTGGGAGGCTGAGGTAGGAGGATTGCTTGAGCCAAAGGGTCAAAGTTCAAATGGTTAGGCAGACAGAAAAGCCATTAAATAAGTCATTGTGCTTTTTAGTATATATTTGCTCTTTATTTTTTATTGGCAGTATTGTATAAAAGTTGAATAGAAGAACATTTTTAGTATGTTTCTTTTATGGTCATTATTATGATTCATTTTATTTTATGATTATTTCTAAGAATAGTTTTTTCATGTCAAAGAGGGAGTTGTTAAAAATTATCTGCAAGATGAAAAATTTCTGGAAATAGATGCTAGTTATGGTTGCCAACAATGTAAATGTATTTAATGACACTGAATTGCACACGTAAAAGAGGCTAAAATGACAAATTGTATGCCGTGTATATTTTACCACGATTTTTTCAAAAAAAACTTGCTTGGGCCACACTCCAGAGTATTCAATTGGTATCTCTGGGGGTGGGACCTAAGTATCTTTTATATTTGTTATTTATAAGTTTGCTTTGAAAGTAGTAAAGAACAGAATAAGTACAGAGAAAATGGGATTTGTGATAGAGAGGGCAGATCTGAGAATTTTCTAAAAAAAGAAAAGTCCACAAAAACAGATCAAAATAATGAGAAAGGAGATGATAAAGATGGAGAAGAGTAAAAAAAAAAAAAAAAATCCCATTTAATAAGTATAGGATTGCCTGAGAAGCAAATGAGAACAACGGGAACAGAAACAAAAATCAAAGATGTAATTGAGGAAAATGTTGCTGAGAGAAAAATAAAAAGAAAACAACCAATTTGAGCCTATAAATTAGAAAAGTTTCCTGTATTTCAGGTAAAGTCAGTAACAAGGGACGCATACCTTTATAGAGCCTAAAGAGAATGACAGTTTATTTTGCATTACCAATAAATTTTGTTTAAAAAATTGTTCTGTGGGTCAACTGTACTAGGTATACCACTGGTATGTATACAAGGTAGCATAATTCACTTGGAACAATTATGGAAACAATCTACCAGAGAGCCTTATGACATAGGTGACCACAGGTGGAACGCGGTGGCTCACCTCTGTAATCCCAGCACTTTGGGAGGCTGAGGTGGGCAAATGACCTGAGCCCAGGAGTTCGAGACCAGCCTGGGCAACCTGACAAAACAACGTATCTACAAAAAATACAAAAATTAGCTGGCCGTGGTGACACGCACTTGTAGTCTCAGCTACTTGGGAGGCTGAGGTGGGAGGATCACCTGAGTCTGGGGGAGATCAAGACTGCAGTGAGCCATGATTGTACCACTGCACTCCAGCCTGGGTGACAGAGTGAGACTGTGTCTAAAAAAAAAAAAAAAAGTGACCACATATCCTACTGCCTGCTCACTTTACCATCTTCCTGGATTTTTCATTTTAAATAAAATATGATTATCATTTTAAATAAAATATTATAATGCAATAGATGCATTTTAATAATCTGAGATGATTTTGGTAAGCCTTCATTTCTATTTCCAGCTTCTGTCATGGTCTCTTCTAGTAGTATGTGAGATGTAAGTGCATCAAACAGAGACTTCAGCTACACACATGTTAAATCTTAAATATGATCAGGTTATCACTCTTTCCCCAGCCCTTTCCAGACATAGAATAACTTATGCTCCATTTTGAAGATACCCATTCAGGGAATCTGGGAATATAAAAAAGTTCACTTGGACATGAGCGGTGAGGGTCAGCTGAATTTGGTCTCAGGTGGCAGTGAGTGAAGTTATTAATTAACACAGGTGTTCCTTCCAGCCACTTAGTTGATCAGCCAGTTGTGCCATGACCTGTGCCTGGCATGTGTTTTAGCTTGCAAGATGCAAATATCCACCAGTCTGCCAGTCCCTGGAGATGAGTGAGAAATATAATAAATTGTTGGTTAGAAGTACATTAGTTACAAGTACAGGAGATACATGCAGGGAATAAAGGCGGCACAGTCCTACTATAAAAGTGTATTGAGAAGTCTGGGAATTTTTTTTTTTTTTTTTGGAACGAAGTTTTGCTTTTGTTGCCCAGGCTGAAGTGCAATGCTGCGATCTAGGCTCACTGCAACCTCCGCCTCCTGAGTTCAAGCGATTCTCCTGCCTCAGTCTCCTGAGTAGCTGAGACTACAGGCATGCGTGACCACACCGAGCTAATTTTGTATTTTTAGTAGAGACGGGACTTCTCCATCTTGGTCAGGCTGATCTTGAACTCCTGACCTCAGGTGATCTGCCCACCGCAGCCTCCCAAAGTGCTGGGATTACAGGCATGAGCCACCACGCCTGGCCGGGAATTTTTAGTACTGTATTTTATCATTCATCGCACAATTCACATATAAAATGACTTACTTATGCTATTGAGTGGTAATGCATTTTTATTTTATAATAAGCCTTTTTAGCAATAATGTACTTAAAAATAATGTAAGCTCATTATATTAGTCTGTTAAGGTTGCGATAACAAAGTACCCACAATTGTGGGTTGCTTAAAGCACTTAAATTCATTGTCTCACAGTTCTGAAGGCTGGAAGTCCAAAATCAAGGTGTCAGTGGGATTGGTTCCTTCTGAGGGCTATGAAAGAGAATCTGTTCCATGCCTCTACCCTAGCTTCTGGTGAATTGCTGGCAAACTTTGGCATTCCATGGCTTGCAAAAATATCACCCCAATTCTCTGTCATTATTTTCACATGGTATTTCCCTTGTATTCATGTCTGTGTCCCAATTTCTCCCTTTTTATAAGGACACCGTCACATTGGATTAGAGGCCACTCTACTCCAGTATTACCTCATCTTAACTAATTAAGCCTAATATGACCCTATTCCCAAATAAGATCATATTCTGCAGTACTGGCGCTAGGACTTTAATATACACATTTGTGGGGGTGGGGTAGGGCACAATTCAACCCATAACATACATGTTTAATGAAAAAATGACTGTGTATCCATTTCTTAAGAACATTAATGGTGGACATGTTATTTGAACAGCACGTTTGCCACTATTTACATCTACCATAGGGACCGTGGTAGTATCACCGACTGCTGAAAATCCGAAATAAACAAATCAGTTACAGAAACATTGGCTTCTACTTTAAAAGTGAATACTTAATTTTAAAAGACTGTACCCAGAGACAAAAATTTAAAATACGAAGATGTAGAAAGCCTATTTACATATCACTTTGTGAAGCACACCTTTGAATTAGATCAATGTTTCAATTAATTTTGCCCGTTTTTATTGAAACTTCTTTTGTGCACTTATAAAAAGTGGAGCAATAGCTATTAAGGTGTTGGCTCCATTAGCAGAAGGAAAGGCTTTGCAAACAGTTCAATGGTGGCTGGTTTTTTTTTTTTCTCCCAGTGTTATCAGATGCTTAAAATAGAATATCAGTTAATTTCAGTAATAGAGTTTCTTCATTTGATTCTTCATTTATAGAATCAAAACAAATCTTTTGGAAGGTCATTTTTCTGTCTAAAGTGAATTATCTAACATTATTGTAAAGGTTCATCTCTTTACAATTAAAGAGATGAGGTAGGGACCTCATCTCTACAAACAATTAAAAAATTAGCCAGGAATGGTGGTGTGCACCTATAGTCTCAGCTACTTGGGAGGCTGAAATGGGAAGATCACTTGAGCTAGGGAGGTTGAGGCTGCAGTGAGCCATGGTTACGCTACTGCACTCCAGCCTGGGCTGCAGAGCAAGACCTGGTCTCAAAAATTAAATAAATAAACAAACAAACACCCCCCCCCACAAAAACGAATTAGTATTGAATGGTGGCACAGCTGCTGCAGCCTGTGGGGTAAAAGGAGTACATGGAGCAGCTAGTAGGATGCCACCTCTTGCCCTGGCTGGCTCACCCCCTCTGCCACCCATTCTGGCCACAACTCTGGCATTGACCCCAATGGGCATAACTAGAAGAAGGAAGCACATTAAATATTGCTGTTAATAATTACTTATTGCCAGTAAAAAGAGTAACAGGTGAAGATTTTTGGGTTCTTTCTAGAATTTTAAATAGTTAACTAGCCTGGATGCAGTGGCTCATGCCTGTAATCTCAGAAATTTGGGAGGCCAAGGCAGGAGAATCACTTGAGCCCAGGGGTTCAAGGCTTCAGTGAACTATGATAGTGCCACTGCATAATCTTACTTCCTTTTTTTTTTTTTAAGAATCAGTTATATATTAAGAGTTTGGATGTTAGATACAACCTCATAAGTGATGTTGACACATACTATAGTGTAAAACTGCTTCAGAAATAACTTAATCTCATTTACTTAAACCTTATGTTTGATGATACTGGGCCTGAAGGAGGAGTGTTTTTTTTTATTTTGTTTTGTTTTGTTTTAAACAGAGTTTCACTCTGTTGCCCAGGCTGGAGTGTAGTGGTACAATCTTGGCTCACTGCAACCTCCACCTCCCAGGTTCAAGCAATTCTCCTGCCTTAGCCTCCCGAGTAGCTAGGATTACAGGCATGCGCCACCATCCCTGGCTAATTTTTATATTTTTAGTAGAGACAGGGTTTCACCATGCTGGCCAGGCTGGTATCAAACTCCTGACCTTAGGTGATCCACCTGCCTCGGCCTCACAAAGTGCTGGGATCACAGGCGTGAGCCACTGCATTCAGCCAAGGTGGAGAATTGATTGGCAAAGCAGTAAATAAGAACAGAACTCTGAAATACTTAAGAATGACTGGAAACAAGATTAAAAATACGAGTGGAACATTTTTTGCTGCAATGCTGCAAATTAATTCATCCTTAGAGAAAGTAGGTCTGGGTTACTGTGATCTGGGAATGCAAAGTCTGATAGCATTTGCTACAGTACTAACTAAAAACAAAGCCATTAAGGGAATAAACCTAAACTGACCTGTGCAGTATGGCAAACAGAAAGAGTCCACGGCCCACCTAGGCCATATGTTGAAAGAAAATAACTGCCTTGTTCAACTACACATGTGTAAGCATAATATAAAAAACTGTTGTATACAACATTTACATGTTATTCACTGTATCTGAACTGTAGCCTATGCTGCCTTGATGTCAGCTGCAATCAAATAACTCAGGATGGAATTATGTATCTGGCTGATGTAAAAACAATATTACCCTAGATGGAGTAGATTTTTCTTTTAACAGAATAGAAATTGCAGGAGCAAAGTATCTCCATGAAATTCTTACTTCACACACTGGGAGTTTTAAAGCATTGTCAGTAGTCAGCAACAACATAGAGGAGGACCTGCACTTTCACAATCAATGAAAACAAATCCCACATTTTCTAATATCTACATTTGGGGAAACAAATTTAGCCTGGGCAACATAGTGAGACCCCATCTCTACCAAAAAATTACAAAAAATTAGCTGGCCATGGTGTTACGTGCCTGTAGTCCTAGCTACTTGGGTGGCTGAGTTGGTAGGGTCACCTGAGCCCAGGGAGGTCAAGGTTGGAAGTGAGCTGTGATGGTGTCGCTGCACTCCAGACTGAGCAACGTGAGACCCTGTCTCAAAAACAAAACAGAACAAAAGGAAAACAAATTTGATGAGGCTACATGTGTATTATGTTCAGACATAATTCAAATAGGCCATCTAGAAACAGACAATAGGCCAGGTGCACTGGTTCATGCCTGTAATCCCAGCACTTTGGGAGGCCAAGACAGGCAGATCACTTGAGGCCAGGGGTTCGAGACCAGCCTGGCCAATATGGGGAAACTCTGTCTCTACTGAAAATACAAAAATTAGCTGATCATGGTGGCACACGCCTGTAGTCCCACCTACCTACTCGGGAGGCTTAGGCACAAGAATTGCTTGAACCCAGGAGGCGGAGGTTGCAGTGAGTCGAGATCACGCCAGTGCACTCCACCTGGGTGACAGAGCAAGACTCTTTCTCATATATAAATAAATAAACAAAAGCAGACAACACAAATGTGGAGTTATTTGTGGTGGATGGGTGCTCACAGAAGTCTCCAATGACCTTAAAAAACATTATTATTGAACACCAACTTATGGAGAAGTTTAGAGCCTCTCATCTAATGCAGATTTTGCTCTTGTTCCAGTAAGTCAACATGTATGAAAAAGAAGATATAAAATCTTTTTTTTGTTGTTGTTGTAGGGGATAGACTCTTGCTCTGTTGCCCAGGCTGGAGTGCAGTGGCGTGATCTTGGCTCACTGCAACCTCTGCCGCCCGAGTTTAAGCGATTCTCCTGCCTCGGTCTTTTGACTAGCTGGGATTACAGGCGTGCGCCACCATGCTTGGCTAACTAAAATCGTTTTTATACATTTGTCTTATTGCTTTCACAGAGATTTTTATAGTTTATTAAATTTTTCTTTCATAAATTAAAACAAGTTACTTTTATCAAATGTATAAAAGGTAATCACTATATTAAACTTTGTATAACTGTCCATTGTGGGAAAAAGAAAGCTTTCAGCCCTGAAACATAATTTTTGCAAAAATTACTCATCCAAACACAGATGCTGGTGAGTCACAGAATGATGGTAAAGACAATGATCCTAATGAATTAAGAAATCTGTGGAGCAAAATGTACTAAGAATTGGTTTTGGTGCACAAAATTATGAATTTTATGCAGACATGCAGTTCATAAAAAGAGCTAAAGATGCAAATAAGCACATGAAAAGATGTTCAATATCATTAATCACTAGAGAAGTACAAATGAAAACCACAGTGAGATACCACTATACAATCTGTACTAGTCTGCTTGGCTGTCATAACAGAATACCACAGAATGGACTGCAACAGGAATTTATTTTCTCACATTTCTGGAGGCTGGAAGTCCAAAATTAAGGTACCAGCATGTTGGTTTCTGGGGAGGCCTCTTTTCCTGGCTTACAGGTGGTGCCTTCTTGTTGTGGTCTCACATGGCCTTTCCCCTGTGCATGTGTATTCCTGGTGTTTCTTCCTCTTACAAAGATGCCAGTTCTGTTGGATTACAGCTCCACCCATGTGATGTCATTTAACCTAAATTGCCTCCTGAAAAGCCCTATCTCTAAATACAGTCACATTGAGGGTTAAGATTTCAGTGTATGAATTTTGGGGAGGACAAAATTGAGTTCGTAAGAACACCTATTACAAAGACTAAAATTTAAAAAAAAAGTGAGAATATAAAATGTTGGCTAAAATACAGAGCAACTTGAACTCCCATACATTGCTAATGGAGATCCAAATAATACAACCATTTTGGAAAACAGTTTGGCAGTTTCTTATGAAACTAAATATACTGTTAACATATAACCCAGCAATGCCAGTCCCATGTGATTACCCAAAATAAATGAAAACTTATATTCATACAAAGACGTCTGCATGAATATTTACAGCACCTTTATTTATAGTAGCCCCAACTTGGAAATAACCCAAATGTCCTTTGGCTTGTGAATAAAAATAATAATAATTATATATATATATATACACACACACACACACACATACACATATATATGGCATACTACTTAATAAAAAGAAACAAATTTGTTTGTCCATTCACCTATTGATAGACATTTGGGTTGGATTCAGGTTGGGGCTACTATAAATAAAGTTGCTATAAATACTCAGATTTAAATTATTATGTGGATATGTGTTTTCATTTCCTTTGGATAAATACCTAGGAGTGGAATTGCTGGGTTGAATTATATGTTTAACTTTAAATAAATTGTTAAACTATTTTCCAAAATTCCCATACCATTTGCGTTCCCATCAGCAATCCATGAGTCCTGGTAGATTCACGTTCTCTCCAACATTTGATGTTAGCAGTCTTTTTAGTATTAGCCATTCTAATGGATGGGCAGTGGTTATCTTATTGTGATTTAAATTTGCATTTCTATGATGACTTAAGATAATGGACTTTTTTTGTTTTCTTTTTTTGCTATTCATATATTTTCTTTTGTAAAGTGTCTTTTCAAATCTTTCGCTCAGTTTTTTTTTAAAGGTGGAATCTTACTATACTGCCCAGGCTGGAGTGCAATAGTTATTCACAGGTGTGAGGATAGTGCACTAAAACCTCAAACTCCCAGCCTTAAGTGATCCCCAACCTCAGCCTCCTGAGCAGCTGGGACTACAGGCGTGTGCTACCATGCCTGGCTTTTTGCTCAGTTTTAGGAACTGGCTTCTTTGTCTTTGTGAATTGTAAGAGTTTTGGATGTAAGCTCTTTATCAGTATATACGTGTATGACAAATATTTTCTCTATGACTCACCTTTCATTTTCTTGATTGTATTTTTCAGAGCAAGAGTTCTCATTTCAATGAAGTCCTATGTATTCATTTACTTCTTTTATAGCCCATGCTTTTTATGTACCATCTAAAAAGTCTTTACCTATGCCAAGGTCACAGATTTTTATAACTTTTAACATTTACGTGTAATTCTGTGGCCCATTTCAAGTTGAGTTTTGTGAAATGAAAATTAAGGATTAAGCTTCATTTTTTTTCCCTCTTGTCTTAATCTGTTTTGTGCTGCTGTGAGGAAATACCTGAGACCAGGAAATTTATTTAAAAAGAGGTTTATTTTGCTTATGGTTCTGTAGGCTGTACAAGAGACATGGCACCAACATCTGCGTCTGGTGTGGACCCCAGGCTACTTCCATCCATGGTGGAAGGTGAGGGGGAGCTGGTGTTGCGGAAATCACACAGAAAGAGAGGAGGAAAGAGCAAGAGGGATGAGGTACCAGGCTCTCTTTAACAACCAGCTCGCTTAGGAACTAACAGAGTGAGAACTCACTTACCCCCAGGAAGGGCACTAATCCATTCAAGAGGGATCTGCCCCATGACTCAAACACTTCCCATTAGGCCACCTCCAACCTTGGGATCAAATTTCAATGTAAGATTTGCTGGGGACAAACAACCCATATCCAAACTATAGCACTTCTGAATAACCAGTTCTTCCTGTACCATTTGCTGAAAAAGATTATTCCTTTCACATTGAAATACTTTGGCATCTTTGTCAAAAATCAATTGGCCGTGTATGTGTACAGTTCTATTTCTGCCTTTTATTCTGTTTACATCTATATTCCATATATAAAAATACATAATTTATATAAATATATGGAATATATATAGAATATATGTATATATATGCATGCCATATATGGAGTATATATAGAATATATGTGTATATTCTATATGTGTATATATATGCATATATGTATGTATGCATGCCTTATATGTATATATTCTATATATATTCCATACACATACATATTTATTGTATATATATTCCATATATTCATATAATGAAGGCCAAGACTTACTATAAAGCTACAAAAATTAAGGAAGTGTGCATGCCAGTACACACTTTCTTAATTTTTGTAGCTTTATAGTAAGTCTTGCAATCAATAAGTGTAAGTCCTACAAATTTGTTCTTCTAGACCATAATATTTTTAATACAGAAAATATTCCCTCTACAGATTCTGAGGTACTTGGGAAATTCAGAGAAAATTCTGCTAAATGGAAAATATTATAAATTTTATTTCATTTGTATTGATATGTAAAATACTTTGGGCTCAAATATTTTCAGAAGTAAAGATTTTTAACCTCCATTCATATTATCTTTTGTGTGTGTGTGTGTGTGTGTATGTGTGTGTGTGTGTGTGTGTGTGTGTGTGTAGAGATGGGGTCTCACTATGTTGCCTAGGCTGGTATGAGATTTCTGGCCTCAAGCAATTCTCTTGCCTTGGCCTTCCAAAGTGCTGGGGATTACAGGCATGAGCCACCATGCCTGGTCCATAGCATCTTTTTTTAAAAAAGATTTTTTTCAAGATAGACCTTCTTAATTTGTCTCTAGGGTTTGTAAGAATAATTAATCAAATGTAGCTGTGGTAAAACTATTAGATTTATCAATTTCATTCTTTTCATTATAAAATATATTCAAAGAATGAACCTATTATGATGGAATTCAATTTTTGTTAATTTTACATTCGTTAAATGTTCTACTTTTTCTTTGCTTTCATAGAGGTAATTTTAATGTCTTCCTGGTTGAAAGTTTAGTTTTAATAATCAGAATTTCCTAAAAACTTAAAAAGCTGAAGTCTTTTGATTCTCCAATGTTTTCATTAAATTTTGCAACTGATTTTGAACAAAATTAAACCCAAATATAATGTACTAGTTTGCAAAAAGTTCAATACCATTATAAAACACTTAGATTGGTTCACAAAGTAATTATTAAAAGGCTCATTTAAAAAAATCTTATTCATATTTGAGAACAAATAGAAAGTATGTACTGTAATGCTAAAATTTTTGATTGCTGTATTCAACCTCAGCTTTATTTATTTTTTTATCTTGCCCTGTCACCCAGGCTGTAGTGCACTGGTGCCATCTCGGCTCACTGCAACCTCTGCCTCTCAGGTTCAAGCAAATCTCATTGCTCAGCCTCCGAAGTAGCTAGGAAAACAGGCATGTGTCACCATGCCTGGCTAATGTTTATATTTTTAGTAGAGATGGGATTTCACCATGCTGGCTAGACTGCTCTCGAACTCCTTGCCTCAGGTGATCCTCCTGCCTTGGCTGGAATTATAGACATGACTCACTGCAGCTGGCCCAATATCAACTTTATAACAAAAATTTTTTTGTTTTGTTTTGTTTTTCTTTTTTTGAGACAGAGTCTGACTCTATCGTCCAGGCTGGAGTGCAATGGCGCGATCTCGGCTCACTGCAACCTCCAACCTCCCGGATTCAAGCAATTTTCCTGTTTCAGCCTCCCGATAACAAAAGTTTTGTAGTCAGTTTTTCTGAATGGATAGAGAGAGAGATGGATAGATGAATCGGTGGACAGATAAATATAGATATTTATCTTTTATAACTACAATAAAAAATAGAAATAGAGATGATGTCTCACTATGTTGCTCACATTGGTTTCAAACTTCTAAGCTAAAGTGATCCTTCTGCCGTGGCCTCCCAAAGTGCCAGGATTACAGGCATGAACCACCACACCCAGACATTAACTACAATTTTTTGATAACTACATATTTCTATTGGTAGAATATAGCAACTTGTTTGTACACAATTATTAATTATGTATGTATTGCAGCCAATTTCAAGTACGTTTATACCTCACAAGTTTCTTAATTTAGTAACCACCATTTTTTCCTTAGTGCTATGCTTCTTTTAGACAGACACACACACATACATATACATATATTATTAAAGTCAGGTTTATTGAAGTAAAATTTACACCCAGTAAAAATCATCCTTTTTAGGTATATGGTTATATGAGACTTTATAAATGTATGTAGTTATGTAATGCCCATCACTTTGAAGATTTGGAATATTTTCACCACTGCTAAAGAACTTGAATCAGAATATGTGTAGCTGTTTTATTCGTAGCAGCTAGAAACTGGATCCAACCCACATGTCCATTAATAGGTAAATGGATAAACAAACTGTAGTGTGACATAGTCATTCAAAGTAACACTATTCAGAAATAAAAAGGAATTATGGATACACGTCTCAACATGGATGAATCACCAAAAAATTTTGCTGAACAAAAGACTAGACACAAAAGAGTACATATTATATGATTATACATTGTCTAGATAAGGTGCAGTTGATGAAGTCAACAACTCTAAATTAAATAATTAAATGCAGCCCTCAAAAAGATTACAGAAAAATGTTATGAAAAATATACTAAAACACCATGTTAGAAAAAAACACATTCTTCACAAAAGCACCAGTCACACTATATAAGAGACAGAGGGCTGAGCACAGTGACTCACACCTGTAATCTCAGCACTTTGGGAGGCCGAGGTAGGTAATCACTTGAGGTCAGGAGTTCCAGACCAGCCTGGCCAACATAGTGAAACTCCATCTCTACTAAAAATATAAAAATTAGCTGGGTGTGGTAGCACATGCCTACAGTCTCAGCTATGATCTTGTATTTAATCATAAAGGCATATTAATTGCATAAGTGCAAAAGGGCTATACCAGGTCAGGCGCAATGGCTCACACCTGTAATCTCAGCACTTTGGGAGGCCGAAGCGAGAGGATCACCTGAGGTCAGGAGTTTGAGACCAGCCTGACCAACATGGCAAAACCCCATCTCTACTAAAAAACACAAAAATTAGCTGGGTGTGGTGGCAGGTGCCTGTAATCCCAGCTACTCAGAAGGCTGCGACTGTGAGGCTAGAGAATTGCTTGAACTCTGGAGGCAGAAGTTGCAATGAGCCGAGTTCGTGCCACTGCACTCCAACCAGGGCAACTGAGCGAGACTCCATCAAAAAAAAAAAAGGAGGGGAGGGCTATACCATTGACCCTTGAAAAATGGGAGTTGGTGCATTAACCCCACTTGCAGTTGAAAATCCATGTATAACTCCCCTAAAACTTAACTACTAATAGCCTACTGTTGGCCAGAAGCCTTACTGATAACATAAACAGTTAATTAACACATTTTTTACATGTTATATGTATTATACACTGTATTCTTACAATAAAGTAAGATAGAGAAAAAAACAAAGAAAGTCACAGGAAAGAGAAAATATGTTTACTGTGCATAATATGAAGTAGAAGTCGATCATCATTAAGGTCTTCAGCTTGGTTGTGTTCACATTGGGTAAGGAGTAGGTGGAAGAGGAGGAGTTGGTCTTGCTGTCTCAGAGGTGGCAGAAGTGGAAGAAAATCCACATATAAGTGGACCCGGGAAGTTTAAGCCTATGTTGTTCAATCGTGTAATGTAAAAACACATAATTTGTAGCAATAGACACTTTTATTCCTGAGATATTTTTCACATCTGTCATAATTTGCTGATAGGAATGAAATTTTCTAATTTTAAATATTTTTCTGATCTTTCTTACATTCCACTTACACATAATTGTTACCACAGAGTTATGTCTTACTGTTCCATTGCATTTGTCCAGAATAAAATTTCAAATTAATTTCCCCCATAGTTCCATGTGAAACAGAGTAATAGCACTGAATCAACACACAGATAGTAGCACTTAAGATGAAGAAGGCAAAGATAAATTCTACTATGTCACCTGGTATGGATTAAGAAATAAGATTTATCTGAGAAATAAAAAATTAAGGGTCAGGCTGGGCATGGTGGTTCACACCTGTAATCCCAGTACTTTGGGAGGCCAAGGCAGGCATATCACTTGAGGTCAGGAGTTCGAGACCAGCCTGGCCAACATGGTGAAACCCCATCTCTACTAAAAATACAATAAAATTAGCTGGGTATGGTGGTGCACACCTGTAGTGGCAGTTACTTGGGAGGCTGAGGCAGGAGAATCACTTGAGCCTGGGAGGTGGAGGTTGCAGTGAGCCAAGATCACACCACTGTACTCCAGGCTGGACAACAGATCGAGACTGTCTTTTAAAAAAAAAAAAAAAGAAGGATCAGCAAAAAGAGACATATATAAACTTTAGGTCCCACAAAATCCTAGATCTACTCCTTCCTGGAGATCTTGGGGCCCATGGGAAATTGTAACCTTCCTGCTAGGGAATAAGAAATCACCAGCCTGTGGATAGCTAAGTTCATTGCATCCCCATCCACTGGGAGAGGGAGCTGTTAATTGTCTGAGAAGCCTACAGTGAGTTCTCTGGGTCACCTTTGGACAATTCTTGAAGTGCAATACTGAAAATGAAAAAATAAAACCCTCTCTCTTTAGCAGTGTATTACTTAAAATGCTTAAACACTCAAATAAAATTTTAGAATTGTAAATTTTAGCTATTAAATTAAATAGAAAAATAAGTCCAAAGAACACACACACACACACACACACACACACACACACACACACGATATTCCTTCATTGTATTCCTTTTCAATGAAAGCTGTTGTCAAAGGCATTTGAACCAGAACAATTCCGTCTTGAATAAGGGCTGGGTAACATGAGGCTGAGACCTACTGGGCAGCATTCCCAAGTCAGGCATTCTTAGGTACAGTTAAGGAAACAAGTTAATAATGTTTACCAAACAGACTCAGGACTTAACAGACATAGAAAATAACAAACCCGGGAAATGTCCTGAGGTCCCATATCTCAAGAACAAAAGCATTCTTAGTTTAAGAATAAATTTCACTTTAAAGATAATACAGGCCAGGCGATGGCTCACACCTGTAATACCAGCACTTTGGAAGTCTGAAGAGGGTGGATCACTCGAGCTCAGGAGTTAGAAAGCAGCCTGGGCAACATGACAAAACCCTGTCTTTACCAAAAACACAAACATTAGCCTGGCATGGTGGCGCACACCTGTGGTCCCAGCTGCTTGTGAGGCTCAGGTGGGAGGATCACTAGAGCCCAGGAGGTGGAGGCTGCAGTGAACCAAGATGGATCCCTACAATGCTGTCTGGGCAACAGAGCAAGGCCCTGACTCAAAAAAAAAAAAGAAAAAGAAAAAGAAAAGATAATATATATTACTGCAGAAGAAAGTAGTTACACAAAGAATAATAATCCTTTGTTACACACCCTTGTAGGACAGCACATCTCCCCATTGGTGTGCTCCCCATTGTTTTCTTTATTATATTATATTTAAACAAGCCTCTACCTAAGGTGGATGTGTTCCTCCTCTTGCTTTATCTGCTCTTGAATGCCCTGCTCTATGTAGTAACCATTCTTACTATTCTTTCACTTCTTAATAAACTCGCTTTCACTTTGCTCTGTGGACTTGCCCCGAACTCGCTTGTGTGAGATCCAAGAACCCTCTCTTGGGATCTGGATCGAGATCCCTTTTCGGTAACACTGTTACTTTACACTGATGAACTTGATTCATTTTTGTCAAGGACAATATTTTGATGTTCTTGAGAATGACTCAGGAAAATATTACTTGAAGTTATTAAACTCATATTTGATTTATTAATGTTACAAATTCAAAAACCTATTTCTTAAGCTTTTAAGTTATGAATCAAATTATTAATTTATAAATCTGACAAATTTTAACAGTTACGTTTATGAGGCCTTTGATTTATATTTGGTTTCATTTACAATTTTAGTTAAATGTTTAAATTGTCCATTTGACAAAATTTCCCAAGAATGTATATGACTTGTAAATCTGGCAAATTAAATATGTATACATATTAATATTGAATCTCAACTTATTTTAGGGGTTAAAATGCCATTTATATAACTAATAACGTTACCTTATACCTTTCAACTTGAAATTACAAGCCTGAATAAATGAGACATTTTGTATTGGAATCATAAAAGTAATCTGTAAGATACTAAATATACCAAACTTCTTAAAACATAAAACAGTAAAATATATCAACGACAAACAACTTATTCTCAAACCTACTGCAAAAATATTAATACTACGACTTTTGTCTGCTTCATCATCTTACTATTTCTTTTCTTTTTTGAGATGAAGTCTTGCTCTGTCGCCGGGCTAGAGTGCAGTGGCGTGATCTCAGCTTACTGCAACCTCTGCCTCCCAGGTTCAAACAATTCTCCTGCCTAAGGCTCCCAAGTAGCTGGGACTATAGGTGCACGCCACCACGCAAAGCTAATTTTTGTATTTTTAGTAGAGACGAGGTTTCACCATGTTGGCCAGGATGGTCTCGATCTCTTGACCTCGTGATCCTCCCACCTCGGCCTCCCAAAGTGCTGGGATTACAGGCGTGAGCCACCGCCCCCAGCCCTTACTATGTATTTCTTATTAGAATTATGCTGTATTTTGTCATGGAAGGACTATAATTTCTGTGTATATTAATATTAAAATGGTATTCTAGTGAATATATTTGTCAGAATTTCGTCTATGATTTACATTTATTATAAGATACCACTTACAATACACTGACATCAAGGCTATTGGAAATTGGTGGAGGGAGGTAGACCCCACCTACATTTAATTGTTAGAAGCTACCAATATTTACAAAAATATTCTGAAAATTGCTAACTGGTGAAATTAAGTTTTCTTGCAACACTAACATTGTCTTTTAGCTCCTATCACAGTGTCTGGCACAGCATAGATTTTCAATAAATAGCTGTTGGATAAATCAGTGCTTAAATCAGTCTCTACAAATTACAAGCTTGGTAATTTTTCAGCTACTACATACTCTGGGTTCCCCTTTTCTAGTTTCCAATAATTGCCTCATTGCCTCTCCAGCCTCCTCTAATGCTCTTTTTGCTGTTTCTCCAGTCTTTATGGACAGCCTCCTCACTGCTTTTCCAGCCTCCTCCAACAGTCTCCTGGCATCCTTCCATTCTCTGTCCACCACCTAGTCCAAAAGCCATTGCTGTGTATTTTTAAGTTTTTGTTATGACTGAACTCCACACCTAGTAGCAATATTTGTCTAAGTTTTCTGCTGCAGAAGATCAGACTCTCCCAAAAAGCAGAGATTAAACAACAACTAAAGGTTGAGATTCATAGAAGGTAATCAAATCACACAATGGCTATTATTCATCATTCTTTTGATTCCAAATGTATTTCATTTTATGCATTAAAAGTTATTCTGGGAGTCCATACACTTAACTAGAAGACCAATGGAGTCCACAGCACAAAGATAACTAAGAATTCTTTTTTTTTTTTGAGACAGAGTTTCACTCTTATTGCCCAAGCTGGAGTGCAATGGCGCGATCTCGGCTCACCACAACCTCCGCCTCCCAGGTTCGAGCAATTCTCCTGCCTCAGTCTCCTGAGTAGCTGGGATTATAGGCATGCACCACCACGCCTAGCTAATTTTGTATTTTTGATAGAGATCATGTTGAGGCTGGTCTCGAACTCCTGACCTCAGGTGATCTGCCCGCCTTGGTCTCCCAAAATGCTGGCATTACAGGCGTGAGCCACCACGCCCGGCCAAAAATGACTAAGAATTCTTGACTTAGGCAATGGTGAAGAGACAGGATGGAAAAAATCAGGGCCAATTAATGACCATGTAGAGCAGAACCAGCCAGGAAACTTGGTCCAGTGGCCTCAGGATTACATATGAGAAAACTAAATACTTACATTTAAGTCATTATTTGTTGGAGTATCTTTTCTACAACAGTTTACCTTAAGAAATATACAGGAACCCTCATCAACATAGCAATACCCTGTCTCTCCCAAAAATTGAAAATTAGCTGGGTGTGGTAGCATGCATCTGTAGTCCTAGCGAATCAGGAGGCTGAGGCAGGAGGATTGCTTGAGCCCAGAGGTTTGAGGCTGCAGTGAGCTATGATCCCACCACTGCACTCCAGCCTGGGTGACAGAGAGAGATCCTGTCTCTAAAAAATTCTCCTGGGCTCAACTGATCCACCCACCTTAGCCTCATGAGTAGCTGGGACTACAGGTGTGAACCACCACACCTGGCTGATTTTTATATTTCTCATAGAGGCAGGGTTTCACCATGTTGCCCAGGCTGGTCTCGAACTCCTGGCCTCAAGTGATTCACCCACCTCAGCCTCCCAAAATGTGGGGATTACAGGCATGAGCCATTGTACCTGGCCTAAAAAAAATTCTTTAATTAAAAGAAAAAAAGGAGTTTGCTCTCCATTCTTAGATCATCTCAGCATGCTTATTAGGCATCCATATACCTGAAGATACCTATAGTACTGGTAGAAGTTCAGAACCTCTTTATCTGGATGTTTATTTTTTTCCTTTAAAGCAAAGGAAAAAAGAGAAGAAAATGTATGATGAGATCTACTATTTGAACAGATAACGAATAGGATATTCTAGAATTAAAGAATGTCATAAATCTTGAAAATCATAGTATACACCAAAGTTTAAAATAAAATAATCTGCACTTATACCCATCATAGTGAAAGGAAAAATAGATTATCTTAAAAGTAAACAGGCGCAGTTGCTCACACTTGTAATCTCAGCACTTTGTGAGGCCAAGGTGGATGGATCACCTGAGGTCAGGAGTTCAAGACCAGCCTGACCAAAATGGTGACACCCTGTCTCTACTGAAAATACAAAAAACATTAGCCAGGCATGGTGGTGGGTGCCTGTAATCCCAGCTACTTGGGAGGCTGAGGCAGGAGAATCCCTTGACCCTGGGAGACGAAAGTTGCAATGAGCCGAGGTTGCACCATTGCACTCCAGTCTGCGCAACAAGAGCGAAAAAAAAAAAAAAAAAAAAAAGAAAAGAAAAAAATGTCCCTGAAGTAAATCCAATTGTTTTCTATACTATGAAGTCAAAGACACGAATTACTTTCCAAGATTAAAAAAAAAAAAAAAAAAGTTAAAAAGATATCCAATGTAGCTGAAAACATTTTCTCTAAATATTGATATAAACTTTAAGATAATCATTTCCTTAAACTTCTACAATTGTTTATTTCTCATGCCATTTAATCACATAGATACCAAAATTGCAAATGTATCATTTCTCTCTCTCTCTCTCTCTCTCTCTCTCTCACACACACACACACACACACACACGCATGCATTTTTTTAACTATAGAGACAGGGTTCCCAGGCTGGTCTCAAATCCCTGGCCTCAAGCAATTCTCCTGCCTCGGTCCCCCAAAGTGTTGGGACTATAGGTGTGAGCCTCAATGCCTGGCCTTATTTTAGACTTAATAGTAAACCTATGTCCTATGTATTTTTTTTTTTTTTTTTTTTTGCCGGGATTGTTGGGGCGCGGGGAGAGAGTCTTTGTCACCCAGACTGGAGTGCAGTGGCATGATCATGGTTCACTGCAGCCTCTTACTTCTGAGCTCAAGCAGTCCTCCTGCCTTAGCCTCCTGAGTGGCTAAAACTGCAGGCACACACCATCACACACAGCTAATTTTTAAATTTGTTGTAGAGATGGGATCTCACTTTGTTGGCCAGGCTTTCCATATATTTCTTAAGGCAAACTAATGTAGAAAAGATGTATTTTTCTTCAATCACACATATTAATAGAACATTTACAAAAAAAAGAGAGCAAAGCCAAAGAAAATAGAAAGAAAAATAATGATAGAAAATAATGAAAGATGATCAAAGGAGACAATAAAAAATTAAGAAACGAATTTAATTTTTAATGACATTTTAATCATTAATAAAAAAGCAGTTTGGAGATTGCTATTTTTAATATAGCAATTGTGTAACATTTGTAAATATGCAAAATAGTACTACACAGTGTTAGTATATACATATATGGTTAAAAAAACACACAAACATGAATGGGAAAATTGTACATATCAGCTTTAGGCTGGAGAAAGAGGAAGGAAAACGATTTAGGAAGGCTCAAATTCTTTTTGTTTTTTTCAGAGAGAGAGAGTCTCACTCTGTCACCCAGGCTGGAGTTCAGTGGCAATATCTCAGTTCCCTGCAGCCTCTTCCTCCTGGGTTCAAGCCATTCTTGTGCCTCAGCCTCCTGAGTAGTTGGGATTACATGTGTGTGCCACCATGCCTGACTAATTTTTATATTAGTATTAATAAATTAGTCTTACTAATTTTAGTAATAAATTAGTAAGACTAATTTTAATCTTTCGGTAGAGATGGGGTTTCACCATGTTGGACAGGCTGGTCTCAAATTCCTGACTTCAAGTGATCCACCTGCCTGTCTCAGTTTCCCAGAATGTTGGGATTACAGGCATGAGCCACCATGCCTGGCAGAAGGCTCAAGTTCTATAATGTTTTATTTCTTAGGAAAAATGGCTGCATGATAGTATTGGTTAATTATGTGTACATGGTTCGTTGTTATATTATTCTTGATACTCCTCTAATTGTTCTCGTTATTTCATTTTTTAAAAGTTTAAGACGTTTATCTCATGTGACTAAAGGAAAATGTTAGATTTAGAGAGGGTAATAGTGGCTCCTACAGAGACCATAAAGCCACAGTTAATTATACACTAGTTCTAATATTGACATTTGATTTTAGTTACCTCTTTAGCTTCATTCATTACCATACCAAAAGGGTGTGTCTTCAGAGTTTGTATCCTTGGGAACTGCATGGTTGCTAGGTTAACCAATAACAGTCCTAAGATTCACATGCTGTTGTCCATGACTGTTGCTAAGCTAAACAGAGCCAAAGAGAGGTGGAAGAACTCGTATGTTCTGAGAAAATTAGTATCATTTCAATCTAATGCTCAACTTACATATGGAACACCACATTAATCCCTTGGAAGAGTTCAGAAAGATCCAGAATGTTGTCACTGCTTTCAAATAAATTCCAACTCAAATTTTAGTTTATATACTTCAAATATAACCATAGGGGAGAGTATGAAAATGAGTGGTAAATATAACAGGAATTCAGAAGCAGAAAAACGTCTCTGTGGAGTGAGATGGCTGGTGAGATTTCAAGAGGAAAATAGAACTTGAGGTGGGAAATCAAGGGTGAGAACTATTCAGATAAGAAGGTGGCCGCGCACAGTGACTCATGCCTGTAATCCCAGCACTTTGGGAGGCTGAGGCGGGCAGATCACCAGGTCAAGAGATCAAGACTATCGTGTCCAACATGGTGAAACCCCACCTGTACTAAAAATACAAAAATTAGCTGGGAGTGGTGGCGTGCACCTGTAGTCCCAGCTACTCAAGAGACTGAAACAGAAGAATCGCTTGAACCCGGGAGGCCCAGGTTGCAGTGGGCTAAGATCGCCTTACTGCACTCCAGCCTGGTGACACAGTGAGATTCCGTCTCAAAAAAATAAAATAAAATAAAAATAAAAAATAAAATAAAAAAAAACGGTAAGGGTAAAACAAAGTCAGGATTTAGGATGAGGATGTCTGGCCATGGAACAGACAGTATAAGATTTGAATGCCTCTTGCTTTATTCACTTCTACTAACTCCAAATTATTATTTTTAAGTGCAAACAACACTATTTTACACATAGGTAATTTTCCTAAGATGTAGAGGTATGGCATACAGAGAATAATTTAGAGCTAAATTTCCACGAAATGAAAGGTAAAGGAGGGGAAAATCCAATGTGAGGTGAAAATTGTGCTTTGTTCTGGGGAAGGATAACATTTTTTTTCTCTTATAGAGACAGGGTCTGCCTTTGTTGTACAGGCTGGTCTTGAACTCCTGGGCTCAAGCAGTCTACCCTCCTCAGCCTCCCAAAGTACTAGTTTTACAGGCATGAGCCACCATGCCCAACCTCAACTAACTCTTTATGTGGAAAAGAGTACAAATGTATTTATTATTTAACTCTTTATGTGGAAAAAAATATAAATATATTTATTATTCTACTTGCTTCTGTATTTTATTATTTGAGTGCCAAGGGTTGGGGTTACCAGTTCAGATAACACCTTTCTCTATATTAATCTTAGGAGACATGCTGCCTATCCCTACCACTGGCCCTTGGATGAATAAAGCCTACCTTCTCTAGCTCAGCAGTATTCTCTAATTTCACACCTCAGAGAAAGAGGGAGCAGTATATTCCCAGAGAAAATATTTAGGATCTTTTCCCCCTCCCAGAAGGCCCTGGGTTCCTTATGCAAATGTGCCAGTAGTCAGTCTCACATTCCCAGAATCACAGTGAGTGACTGATTCAATGGAGTCATAGAAGATATTTGCTATATCATCACTACAGGGCAAAGAACCCTGCTTGTCTTGCATTTGCATAAAAAATAGGGCCACTCTAGTGACTCTTCAACAAATAAATAATAGGCCGGATGCAGTGACTCATGCCTGTAATCCCAACACTTTGGAAGGCCAAGGTGGAAGGATTGCTGGAACTTGGGAGTTTGAAACCAGCCTGGGCAACATAGCGAGGCCCTGTCTCTACAAAAAAATTAAAAACTTTGTCGGTGTGGTGGTGCACGCCTGTGGTCTCAGCTACTCAGGAGGCTGAGGTGGGATGATCACTCGAACCCAGGAAATCGTGGCTGCAGTGGGCTATGATTGTGCCACTGCAGTCCAGCTTGGGCAATAGATTGAGACACTGCCAAAAAAAAAAAAAAAAGGAAAATAATAATAAGCTTCTTTTAATCAATATTTTAAAATGTCTTACCCTGCTGTTTATATATATCCATGATACTGCCTTGGCACATAATAGACGAATCAAAACATATTAATTCTTTTCCCTTCTCTCTTTAGTTACCACCATTCCTGGTATTGGTCCCAGTTCTTCTAAGAATATTTTTGTTTTTTTTTGTTTTTTTTTTTGAGACGGAGTCTCGCTCTGTCACCCAGACTGGAGTGCAGTGGCCGGATCTCAGCTCACTGCAAGCTCCGCCTCCCGGGTTCACGCCATTCTCCTGCCTCAGCCTCCGGAGTAGCTGGGACTACAGGCGCCCGCCACCGCGCCCGGCTAGTTTTTGTATTTTTAGTAGAGACGGGGTTTCACTGTGTTAGCCAGGATGGTCTCGATCTCCTGACCTCGTGATCCGCCCGTCTCGGCCTCCCAAAGTGCTGGGATTACAGGCTTGAGCCACCGCGCCCGGCCCTAAGAATATTTTTGATCCAAAAGCCATTTTATCTTGAATCCTACATCGCGTATTTTCCATTTTTCCATTCGAATAAGCCAACAAGAGAACAATCGAGTGAAGAGAAAGGGTGTTTAAACCTAAATCCAAGACTGAGGTACAAGACCAAGAAAAGTGGGACAGAAGATGGAAAAGAGCAAGTGAAGAATCTTGGAAACAATTCAAAGGCACGTTGGATTCTTTGTTTGTAATAAGAAGTGCAAGTTGGTGTTACTTCTTAATGTCTAACGTTAAAATTTATTGAATCTGATCTTTATCATATGCATAGTTTTTTCATCCTTGGATAGTTAGACTTTTTTTTATATGTCAGGAACTCATCTGTATTTTTTCATCTATATTTATTCTACACAAATCAATAAATCAAGATGTAATATAAAAACAACTTTGTTGACAGAAAACTTTAGTTTTAGAAACTTTATTTTTTAAAACAGCTCAAAATTGCCTTCATCATATTACTGATTTAAATATTATGGAGAATGTTAAGCACTCACAAAAGTGTTATAGAAAGACTAGCATAATGAACCCTCATACATGCACCACCCAGATTTTGTCATATGGGCTGGAATTTTGTCATATGGGCTTTAGCTACCCTTATTTTCTTTCTTTTTGTTGCTAAAGTATTTTAAAGTCCCTCCAGGACCTCATGGGACTTTATCCTACATACTTGTAATTCTACTAATTTTTAATTAAATTATTGATTTAATTTAATTAAAGTGAAGTAGTTAACAGAAAACAGGATATTACAGGAAGCATCTAGTGGGGTGCAAGGTCTAGCAATTAATCTTTTCTCATTTAATCAAAGACAGCAGCAGGCCTCTAGTAAAATCAATTATGTTTAGAAATTGAAGTTTTTAAAAATTCAAAAATAAGGAAGCGTTTTAAGTATTCTTACAGCCCTCACTTCTGTCTTCCTTCCTCTTGACATATTCCCCATTAACAACTGGCTATTTCTCATCTCTTTTGCCCCTCAGTGTAACCAGGATTTATGTCAATCATACGTCTTAACTCAGCAAGAAATTGGCAGGGTCCTAAGACGTAGTTCCAAATAAGTTTTATTTTCACGGTAAAATCCTGGCCCTTCTGTCTGGGAGACCTTTCTAGTCCTTTACATGTCAGCACCACCACTTATGCTAATGTTATAATTGTGTGTTTATCAGTATTTTAACATAATTTTTGTTAGTTTTGCCTGAAAAAGGAGACTAAGAAATAAAATGCCCAATGCTGATGCAGGTGTATATTATGGATATTTTCATGTATTTCTGGTGGGAGTGTATCTATTTGAACCAAAACCAGTTTGACTATAAGACTTGAGTACCAAGTTTCAATATTTGGTATCTTAAATTTTGTTAACTGGTTTATAACTAAACAGGATAAAAAATTATTAATGTGGAGATGACCTTCCCTCTACCACAAGAGACAATGCTGACTTTGTGTGTTTCATTCCGGCGTCCACCGCCTTTCCCCCAGAGAAGACTCATCTTCTGCCAGGCTGTAGTGATGGACTTTTGATATGTAGAATTCAAAATTGGGAAGGGGTGAAGGCAGGGAGAGAAAAACTAAATTGATCTGGGATAACTTTAAAAAAATAACTGATAGAGGGGTATAGAGAGAAAGAAAGCAGCTGACAAAAGGGGAAAAGGGAATATTGGATTGTGGTTTATAAGTAAGAGGATCCAGAATAATGTAGGGTTGCAGAGAATTGAAAAGAAGAGGAAAATGTGGGAAATGTCACTGAGGTATATGAATGGAATTTATTCACAATTTTAGAAGAGAGCCAAGTAAATTCTACAAGTCCTTTAAAAAATGTTTTGCCTATGTATACTCAGGCTGGAGTTCAGTGATGTGATCAAAGCTCACTGCAGCTTCCAACTCCTGGGTTCAAGCAATCTTCCTGCCTTAGCCCCCTGCTGATACACATTCTTTGACGACATCCTTTTTCTGGTGGCGGGGAGACGGAGTCTTGCTCTCACCCTGTCACCTAGGCTGGAGTGCAGAGAGGCAATCTTGGCTCACTGTAACTTCGCCTCCCAGGGTCAGGTGATTCTCCTGCCTCAGCCTCCTGAGTAGCTGGGACTACAGGCGCATGTCACCACGCCCAGCTAATTTTTTGTATTTTAGTAGAGACAGGCTTTCACCGTGTTGCCCAGGCTGGCCTTGAACTCCCAAGCTCAGGCAATCCACCCTCCCCGGCCTCCCAAAGTGTTAGGATTACAGGTGTGAGCCACTGCACCCAGCCGACAACATCTTTTTGATGGCAACATAACATTCTATCCATTGAATGTGCTGCAGTTAATGTACTATTCCTCTATAATTGGATTTATATTATTTCCAATTTTCTGCTATTTAAAAAATACACTGTGATGAATATGCTTATGCTCACAGCTTCTTACGATTTTTTTCACTAGGATAGATTCACAGAAGTAGAATTATGGTGCGGAAGTTATAAATGCTTTATTTTGTCAAATTATTGTTTGTTTAAATGTATCAATATACATAATCCTACCAAAAAGATATGACAATATCCATCATATATATCATCAACATTGACTATTTTGTATCTTAGGATCTTTTTTATGTAATTTTAAAAAAAATTTTTGATATACTTACCAGATCATACATTGGATAAACCTTCCTATTCTCTTAGGAAAACAGTGACTCATCTTAAATTTACTTTCCATTTACTTCCTGAAAAAATCTTTAACGAATCACCCCTTATGTTTTTCCCAAACTCTCTCTCTTTTCTATCATCCTTCCTTTCTGCCTATCTTCCCGCTTTACCTTCCTGCTTTATTTCTTTCCTTTCATTTTTGGTAAAGCTGTTTCGTATTTGTTTTGGAACAAATTTAAAAAGAACAAAAACAAGCTCTACCCTGATAATGATAATCTTGAGCACTTTTAGCAATGCAAAGAGAACTCATTGACTCACAAAGTCTCCCTGTCCCATTTCATGTATCTTATTTGTGCCTGGCAGCAATACAAAAATAAGATCCAATCTGTTCTGTACAAAATGCCCTTCAAATATCTGAAGATAGCTGCCTAAGTAGTCTCTTCTCTATGCTAAAGTGTCACAGTGATTTTAACCTTTCCACAAGCAACAGCATTTTTGAATGCTTCACTAACCTGCTCAGGTTTCTATGGACGCACTCTTAACTTTCTCAGAGCAGCAGGATTTCAGCTGTGGCATTATATATCATTCATACGACTACAACTGAAAATAATTGTCTATTGTGGAGGCAATGCCCTTTAGGTATGGATTCACACAATTACCTAATATTGCTCAGTTTTAGTAAGCAGTTTTTCTCTCCTTGAAGAGAACTATATACTGAATCATGGTTTTCTTTCATAGAGTGGTTGTGAAAATTAATGATATTTAGGCCAGGTGCAGTGGCTCATGCCTGTAATTCCAGCACTTTGGGAGGCTGAGGCAGGCGGATCACCTAAGGTCAAGAGTTCAAGACCAGCCTGGCCAACATGGTGAAACCCCGTCTCTACTCAAAATACAAAAAAAATAAAAAAAATAAAAATTAGCTAGGCACGGTGGTGCATGCCAAGTAATTCCAGCTACTCAGGAGGCTGAGGTAGGAGAATCGCTTGAACCCAGGAGGCAGAGGTTGCAGTGAGCCGAGACTGTGCCACTGCACTCCAGCCTAGGCAACAAGGGTGAAACTCCACCTTGAAAAAATAAAAAAGAAAAAAAGAAAGAAAGAAAGAAAATTAATGATATTTATAAAGTATCTAAAACACTGGCTAGCATAATGTTCAATAAATGTTAATTATATATTAGTAACTAATTTTTTTTTGGCAGTTATCTGAGTATCTGTTTGCCCCTTGGTCTATGGATATAGACTAAGAAGAATAGAAGGATGGAATTGAAATGAAATAATAACCAAAAAAAAATGAGAAGTATTGCAATGTCAAACCAGGTGGACCTCTCTGAGGGTAAGGGGTTGGCCTTGTCTTTCTTCCATGAATGGAATGTTGGCTCCCATATTTTTAGAAAAAGAAATAAATATTTTTTAAGGGTATATTTCTTAGTTATTATTTCTCTCCTTGATAAATGGAGGCAATATTTTAAAAATCTCAACAGCACCACTGGTGGGAAAAACCAACTGGGATGCTGTTTAACAAAAAGTGGAAAGAGAGGAGACCAAGGGTTGGACATTGTTGTTTTGCCACTGAGGGCCCCGAGCTCTCCTAGGCCTTTTAATCATATCAAGTAGGATATTCTAGAATCGGCCAGCAGCTGGGGCTCTAGAAGTCAGAGATCAGAGCCAGGCAAGGCTCTGGGCTCCCAAACCTGAGCCTTTCCTCTTAGCCGCAGCCTCCCACCAAGGGCCAGCCCCAGACATCTTTCCCGCCTGACCTGCTCTCCATACAGAATTCCTAAAGGGTTACTGGCCAGGAGGCACAGATATAGGTTAGATTTTCTGGTTGTATTTCTCCATACCCTCATTAAAAGTCTTATTCTGTTGTATTTATTTTAGTGGCATTATAAATTAATAACAGGCTGGGCACAGTGGCTCACGCCTGTAATCCCAGCACTTTGGGAGGCTGAGGCAGGTGAATCACTTGAGGCCAGGCGTTTGAGATCAGCGTGACCAACATGGTGAAACCTTGTCTCCTCTAAAAACACAAAAATCAGCCAGACACGGTGGTGCATGGTTGTGGTCCCAGCTACTCAAGAAGCCTGAGGCAAGAGAATAACTTTAACCCAGGAGGCAGAGGTTGCAGTGAGCTGAGATCACACCACCACCCTCCAGCCTGGGTGACAGAGTGAGACCCTGTCTCAAAAAAATTTTTAAAAATTAATAACAATTGTATAAACATTTCATTTGAACCCAGTTCAGTGGAACTATTACTTTTCTTGATCGAGATGTTTCTTTTAGTGCAACCTAAGGATTTGTTTTAAATTAGAATCATTACTAAATAACAGAAATAACATTTTTCTGTGCTCTTATCATCTGTGTGTAGATAAGATAGTTATGCATCAAAAGGAAAGAAAATGCTTTGATTCCTGTAATGACTGCTTCCTGCAAAGCAGCCTCACGAGGAACCTCTTAGTCTCAGCATCTGGAGCTCCAGAAAAGGAAAATTTCAAGTCAGATAGAATTCTATGTATATCATTTCTTTGGAACCTTCAGCCCTCAAGATTTCAACAGCATGACCTCAGTTTCAACATAGTTGTCCTTAGTTCTCATGTCACTGTTTTGATGCTGCCTGTTGTTGAAGCAGAAGAAGCCAGTGATGTAATCGCTCTCTTGTTAGGTGTGGTTCTCAGCATTACAGGCATTTGTGCTTACTTGCAGGTATTTGCACTAGAAAGATATGGACACATGTGACTTTGAAGGGCCTACTGAATCAAACCTCAGCCTGAAAACCTTTGTGCTATTGAGGCTAAACCTGAGCTTTGGTGTCTGAAAGTTTTCAAGAATTAGTAAATAGGGGAGTTTTACATTCTTCATTGTTTCCATGAAATGGGAACAAACAGATATATGTATATATATGGAAAAAGTTTTCTTTACAGCAAATTATGCAGTGAAAAATTCAGCCTATGATTTGTATTTGCTGGTCAGAAAGGCGGTCAAAGAAGTAAGATGGCTGAAATTTTCATAATAGTTCATAGTTTTAAAATTTCAAAGTACATAAAATAGAAAGAAGGAAGTTCTTGCCCAGAAGTCTAGGAAATCACCACTGTTCACTTGTAATCACTGCCTCCTGAATCGTTGCAGTCTTTTCTCTATATTTTTATTAGAATTTTGTTTTGTTATCTCCCAAGTTGATATTGTATTTAGATATCAAATAGTCAGCCAAAAAGGGGAACTTTTTATCTCTGGGGGAAAATAACATTTAGAAAAATGCATTCAGTGTATCTAATACTGAAATGCAGAAAAGATTTAAAGACATTGGCATGGAAAAGAGATTTAATGTTAAAAAAACCTTTATATTAACTGAGTAACATCCTCCTGATGAGAAGTAGTATATTAAATATAAACCCACTATGTTGCTGAAAAAAGAGAAAATCCTTTAATTACAGTTCAGTTTAAGTACTCTTTAATTGTAAGACAATTAGTTCAGGTTCTTTTTTCATAGATTAATTTATGTGCTAGGAAACAAAAGATGAACAAGACAGACATAGGTGTCTAGATTGTGGCTAAACTGAGTTTTCACTTAGAACTCCTTCTGAAAATATTTCATCTTCATCTGAAGAAATTTTATCTTTATATCAGACCCCCTTTTTTTTTTTTTTTGAGACAGAGTCTTGCTCTGTTTCCTAGGCTGGAGTGCAGTGGTGAGATCTCAGCTCACTGCAACCTCCATCTCCCTGGTTCAAGCAATTATCCTGCCTTAGCCTCTTAAGTATGTGCCTGGAATTACAGGCACATACCACCATGCCTGGCTAATTTTTTTGTATTTTTAGTAAAGACGAGGCTTCACCATGTTGGCCAGACTGGTCTTGAACTCTTGAACTCAGGCAATCCGTCCCCCTCAGCTTCCCAAAGTGCTGGGATTACAGGCGTGAGCCACTGCACCCGGCCTTATATTGGACACTTTACTCAAGTCTACAGATATGAAAATACCTGTAGCGAGGCTTGTAAAACTAGGATAGTAGCCAAATTAATACCAATGTCACTTTAATTTAGAATTTAAAAGGTGTACCATTCCATATAAGACTATAAATAAAACAATATTAAGTTTACTTTTTAAATAGAATCTTTTAAAAAATTAATCACTGCATTACTGTATTTACCTCTTAGAAGAATATTTCCTTGCATGTATTTGAGTATGTGCTAAGTAGAAAATTCCATTGTTTTGAGAAAGAATGCACAAAGGCTTGCAAAGTTGAAATGAGGGCTTTGTAACTCTGTCTGCACCACATTTGAAGTTAAAAAAGAAACACACCAAGCAAAAAATTTGAGGTAGTATCTCAGTGAATTAAGACAGCTCACACACAGTAGAGTATCTATTTTAATAACAGCATACAAGTGTGAAAGATTTCCCTGTTGCAAAAACATTTATTAGTCTATTTAGTTATTTCAGAATCATCCTGCACTTTGCTTAGTAAGACAAACAGTTAATGAGTTACTTGAGGAAGTTAAACACTCGCGTAGAATTGCAAGCCTTAGGTCATATTCCACTATCCAGCTCACTATCATGTTACTGGGAAATTAAGATCTCTTAGAACTGTTCTTTGACTTCATAGTAATAAATGCATCACAGCCTAAAGTAAACAGAGTGATCTTTAAAAAGCCAACAATTTAGATGTTTTTCATAATTTTTAATATCTATGTTAGAGTCAGCAATTTGGTGAGCAATAAAGTCAATTATCAGCTCTGCCAGTAAATCTCCTGTAATCTTATGAAAAAAGGTCATACTAAACAAGTACATTGAGCACCTCATGCTCATGAACATCAATGACTTTCCCAAAATATTCTAGTTATTCAAAACTTAATTTCAACTCTAATGATGAGAAATACAGCCATGCCTCCCATAACAATGTTTGGTCAGTGACAGATTGCATATATGATAGTGGTCCCATAAGATTATTATTCCTTTTAAAAATTGTACCTTTTTCATATTTAGATGCACAAATACTTGCCATGGTGTTATAATTGCCTACATATCCAATACAAAAACATGCTACTCAGGTTTGTAGCCTAGGAGCATTAGGCTATACCGTATAGCCTAGGTGTATGGTAGGATAGACCATGGAGGTTTGTGTCTATGATGTTTGCACAGTTATGAAATCACCTAACAGTGAATTTCTCCGACTATATCCCATTGTTAAGCAACGCATGACTCTATATATGACTTACTCATTAATAACTCAGTCACTTATTAACTGCCTACTATGCGTCAGGCATTATACCAGGTAGGGAATACAAAAATAAGGTATTTTCTTATTTTTGAAGGACACATATCTAGTTATGGAAAAAAAAAAAACCAGATAATTATAATACAATGTGATATAGAAGTATATTATTTATAACATTCCTAGAGGTGGCATTTGTACTGGTCTGGATATACAAGTATAAGTTTTTGTCAGGCAGCAAACGGAAGGAGGGACATCCTTCAGATATCCTACTGTCTTTGTTATAAATTATTAAGCACAATTCACAAGTGGTATTTCTAGCATGATAAAATTTAATGAAAATATAACAATTTTATTACACTATGTATTTATTATACTGTTATTAATATTAATATCAAGTGATTTACATGTAGTGTAAATTATTTTCTTCTTAAGTATCATATGTCATAAGTAACATTAATTCTTCCTTGGTTTTAAGGTTCTTAAACTCTTTAATGGCTCTAAAAGTTTTCCAGATGTGATCAAGTACACTCAGGTGGTACGACCATGGACTTCAAAAGTTTTTAAAAGTTTTTCTGCCGTCAAAATGTGCATAACGAGTTTAATAAGCGATTTTTGTGCCTTAGGGTATAAAGGTAGAACTTTTTTTCTAAATGACTTCAATTCTGTTTTATCAAATCCCCCTGACTCATCTCTTAATGATACCTCAGGAAAATCCCATAGATTTTCAGTCATATTCAGTTATTTAAAATCCAGCCTAGTTTGACCTGCTTTTTTTTTCCCCCTGAGACAGAGTTTTGCTCTTGTTGCCCAGGCTGGAGTGCAGTGGCGCGATCTCGACTCACTGCAACCTCCGCCTCCCAGGTTCAAGCGATTCTCCTGCCTCAGCCTCCCGAGTAGCTGGGATTACAGAAGCCCACCACCATGCCCAGCTAATTTTTTTGTATTTTTTGTAGAGACGAGGTTTCAGTATGCTGGCCAGGCTGGTCTTGAACGGTGCCTAGTTTTACCTACTTCTGTGCACGAGTGTCCCTTCCCCATCAATATTAGCCAACTTGTTGTCCAAGGGACTTGAAACGGGAAGGGAAACTCCTTCCTTCACTCCTAGTTAGAGCTCTTGACAGATAAGTGTGGTAGAGTCTCCTTCAGCCCAGGTATAATGAACGATAGACTATGAACTTCATTATTTGTTTATGGGAAGTCAATGAATCCATTAAGACTTTTATCTACTGTTATCAACCAAGGCTTTCAGTGATGTAGGTCTTGTGTGAACTCAGAATATAATATTTCACAGTTTGTAGTATGTGGTAGCCGCTTTATAACCATACAATACTGCTCATTCAAGAAAGATTTAGTACTTTTTGTCAGACACTGTGTGATGTAAGTCAAATGATAACACACGTACACACACAAATAGATTTCATTTGCATGCATCACATTTTAAAAGTGAAAACATGGTGCTAGTTAGTGAAAATAAAATATTTTATTTTTAATGATGCAAAATTAATTTAAGTGATCTAAGCCTCTAAATATCTCAAGGTCCCCACTGGTATTAAGAGTTCAGATTGACATAAACTGACCAATACTATTAATAAAAGGAAATGTGTACTGAGTAGGTACTCTGCTTTTGTGTTAAGTGATTTATACATTGTATTTAATCTAGTTAATAATCTGACGAGCTAGTTAGTAGAATTATTCATATTTTACAATGTGAAAACTGAGTGTGAGTGGTTATTACACCAGCTTAACTTTACCTACCTGCTAAGCAAGCCTTGAACTTCCATTCAGAAGCCAGCTGAGCAGGCCCAGTTGGCTAACTGGATCCATGCTGTTTGTATAGATAACAATTCTCTACAGTTAAAAATTGGTTAAAAGGGTAAATTTCATGTTATGTGCTTTTTAACCACAATATAAATAAATAAATAAACAAATAAATAAACAAATGTTGTATGACAATAATATGTAGCCAACAAAATTATGCTTTCTGTGAATTTTAATCACATGAAAAAAGGCATATAATGTGAATGATAAAACAACATTATACAAAACCTGATATATAATATGATAAAAATGATGTAAGATACACATGTGTATGAAATTATATATAAGTAAATCCATAAATTCATATGTATTTTATGGTTGTATGTTACATATAGCAAATAATATATGTATATGCATATATACATATATAGATATGTTTTTCTTTTTTGAGAAGGAGACTTGCTCTGTTGCCCAATCTGGAGTGTAGTGGCACAATCTCAGCACACTGCAACTTCCATCTCCTTCATCCAAGTGATTCTCCTGCCTCAGCCTCCCAAGTATCTGGGATTATAGGCATGTGCCACCACAGCCAAGTAAATAAATATTTTGAAAAAAATAGTTCAAACCTTAATATTCCTGGTCATTAGTTTTCACATATTGATTATCTGACTTTTTTTCTCTCAACTTCTTTATATCTAAACGCATTTTAAACAATGACGCTAGCCTTATGCTGATTTTTGTGGTCTTGAAAGGAGTTAGGAAGTGAATATCCAGTTTCTTTAACATTCCAAGAAGCTTTCCAGGAAGCCCATTTCAATCTCACTTCATGGGGATCCCTGAACATAAATAGAAAGGATTCAAAGCATACTACTACAGAAAAATCATGAAACCACAAAGTAAGACAGCAAGAGAGGAAGAAAGAAATACCGTCTCTGCAAACAACAAGAAAATAAATTATCAAATGGTATTAGTAAGCTGTTATCTATCAATATTACTTTGAATGTTGCCATGGTCTGAATGTGCCACCTGAAGTTCATGTGCTGGTAACTTGACCTCCAATGTGGAGGTGTTGGGAGGTGCAGGCCTATGGGGAGGTGTTTGGGTCATAGGGCTCTATCCTAATGAATGAATTAATGCCATTGTCACAGGAGTGAGTTCCTTATAAAAGGATGAGTTTGGCATCCTCTTGCTCTTTCTATCATCTATGTGATGCCTTCTACTGTGTTAGGTTGAAAGTAGGCCTTTATCAGATGCTGATCCCTTGATCTTGGACTTCCCAGCCTCCAGAACCATGAGCCAATACAATTCTGTTCATTATAAATTACACAGTCTGTGGTATTCTGTTATAGCAGTGCAAAATAAACTAAGACAAATGTGAGTGGATTACATTCTCCAATAAAAGACAGAGTAGTTGAATGGATTTAAAAAAATAGGACCCAACTATATACTGCCTGGAAGAGACTCACTTCACTTTTCAGGATACAAATAGACTGACAGTAAAGAGATGGAAAAAGATATTCCATGCAAATGGAAACCAAAAGACAACAGGGGTAGCTATATTTGTATCAAATAAAACAGACTTTAAATTAAAAAAAAACTGTAAAAAGAGACAAAGAAGGTCATTATATATAATAAAGGGGCTAATTCATCAAGAGAATATAATAATTGTAAATCTATATGCACCCAACATTGGAGCCCCTAAATATATAAAGCAAACATTTAAAAACCTGATGGAAGAGATGGATTGCAATATAATAATTGCAATAGGGGCCTTCAAGTCATACTATCAATAATGAACAGATCATCTACATAAAAAATTAATAAGGAAACACTGGACTTGCCCTACACTTTAGATCAAATAGACCTAACAGACATATACAGAGCATTTCATCCAACAGCAACAGAATACACAGTCTTCTCAAGAACACACGTAATATTCTCTAGGATAAATTATATGTTAGACCACAAAACAAGTCTGAGCAAATTTAAGAGGATTGAAACATATCAATTAACTACTCTGACCATGATGGTATGAAACTAAAAATCAATAACAGGAGAAGTTTTGAAAATTCATAAATATGTGGAAATTAAATAACATGCTCCTGAACAAGAAATGGGTCAAAGAAGAAATCAAATGGGAAATTAAAAATTATCTTGAGTTAAATGAAAATGGAAACATAATACACCAAAACTTATAGGATGTAGCAAAAGCAATTCTAAGAGGGAAATTTATAGCAATAAATGCCTATATCAAAAAAAAGAAAGGTCTCAAATAAACAATCTAATGTTATACTACAAGGAAGTAGAAAAAGAAGAACAAACTGAGTCCAAAGTGAGCAGAAGGAAAGAAATAACAATGATTAAAGGAGAAATAAATAAAATAGAGACTAGGAAAAAAATAGAAAAATATAAAAAATACTAAGAGTTGGCTTATTAAAAACATAAAATTGATAAACATGTAGCTATAGTAAGAAAAAAAGAGAAGAAAACTCAAAATCAGAAATGAAAGAAGAGACATGACAACTAATACCACAGAAATAAAAATAATCATAAGAGATTACTTTGAACAACTATATGCCAACAAACTCGATAATCTATAAGAAATGGATAGATTCCTAGACATATGCAACTTACCAAGAGTGAACCTTGAAGAAATAGAAAATCTGAATTGAACAATAATGAGGAGATTTAACCAGTAATAAAAAGTTTCCCATCAAAGAAAAGCCCAGGACTACAATAAAGTTTCAGAATACAAAATCAATGTACAAAAATCTGTAGCATTTTTATGTACCATTAATGTGAAAACTGAGAGCCAAATTGAGAATGCAATTCCATTTACAATAGCTACACAAAACAATACCTAGGAATACATCTAACCAAATAAGTGGTAGATCTCTACAAGGAGAACTATGAAACACTGCTAAACAAAATCATAGGTGACACAAAGGGAAAAACATTCCATGCTCATGGATTGAAAGAATCAGTATTGTTAAAGTGGCCATACTGCTCAAAGCAATCTATAGATTTAATGCCATTGCTATCAAACTATCGATATCATTTTTCACAGACATATAAAAACTATTCTGAAATGTAAATGGAACCAAAAAAAGCCCAATACCTGAAGCAATCCTAAGTAAAAAGAACACAGATGGAGGCATCATATTACCTGACTTCAAACTGTATGATAAGGCTACAGTCACCAAAACAGCATCATACCAAACCAGACACGTAGACCAATGAAACAGCATAGAGAACCCAGAAATAAAGCTGCACACTACAGCCATCTAATCTTTGACAAAATTGACAAAAATAAGCACTGGGGAAATGACACCCTATTTAATAAATGGTGCTGGGATAGCTGGCTAGCCATATGCAGAACAAAACTAGACCCCTATCTTTCAACATATATATATATAAATTAACTCAGTGTGGATTAAAGACTATATTTTGTTTTGTTTTGTTTGTTTTTTGAGACAGAGAGTCACTCTGTCATCCAGACTGGAGTGCAGTGCCAGGTTTATAGCTCACTGCAGCCTTGACCTCCTTGGGCTCGGGTGATCCTCCTGCCTCAGCCTCCCATGTAGCTGGCAGATGCCACCAGGCCCAGCTAATACTTTAATTTTTTGTAGAGACAGAGTTTCGCCACAGTGCCCACGCTCTTCTTGAACTCCTGGGCTCAAGTGATCCACCCAAATCCCAAAATGCTGGGATTACAAGGATGAGCCACTGCATCAGGCTTATATTAAAAATTTAAATGTAAGACCTCAAACTATATATAAGAATTGTAGAAGAAAACCTAGGAAACAACATTCTAGACATTGGTCTTTGGAAAGAATTTATGACTAGGACCTCAAAAGCAATTGCAACAAAAACAAAAATTGATAAGTGGGACCTAATTAAACCAAAGAGCTTCTACATAGCTAAAGAGACTAACAATAGAGTAAACAGACAACCTACAGAATGGGAGAAAATATTCACAAACTATGCATCCACGTAGGTCTAATAGTCAGAATCTATAAGGAACTTAAACAATTGAACAAGCAAAAAACCAAATGACCTCATCAAAAAACAGGCAAAAGTCATGAACAAATACTTCTCAAAGAAGGTACACAAGTGTCCAAAAACAAGTCATACATCTGATAAGGGATTAACACCCAATATGTATAAGGGATTCAGAAAATTCATTAAGAAGAAAACAAATAAACTGATTGAAAAATGGGTGGGCCAAGTGTGGTGGTTTATGCTTGTAATCCCAGCACTCTGGGAGGCCGAGGCAAGCAGATCACCTGAGGTAGGAGTTCAAGACCAGTCTGGCTAACATGCCAAAACCCCATCTCCACTAAATTAAAATACAATAAATAGCCGGGCATGGTGGCAAGTGCCTGTAATCTCAGCTACTCAGGAAGTTGAAATAGGAGAATCACTTGAACCTAGGAGATGGAGGTTGCAGTGAGCCAAGATCACACCACTGCGCTCCAGCCTGGGCAACAGAGTGAGACTCTGTCTGGAAAAAAATAAAAAAGAGAGAGAAAAGAAAAAAATGGGCAAAAGACTTGAATAGGCATTTCTCAAAAGAAGACATACAAATGACCAACAGATACATTAAAAAATGCTCAACATCTCTACTCATTAGGGAAATGCAGTTTAATACCACAAACAGCGATCACCTCATACTTGTCAGAATGGCTATTATCAAAAAAGATAAAAGAGAAATTTTGGTGAGGATTTGGAGAAAAGTAAACCCTTTTACACTGTTGATGGGGATGTAGCTTAATATAGCCATTATGGAAACCTGTATGGGGATTCTGCAAAAAACTAAAAATACAATTACCATATGATCTAGCAATGCCACTTTTGGTATATATGCAAAGGAGATGAAATCAGTATGTTGAAGAGATGTCTGTGCTACCATGTTCATTACAGCATTATTTGCAATAGCCAAGTTATGGGATCAACCTAAGTGTCCATCAATGGACAAATAGATAAAGAAAATGTGGTATATATTCACAGTAAAATAGTATTCAGCATTAAAAAAAGAGGAAATTCTGTCATTTGAGACAACATGGATGAACCTGGAGGACATTATGCTAAGTGTACTAAACCAGGCACAGAAAAACACATGAACTCACTTAATGTGGAATGTAAAACAATCAAATACTTATATAGCCGGGCGTGGTGGCATGAATCTGTTGTCACAGCTACTCGGGAGGCTGAGGCAGGAGAACTGCACGAACCCAAGAGGTAGAGGCCGCAGTGAGCTGAGATCATGCCACTGCACTCCAGCCTGGGTGACAGAGTGACAGAGCAAGACATCCTCCCTCCCTCCCTCCCTCCTTTCCTTCCTTCCTTGCTCCCGCCCTCTCTCCTTCCTTCCTTCCTTCTTTTCTCAAAAAGCAAACAAAAAAACCCCAAACAAACAAACAGAAAAACAATCGAACCCTTATAAAAGTAGAGAGTAGAATGGTGGCTATCAAAGGCTGGGGATAGTAGGGATGTTGGTTAAAAGGTAATAAGTTTCTGTTAGGAGAAATATGTTTTTTGAGATTATTGCACAGCATCATGACCATAGTTAATAATAAGTGGGAGTTGAACAATGAGAACATATGGACACAGGGACACACCACGGCCTGTCAGGGAGTGGGGGGCTAGGGAAGGGAGAACATTAGGAGAAATACCTAATGTAGATGATGGGTTGATGGGCGCAGCAAACCACTGTGGCACGTTTACACATATGTAACAAACCTGCACGTTCTGCACATGTATCCCAGAACTTAAAGTATAATAAATAAATAAATAAATAAATAAATAAATAAATAAAAATAAATAAAAAAAGATGTAAAAAGTTGCTAAGAGAGTAAATTGCAAATGTTCTCACCACAAAAAATGATATGTATTTGAGGTGATGGATGTGTTAATTGGCTTGATTTAATCATTCTACATTGTATGTATATATATGACATAATATCACTTTGTACCTCATATATACAATAATTTGTCAATTTACAATAAAAATATTGGTTTATATTGTTTATGTTGAACAATGACTTCTACCTTCCTAAATCCCTTTCTGAGCATAAATATAGCTATATATGTGCATATATATGTATTTTTTAATTTTAGTTTTTTAACTTGAAAGCACATTACATACAGTTTGATCACCTTATTTTGTTTTTCATTTCAATGGATACTTTTCGTGACTACATTTTAATGTATTGACTGCCTAAGTTTATGCAGCCTGGATAACACAAATTTGTTTCCCACTTAGTATTTAGGTTATTTTTTAAATTTCAGTGTTCATATAGCTCAGACCTATAGAATTAGCTGAAAATACTTAAGAAAAACAGGAAAACCAACTGAAAAATTCCAAAACCAGACAAAAATTATTAAAGATGTATAATGATCGAGAAATTGGTAAATGAAGCATCATGTATAAAAGTTAGTTACTGAGAATGTGTTTTGACCACTTTGTTGTTTAGACTAATCACTGTTTGGATTAAATTATTTTTAACGAAACTGTGTGGAGCTAATGTTATTTGTAATGATTGCCAAGTAGAAAAAAAGACACTCTTTCTTTCTTTCTACATTTTAATATTTTATAATTTTAAAAACGAGCATATGCCAAAGAAGAAAAAGAAAAAGTTCTTGCACATCTTTATTCCTGAGTAACTTACTCTTTATGCTGCAAATGCCTATGCAATCTTTTTTTTTTTTTTTTTTTGAAAAAATATTTTCCCATGAACTGGTTATTGGTGGCACAACAGAATCCCATTTATATTTGCACATTCTATTATAGCTGAGGTAGCCTTGGCTAAGCTGAAAGAGAGGCTGCTCTTCCCATTTCCCCTCCCTGCAGGTTTTTGTTTTTTGTTTTTGTTTTTGAGACACAGTGCAGTGGTGCTACCTCAGCAAACTGCAATCTCTGCCTCCCAGGCTCAAACAATCCTCCCACCTCAGTCTCCCAAGTAGCTGGGACTGCAGGTGCAAGCCACCATGTCTGGCTAATTTTTGTATTTTTTGTGAAGACAGGGTTTTACCACATTGCCCAGGCTGGTCTCAAACTCCTGAGTTCAGGTCATCTGCTCACCTCCTTGGCCTCCCAAAATGCTGGGATTATAGGCGTGAGCCACTGCACCCAGCCCCGATATTTTTTTAAATGTTAAGCACAGTGCTTATCTTCTCTTCTCCTATTCTGATAATAAAAAAGTTCTGATTTAGCAGTAGCCCATTTTTGTATATAGTTTTCATATCAATAAATTTGAAAATAATATCAGTGTATATATAGTTTGGATATTTGTCCCCAGTTCGATCTCATGTTGAAATGTAATCTCCAATGCTGGAGGTGAGGCCTGGTAGCAGGTGTTTGGACCATGGGAATGGATCCCTCATGAACAGCTTAGGCCATTCCTTTGGTGATAGGTCAGTTCTCGCTTTAAATTCATGCAAGACCTGGTCATTTAAAAGTGTGTGGCACCTCCTCACTCCACTCTCTCACTTTCACCTGCTTTCACTATGTGATGTGCCTGGTCCCCCTCCACTTTCCACCATGATTGTAAGCTTGGTGAGGCCTCGCTAGAAGCTTAGCAGATGCCAGCACCATGCTTCCTGTAAAGCCCACAGAACTGTAAGCCAATTCAATCTCACTTATTTATAAATTACCCAAGCTCAAGTATTTCTTTATAGTAATGCAAGAATGGCCTACTACAATATATTTTAAATTTCCTTTTGACTCAGTTTTTACTTAGAAGAATATTCATTTGCTTCATAATATTTGGTCCTTGTTTTCACCCTCAGGTTGATAATTTTGGTTTTTTATAATTTGTCATGTGTACTGCTTTTATCATTTATTATTTTGTGATCAGCTCAAGAGATAACTACATTAAAGGAGTCAATTTGTATCTATCTAAATACATAAGTTTTGTATTCCTTTTATAGCTAATTAGGACATCTTATATTATTTAGGTTTTTCTACCTCTCTGCCTCTTTCCCTTTTCTCCTCCACCTTCCTTTTTATTTTTTCCATCTGAAGGTCTGTGTTTGGACACCTCTTACATATTTGTTTCAGACATATAGTTTTGGGTCAAGAAGGTGTACCTCAGTTTGGCAATTACTGTTTCTAAGCACTGACTCAGAGGTGTATGAGTGGGTAGAAACTCCTACTGTTTTTTGTAAAATGTCTCATCCTTGTCTCATATAAGTATATTAAAAATCCCTTGGACTGATCCTTAAATAGACCCATTTAGTAAATTTCAGCAGCAATAGTACTGTGAACCATTTGGATAAGAGTTCCAGTCAATTTTCTAATTTATAATACTGGATTCTAGACCATATGGTTTTAATGTGTTGATAAAAAGAAAGAATCACATCTTACCACAGTTCAAATATATTAAATCCAATGTTTCCTCGTTGTCACTAATGGTCTAACACTATCATAAAAGTTAATTAATTGGTACAGTAGGCTCTATTCTTTTAAAGCCATCAGGATTTCGCCTCATTGTACTTTAAACTCTTTTGGATGGTTATTACTGGATTTCTTGACAATCTGTTGTCTAGTGGTTACCAAGGCATCCTGGTTTATCTCGCCAGTTTACAATTAATAGGGCTACATTCTGCCTGTTTTTATAAAAACAAACAAACAAACAAAAACAGAACACACACAAAAAAACACACTAGTATTTCATTTAACTCTTTAGCAATCATCAGAGTCTTCAAAATCAGGAATCCTCCAAATCCATAAAAGCCAATCTCCCTGTGTCTGCAATGGTTTTAGGTGACTTGCAGACATTATCTCTTAGCCAACAGTCACTGTATCACTCCTTATTCCTTGCTAGTGCTCTCTTTCCAGGTCATGTTACTCACAGCAGCTTTAAAATATACAATGGGGAAAAAAGGAGAGTAACATGAGCAGACTTAGTAGATAACAAAGGACAAGAGAAAGTAGGTCCTTGATATTCTCTTTACTTTTTCCCAGCATATCCCCTGCTAGCCTCTGATAAACTTACCCCAAGGAAAGAAAAGAAAAGCAGACCCCAAAGTTTTCACTCAGTTCTAGATTCTGAAGTTCTGGGTTCTGAACTAATTAAAGTTTAAACATTGGAACAATTTCCCTGGATTAAGTTAAGAACATCTTTTACCTCTTCTACTACTTGTTAATAATAACATAACTCATGCAATAATAGCTATTATATACCATTTTATTTAATTCAGATAAATATTTAATAATATTGGCTCAAAACATATTTGAGCCCTTCCTAGCACCAGGAATTATTTCAAAGACTTGACAATCATCTATTTAAATCCCTGCATCACTGTTGTTATCACTGTTTTGCAATGGTTTTGCAGTGATAACAACAGAGATGAGGAAACTGAGGTTAAAAGAGATGTAATAAATTGCTCAAATTCGACAGCAGGACTGTCAAACTACAAAGTTCACATCCTTTTAATCCCCTTCACTACATCTCTAAAGAGCAAGAAAGTCTTAAAAACATTGCACGCGTTGGAGCAAAGCCAAGTAGAATCTGAAGCTGGAGAAAATGGTTCTTGTGTGTCTTTCATATACTACAGTCACACAAGTAGTTGGCATTAACCTTTTGTAGTTTGTGGGTACATAATTGCTCTGAAATCCTCTCTTCAAAATATCAAAACATTTTTGAAAACATTCCTTATGAAGAACCAAATAGGTGTAAATATATTAAAAGTTTAACTTAGGAATTGGTGTTAAAGTGATTGCATTCATTTGCGGGAAAGTTGGAATAGTAGTAAAACAATAAAGGCTGATTATTCAATTCAGCGTAGAGTCTGAAAAAAAAATTTTAAACTATAACGCAGAACATATTTAGTCTGTTACCAGTTTTATCACTCAACAATTAATTAAGTGGCTACTAAATGGCAATCATTACCTAAGCCCTGAGGAAAAATGAATTAAGAAACCTCCAGGATTTAAGCAAGCAAAGTATCTGTTTTTTCATCTTTAGAGTCATGTATTTGTCACTACATAAGTATAGATTTATAAATGCGTATATTTATATATGTACATATTTATATATTATATACATACATAACATATATGTGTTATATTATGTATGTGTATATATAATATATACATGTATATATACTGAATGTATGTATGTATATATTATATATACATAATATATAAATATGTATAAATATAGTTTTAGAATATTATGTGTTTGCATTTATATATGCAAATATATATGCATATATTTGATATTTATATAATGATGAAGTATTTATCAGCACTTGTGAATTTTCTATTACTACAATTTAAGTAACATTGATTACTGAAACGACTTTACTAAAATCTGTGAAAAGTAATCTATCATTATCATTATTATTTTAAAAAAGGGTCTTGCTCTGTCACCCAGGCTGGCTCACTGCAGCTTCAACCTCCTGGGTTCAAGCAATCCTCCCGGCTCAGCCTCTTGTGTAGCTGGGACTCTAGGTTTGTACCATGGCCACATTTGGCTAATTTATTTATTTATTTTTTGTAGAGACAGGGTCTTACTCTGTTGCCCAGGCTGGTCTCAAACTCCTGGGCTCAAGAGATCCTCCCTTGTTCAGCCTTTCAAAGTGTTTGGATTACAGGCGTGAGCCACTGTGCCCAGCCTCAATATTATTTTTTAATAACTTTCCCCTACTGAGTTAAAATATTGCCTTTTTTACATTCTACATACCACATATCCTTGAATCTTTCTTTTTGTATTGATCTCTTTATTCCTGTGCTGACCTCACAATTTATGGCTTAAAGATGTGATCTAACATTTGTAAGATACATCCTTTTTCATTACTCATATAATGATGTTTACAATTTTTCCCTTATATATTTTAGATTATGAAAATTAGGGACAGTTTGGTATGTTTCTTTGTTCAATTAAACCCACAATTATAATTTACAATATGTAAACACAGTCTTAAGACTGCTGAGGATATAAAAGGGAAAATGATAGAATTCCAGCTCTCGAGATAATCTTATGTATGAAATAGAACTAACTCTATAATTTCTGATTCTAGAAATACAAAAAGAGACAAGATAGAATAAGAACCAAGAGGCAGGTTGCATAGAGTTAAATATTAGGTGTTACAACTGAGCACACATGTAAGTAGTAAGCCTTTCTTAGATGATTAATGTGGTTGCTGCAGCAGTTTTATAGATGACCAGATCCCTTACTCTGTCTTAAAGTCAAAAAGTGCAGAATAGTGGCAGCCTCATTTTGACGTAGCATCTCTAAAAATCTCAGCCCTTAGTGGCCTTCTTTTTCCCTTGCTTTCATGGAAGGTGGAGCAAAGCATGCATGTCTTTGAAGTCTGGTATCACAGATGTTTTGAATTCCTGAATATTCAGTTCTCTCTACAATGACATGAATTAACTGATTTTCTATGAGGTGTGTGAGAGTGATTTCATTTTGAACATGTTTGTAATTTGGTGGATGATCTAGCTGTTAGACATGCCTACATGATCTTCTTTCACAGAATATTTTCTTCTGCAAATTCTTTATGTTGTTACTCTGTATTGGGGGAACCCATCCCCAATATTTCAATGCAGGTTCTTTCTATTTTCTGTAAGTGTCGGCCGGCTGAGAAATAAAGAGAGACAGTATAAAGAGAGGAATTTTACAGCGGGGCTGCCAGGGGTGACATCACATATCGGTAGGACCATGATGCCTGCCTGAAACTCAAACCAGCAAGTTTTTATTAAGGGTTTAAAAAGGGGAGGGGGTGTAAGAACAGGGAGGAGGTACAAAGATTACATGCTTCAAAGGGCAAAAAGCAGAACTACTAATAAGGGTCAAACAAAGATCACATGCTTTTGAGGGAACAGGACAAAGGGCAAAAGCAGAACTACTGATAAGGGTCCAACAAAGATCACAAGGCAAAGGGCAAAAGCAGAACTACTGATAAGGGTCTATGTTCAGCAGTGCCTGTATTGTCTTGGTAAACATCTTAAACAACAGAAAACAGGGTTCGAGAGCAGAGAACCAGTCTGACCTCAAATTTACCAAGGCAGAGTTTCTCCCCACCTTAGTAAGCCTGAGGGTTCTGCAGGAGACCAGGGCATATCTCAGTCCTTATCTCAACTGCACAAGACAGACATTCCCAGAGCGGCCATTTATAGACCTCCCCCCAGGAACGCATTCCTTTCCCAAGGTATTAATATTAATATTCTTTGCTAGGAAAATCATTTAGCAATATCTCTCCTACTTGCACATCCATTTATAGGCTCTCTGCAAGAAGAAAAATATGGCTCTTTTTGCCCAACCCTGCAGGCAGTCAGACCTTATGGTTGTCTTACCTTGTTCCATAAAAATTGCTGCTATTCTGTTCTTTTTCAAGGTGCACTGATTTCCTATTGTTCCAACACACGTTTTATAATCAATTTGTACAAGTGACACAATTATCACAGTGGTCCTGAGGTGACATACATCCTCAGCTTATGAAGATAACAGGATTAAGAGATTAAAGTAAAGACAGGCATAAGAAATTATAAAAGTATTATTTGGGAACTGATAAATGTCCATATTAAAACGAAATCTTCACAATTTATGTTCCTCTGCCATGGCTCCAACCCCTCTGTTCAGGGTCCCTGACTTCCTGCAACACTCTGGTAACTAAATCTAATCCCATTGTAATTAAAACATTTATGACCATGTCAGAAGCATGTGAAGCAGAACAACTCCATCTTGAATAGGAGCTGGGTAAAATGAGGCTAACACCTGCTGGGCTGCGTTCCCAGATGGTTAAGGCATTCTAAGTCACAGGATGAAACAGAAGGTTGGCACAAAATACAGATCATAAAGACCTTGCTGATAAAATAGGTTGCAGTAAAGGAGCTGGCCTAAACCCACCAAAACCAAAATGGTGACGAGAGTGACCTCTGGTCGTCCTCACTGCCACCCTCCCATCAGCACCATAGCAGTTTACAAATGCCATGGCAACATCAGGAAGCTACCTTATATGGTCTAAAAAGGGGAGGCATGAATAATCCACCCTTTGTTTAGCATATCATCAAGAAATAACCATAAAAATGGGCAACGGGCAGCCCTTGGGGCTGCTCTATCGAGTAGTTGTTCTTTAATTCCTTTACTTTCTTAATTAACCTTCTTTCACTTTACACTGCAGATTCGCCCTCAATTCCTTCTTGCACAAGATGCGAGAACCCTCTTTTGGGGCCTGAATCCAGACCCCTGTCCTATAACATATTTCTAGTGACCACAGGAGGGACTATAGTGTAGAAACCCGGACCCAACAGCTACCTTTGGGCAAGTGTTGGGGTCCTGTAGCATCTTTCTGGCCAATCGTGAAGGGACAATACTAAAGAAACCTCCCCCAACCTGAAGGAAATAGACTGCAACACTGATTGGACGACTTTGGGTAAGTGGTATGGTACCCAGATAAAGAATGGGCTTGTTACAGGCCCAAGTTAGTGGAGTTATAGTCTCTCCTAAGACAGAGTGGGTTAGAGGCCCCTCTTAATAAAAGGCAAGGATGCTTGACTGGCCTTGGTTTAGAGGCCCAACTTAGAAGGGGATTAGAGGTCTTCTAAGATTTAGGGAATTAGAGGCCCCTCTTGATAAAGTTCCTCTTGGCTAAGGACAGCTTCGGCACTATGGGTTGTTAACTGCTATTTTCTTTGGATTAATCTGCCTTGCACTCTATGCTGAGACCTGTGGGTGCTAGGATTAGGCATGTACAGGATTGGGTGACATGGGGAGCATTTTCCTCCCCAAAAGGCAAAACTTGAAAGCTGATAGGATTGCTGGAAAAGATCCCTGCAGCAGCCGCCTGACCTTTTCAGTGTCGATGCAATGGGTGGGTCTTTCTCTGGCCTCCCTGATCATTTTGCCTTCCCCACCCTGCCACAGGCAATGCTTTTCTTTCTCTCCTTTCTCTTTCTTGTCTTTTCTATTATTCAGGGTGACCATCTTGCCCAGAGACCACATGTTGAAATTCCTGATCAGAGGTTGGATTAACCATGATGGGGCCCGACCAGGGGCAAGTTTAAGCCTTTCAAGTTTAATAATGGGTGCTAAGCGAGTGGCTAATGTCTACGTTTTGTCACATGTATTTTGCTCTGGCCAGAACAGAAAAAGATAATTTTCCTTTGTGTTGTGGCTTGGCCGTTGGGGCTGTGTACAGCCAGCTGGGTCACTAGGGCTGCTCGTGGAAAGGGAATCCAGAAGTCTGTAATGCCAGCAAAAGGATAAGAATTTCTTACCAGTCAGATTTCTGGCTTTTCTCTCTCTCTCTCTCTCTCTCTCTCTCTCCCCCCCGCCACGCCCCGTTTTGTGTGTGTGTGTGTGTGTGTGTGTGTGTGTGCAAACTGGATGAAGTTTCTCTCTGGTCAGTTATGCCCTTGGGAACTTGACCTTGTAACCATGTGGTCATGCTTTCTCTTTTCACAATAGTGGCGTGGATTCAGGTTTCAATTCCTGGCCTAGGGGGTGATCTTGTATCTTCTGTCTATGTATTTATATGTATTATGTTTGTGACATTTACATATGAAATAGCTTTACTTGAAAAATAATAAGAGCTTAATATTTTATCAGAAAAGTAAAAAAGTGTAATGACTTTTAGTCATGTGACTTAAGTAATCTTTGGGAACTAAAGATAGTTTTGCTTTGTTTTCTTAAGATGGAGTCTCATTCTGTCACCAGCCTGGAGTGCAGTGGTGCAATCTGGGCTCACTGCAACCTCCGCCTCCTGGGTTCAAGTGATTCTCCTGCCTCAGCCTCCCAAGTAGCTGGGACTACAGGTGCATGCCACCATGCCCAGCTCATTTTTTTGTATTTTTAGCAGAGATGGGGTTTCTCTGGATGTTGGCCAGGATGGTCTTGAACTCCAGACCTCATGATCCACCCGCCTCAGTCTCCCAAAGTGCTGAGATTACAGGCATGAGCCACCGTGCCCGGCCAAGATAGTCTTAAAACTTATTGGTAAGTAAAGATATTTGGTCTAAATTATGCAGGTCAGATAATAAGTTTACTAAATGCTTTAAGGTCATAAACTGCTTGAAAATTGTTCAATTTACCTATCTTAAAGCCATTAGATTCTAGATAAGGTCTGGGGACATGTGGAATTCACCATGCACCCTAGCTATACAAAGAAGATTATTAAAAAAGAGATTTTATATGAGAAATGATCTTGTATGGCCAATTCTTGTCTTAAAGTAAAATGACTATTGATGTTTAGGGCAAGTCAGAAAGTTCAAGAATGTCTCAGATAGTCTGTGTAAGTCATGAAAGGATTTGTGAAGGGAATTTATGCAAGAAATGTACAATTCAAAGGTTGTTAGGCCTTCTAAATGCTTCATACAATGCTACCATGACTCTTACTGTACAACTTGCCTGCTTAAGTAAGGTAAGGCCTGGGAACATGTAGAATTAGCCACATCCCCTAGCTATGCTGCAGAGTCAGCTCTTATATGTACTTCTGCCTGGTGTGTCTTAGAGTAGGATCCACACTTAGTACATAATTAAAATCTCAGATTTACCAAGGTTTTCACCAAAAATAGTTAACACCAAAATGTTAACTAAAAGTTAACATTATAACATGTAATTAAAACTACAAAGAAACAATTTTACATGCAAGGTGTTTAAAGAAAGTAAAATGTGTTTTTGGTGAAAGAGTATAAGAAGTCATGGGAAGGTAGATTTTTTTCTGCCTAAAGTGTTAAAGGATTGTTTAAGAAAGGAAAAATGTCTAATAGTTTATGAAAAATTAACCCGTAAAACAGATTCTGTGTGGACATTGGCTAAAGTTAAAGGGGTATTATTCAGTTTTTCTGCAAATTAACCACTGGAATAAAAGCACAACAGGTTTTCCTTTTTTTTTTTTTTTTTTGAGGCAGTGTCTTGATCTGTTGCCCAGGCTGGAGTACAGTGGTGTGATCTAGGCTCACTGCAACCTCAGCTTCCTGGGATCAAGTGATTGTCCTGTCACAGCCTCCCAAGTAGCTGGGTTTACAGGTGCATACCACCATGTCCAGCTAATTTTTGTATTTTTAGTAGAGATGGGGTTTCATCGTGTTGGTCAGGCTGGTCTCAAACTCCTGACCTCAGGCAATCCACTCACCTCAGCCTGCCAAAGTGCTGGGATTACAGGTGTGAGCCACCGTACCTGGCCCAACTGGTTTTTCTTAAAGCAAAACTCTGCTTATGATCTGCTCTTTAACAAAAATTGTAAAGGGTTGTAAAAGGTTTATGAAAAATCTTACCTTTGGTCAAACTGATAAAAATTAAATACATTTATTGATAAAGTTTCATTAAGAATTGGGTTTGACATCAATAATGCACTAATGCAACAGTGACATTTGGCTTATTTGGTATAAAAGTTATATAGGGCCGGGCGCGGTGGCTCATGCCTGTAATCCCAGCACGTTGGGAGGCCGAGACACGTGGATTGTGAGGTCAGGAGATCGAGACCATCCTGGTTAACACAGTGAAACCCCGTCTCTACCAAAAGCTACAAAAAAGTTAGCCAGGCATGGTGGCGGGTGCCTGTAGTCCCAGCTACTCGGGAGGCTGAGGTGGGAGAATGGTGTGAACCCAGGAGGCAGAGCTTGCAGTGAGCCAAGATTGAGCCACTGCACTCCAGCCTGGATGACAGAGCGAGACTCCGTCTGAAAAAAAAAAAATTACATAGGAAGCATTATCAAATATGAAATGGTGTTTGGTTTCCTTGGGCTATAAATGTGTTATTAATATATGTTCCAAAATTATGGGAAACTTCTGTAATTCTAATATGGCTTAGTGTATGTTATGAGTAATTATACTGTTACATAAAATCATTCTGTGCCAGAGAGGTAACCAAAATTCCTTTGTCAATTGTGTTTTTGACTGTGGCTGTCCTAAGACGTTTCGTCATCCACAGACAATTTTTGTTTTGTTTTAACTCTCCATAGAAGCTGGTTTATAATCAGCTATAGAACTCTAACAGACATTCTTATATGCAGGTTTCTGACACCTTGAAAATTGTGACATTAGAATACAGGAAACAACTTTCAGAACTGTCACAGACAGCTTAAGTGTTCATGAAGATCAAGCAAAACAGGAGTTAACTAAATAACCAGAATCAATAAAAAGCAGAAGTAATCTGTGTGACGTTTTGCTTAAAACATTGCTGATCCTTTTTTTTTTTTCCCCAGAGTCAAGAAAACTTTTCTTTTGAGCTATTTACAGCTTGTAGCAATTGAGTAAACTATACTGCTGTGAATAACATTTGGAGCATATTTGTTTCTCTCTATCTGATTTCTCCAGAATTTGGAGACTATTTGTGAGTATTCTTAACTTATGGCAATAAGTTAAGTGTGGTTATTTACATAAGTGCAATAAGAATCAGTTTTCTTTTGCAACAGGACGCAATTGGAGAAATTGGTTATTTTACCAAGGCTTTAACTGGAATGGTGTGCTTTCCTTTAAGGAATCAAACTTGACTTGTAAAACCAATGAAAGCCCTTTGGGGAACTGGACTCATACATTGCCTACACAGTCCCTTGTACAGGTTTTCTACCTGTGGTAAGTAAAGAATGTCACTTTTTCTCAGGTCCAGAAGCCCCAAGTTATCTTGGGACCCCAAGAGGAAAGGAATTTACTCAACTTGGGTATTTGAGGGTACAAACCCATGGCAGGACTTGGCTCTAAAAAAGTGTTATCTGAGATTCCTTATGGAACAAATTTCCATCAAAGCCAATTAAAAAGCCTATATGGCAAATTATGATTTTTGCTACACTTTATACAAATAATCAAGCCAAGTATAATAAAGCAAATTGGTCTTACCATAATTTGTCTTTAGTAACAATGGGAACCTGGAGAGAGATTATGTTTCAGTAACTATGGTATACTTGTTATTAAACTCGAGTCTCATCTGTTGTTTTTCTTTCTGCAATTTAGGCCAGCCCTGCTTATACCTGTAAACCAACTAGTGATCTCTGACTGCTGCTCAGAAGAAAACAAGAGGGATGGCTGATTAAACAGGTTGCAGTAAAGGAGCCAGCCTAAACCCACCAAAACCAAAATGGTGATGACAGTGACCTCTGGTTGTCCTCACTGCTACATTCCCACCAGCACCATGACAGTTTACAAATTCCATGACAATGTCAGGAAGTTACCCTATGTGGTCTAAAAAGAGGAGGCATGAATAATCCACCCCTTGTTTAGCGTATCATCAAAAAATAACCATAAAAATAGGCAATCTGCAGCCCCTGGGACTGCTCTGTCTATAGAGTAGCTGTTCTTTTATTCCTTTACTTTCTTAATAAACTTCCTTTCACTTTGCACTGTGGATTCGCCCTGAATTATTTCTTGCATGAGATCCAAGAACCCTCTCTTGGGGTCTGAATCCAGACCCTTGTCACGTAACAACCAGAGCACCCCTGGGTTTATATTCAGTGATCCTTTCATTCCCTCATACAAATGCTCATTATGTAACAAGTTAGAAACAGCTTTTCTAGTCTTTTATATGTGGTATAATCATTATGACTTAAATCTACAATGTGGGTGTCATAAGGCAGAATTTTGTAGGTGTTTGAACAGATATATAAGAGGGAGAAGTAAATTTGGACTAGGAAAATCCAGATAAGCTCCATGAAGAAGATTGCTGGAGAGTTAAGCTTTGAAGGATGAGTGAGGGTGTAAGAAGCAGACATAGGAGGCAGGACATTCCAGGTATTGGAGGGTCCCAATGCCATGTGAAGTATGGGAAAGGGACTATTAAATGTGTTGTATACTTCAAAATAATGTTACATCTTTATAGCTATGTTATATTCTCTCAACCTGTGTTGCAAGATGCTGGAATATTTTACTGACACCCTGTAGCTAAGATTTTTTTCCAGACTCAAAGATAACTAGTGGGCTGGCCAGTGGCCTAGGAAATGATCAGGCAGGTGATTTCAGCATAATGAGTTAAGCGGATACAGCCCCTGGCTGAGTGCTATTCTTATGTGAGACTGGCACAGTTTCAGGACTAATTAGGTGGACTTAAGCATTTATTATCCTTTTATGTTCTAGGCACTATTGTAGGCAGTGGAAATGTGGCAATAGACAAGCTGTGGCTCTGCTTTGCTGGCACTAACATTCTAATATGTAAGAGGGACACTAAAAAGGTAAATAAAACATACACTGATTTTAGCTGATCTCATTTCACAGAGGTCAGCGCACTCTCCCCTCTCTGGGAGTGTTACTATGCTTAATGAACTTTTGCTGCTTTGCTGGGAAAAAAAAAGTGAATATATTGATTCCAAGGTAACTCCCATTGTTTTATGATATATAAAAAATAAAACAGGTCGTTGTGATAAGGGAAGTGATGGATGGAAATGCCCCTCCAGAGAACAACTTTTGAGTAAGATCTAAATGATAGGAAGCCACATGAAAAGAAGCCAGTACACAGAAATCATGAGGAAGCAAAACCAGACAATTAGAAACAGAAGATAGGTAAAAACAGGTGGAGAGAAGAGACAGAGAACTCAACTAACCAGAAGGGCTGTTGGGTTTCCAGAACTATTGCTTGAATTTCGACTTCTAGGACCGCTGTTGCCTCCTGAATATGTGCATAAGTAGATGCATATGTTCCATTTGCCATCTTTATTCTGTCATAATATATTCCTGTCTCTCTAGCATCTAATGATCTGTTGATCTAACTATCCATCCACCTAATCATTTTCATATTGTGGGACAGTTAGACTGCTGCCAGTTTTTAGCAATACAAGGAGCAAGACAGCAGTGAACATTCTTGTACACACTTTATCATGTACATGGTATGGGATTTTCGCATCTACCTGGAATTGAAACCGCTGGATGGTAAAGAATGTCTACCATTAACTTTATAAAAATTTGCAAAATTGTTTTCCAAAGTTTTTACAAATAAATATACTTCTCCACAAGAAATGTATACTTGGCATTATCAGACTTCAAAATTTTTCCAATCTAATGGGTGTGAAATGGTATCTCATTATTATTCTAATTTACATTATCTTAATTATTAGACATTACAATTAGGGAGGTACCGTTTCAAAAGCTTATTGGCTATTTGGATTTCCTTTTCTTCAAACTGCTATTTGTTTGCCAGTTATTCTACTGGGTGATTAACTTCCTTATTTATTAGTAGTATCCTGAATATAAATACCTTTTTGATCACACACATTGCAAATATCTTATCTTTTTATGGCTTGTCATTTATCTTCATGGTATTTTCAGTCATGAGGTTTCAAATTTTAATGTTTTCAAATTTATCAATCCTTTTTCCTCATAGTACGTGCTTTATGAGTCTGTTTAGGAATCCTTCTCTAACTTACAATCATAGAGATCTGATTCTATATTTTCTGACTGTTTTATTCATTTACATTTATTAACTACTACAGCAAGGGAGTATGTTGACTGACAAAAATACAAATATGAACTAAAGTCCACAATTTATATTCAGGTTCACTCTTTGTATTGCATAGTTCCGTGAGTTTTGACTAATTTATAATGTCATGCATCCACCATTATAATATCATATAGAATAGTTTCATTGCCCTAAAAATCTCCTATGCTCCATTCTTCCCTTCTTGTGACTTGATCCTACATTTCTTTTCATCATTCAATAATGTTCCATTTTATGGATGTAGCAGTTTTTATTGTACATTCATCTATTTTCTTGGTTGCTCCAATTTTTGACAGTTATGAATAAAGGTGCTAGAAACATTAGTGTGCAAGTTTCTGTGTGGACATAAGTTTTCAGGTCATCTGGGTAGGTACCAAGGAACATGACTGCTAGATTGTATGGTAAGACTATGTTTAACTCCGTAAGAATCTGCCAGACTGTCTTCCAAAGTGACCGTACCATTTTGCATCCTACCAGCGATGATAGTTCCTCTTCACATCTTCATAGCATTTGGTTGGTTGTGTTTTGGATTTCAGCTATTCCCATAGATATGTAATAGTATCTCATTGTTTAGATATTGAATATGTTTTCATATGCTTTTGTGCCATCTGTATATCTTCTTGGTGAGATATCTGTTCTGATCTTTTGCCCATTTTAAAATTGGGTTTTTCTATTGTTAAGTTTAAAGAGTACTTTGTATAGTTTGAATAGAAGTCTTCTATTGAATATGTTTTGCAAACATTTTTTTTTCCAGTCTGTGGCTTGTCTTTTCATTCTCTTAACTATCTTTTGCAGAGCAAAAGTTTTTAATTTTAATGAAGTACAAGGTACCAGTTTTCTTTCATGGGTTGCGCTTTTGATGTTGCATCTAAAGAGTAACTGCCAAACCCAGAGTCACCTAGATGTTCTGTTACGTTGCTTTCTAAGAGTTGTATAGTTTTGTGTTTTATATTTATGTCTACGATCCATTTTAAATTACTTTTTGTGAAAGGTGTAAGGTCTGTGTCTGGATTCTTTTTTTTTTTTTTTTTGCAAGTGTATATCCAGTTGTTCTGGCACCATTTATTCAAAATTTGAATTGCCTTTTTCCTTTGTTAAATATTAGTTGACAGTATTTGTGTGGATCTATTTCTGGACTCTATTTTGTTCCATAGATCTATTTATCTATTCTTTTGAGAATACTACACTGTACTACATGTCTTTTTTTCTTTTCTTTTCTTTTCTTTTCTTTTTTTTTGAGACAGAGTCTCACTCTATTACCTAGGCTGAAGTGCAGTGGTGTGATCTTGGTTCATTGCAACCTCCACCTCCCAGGTTCAAGTGATTCTCCGGCCTCAGCCTCCCAAGTAGCTGAGATTACAGGTGCCTGCCACCACGCCCAGCTAAGTTTTATATTTTTAGTAGAGACAGTGTTTCACCATGTTGGCCAGGCTGGTCTCAAACTACTGACCCCAAGTGATCCACTCAGCTTGGCCTCAATACTACACTGTCTTGATTACTGGAATGTATACTATTATTTTTTTCTTTTTTTAGACAAGGTCTTGTTCTGTTGCCCAGGCTTGGGTGCAGTAACTTGATCATGGCTCACTGCAGCCTCAATCTCTTGGGCTCAGGCAATCCTCCTGTCTCAGCCTCTGAGTAGCTGTGACTACAGGTGTGCACCACCACACCTGGCTAATTAAGTTTTTTTTGGAGAGATGAGGTCTCACTGTGTTGCCCAGGCTGGCCTTGAACTCCTGGGCTCAAGTGAACCTCCCGCCTCAGCTTCCCAAAGTGCTGGGATTACAGGCATGAGCCACTGCACCCAGCTATACTGTCTTCAAGTCTGTTTTCTGACTTTGTTTTTCTTTAATATTGTGTTGGCTACTCTGGCTCTTGTGACTTTGCATGTAAACATTAGAACTGGTTTGCTGATATCTACGACATAACCTGGGGTGATTAGAATTAAATCCGTAGATTAGGTTGATAAGAATTGATATTTCTTGCACATTTTTAAAGTTTTGCTTTTAACATTTAGGTTTTTAATCTTCCCCAAATTAATTTTTATGCCTAATAAGAGGGAGGGATCAAAATTTTTTTCTCATACAAAAAGCAACTGTACCACTTCTGTTCATTGATCAGTCTGGACTTTCTCATTAATTTGTAATGGTACTTTTGTTATATACAAAGTTCTCATATGTGTATGGGTTTTGTTCTGGGACTTCATTATGTTCTAGTAGCTTATGTGCCCATACCTAAACCAATATATAATACATCCTGGTAGGATTGGTCCTCCCAATATATTCCCTCATCTTACCTGTCCCCATTCCTCTCTCCCCAATTACAGCACTTTTCTTGGACCTTAACTTTTGATATGAATTTCAATGTCATTTTAACAAGTTCAGTAAAAAAACCCTTTTGAGATTTTAACTGGAACTGCATTATATGTACTGATTAGTTCAGGGAAAATTGAGTCCTTTATATTAATCTTTTCTCATTTATGAATATGGTTCATTTCTCCATTAATCTTATCCATGGATCCTGTACATTTTTGTTACTTTTTTTCTCAGGTACCTAACAGTTGTTTTTCTTTTTCTTCTACTTGTTAATGGACTCTTATTTACCATTACAAACTAGTGCAGTTTGCAACATAATTTTAAATTAAATTATTTTACAATTCTTAAAGTTTTAAAATTCTTAAAATGTCAACTGCTTAATAAAACTACATTTTATACAAAAATGCAAGGGATACTATCTGAAATGTGAAAGTATTAGTATATTTACGATTTCTCCCCCAAGTGGAAGGAACACACACTCTAATGTTTGTAGCAGAAAATTATGCCTAAATATGGCAGGGCGCGGTGGCTCATGCCAGCGAGGCATCGCGCCCTGCCTATAATCCCCAGCGCTTTGGTAGGCCGAGGTGGGTGGATCACCTGAGGTCAGGAGTTCGAGACCAGCCTGGCCAACGTGGTGAAACCCGTCTCTACTAAAAATACAAAAATTTGTTGGGCGTGGTGGCACGCACCTGTAATCCCAGCTACTCGTGAGGCTGAGGCGGAAGAATCGCTTACACCCGGGAGGCGCAGGTTGCAGTGGGCCGAGATCGCACCATTGCACTCCAGCCTGGGTGCAGAGTGAGGCTCCGTCTCAAAACAAATAAAAACAAAAAGCAAGCAAAAAAACCCACTAAATTTGAAAAATGTTAAATCAACTTCTTTGCTGTTTTATAAAGCTCCATTTCCACCCCTCTTTTTAGTTTAGGAAGTTTACCGTTATAGGTGAAGTAATTATTTTGTGAATTACAAAGGTAAGTAGGTTCTTTCTTTAACAATCAGGATGTAAACTTAATGCTGGTGAAGTAATTAAACATTTTGAATGTTAATGAAACTCAGTCCAGTTAAGGGTTTTATTTACTACTAACAAACGTATTCAACAAGTACTAAGTGCTGCAGGGAATCCCAGACCGTTTTCCTCCATCAAAAAGGAAAATTAGGAGGCCCCAATACTTTACTTGTAGCTTATCCAGTTTCTACCATTCCCTGTAAGGCACTGAGACGCAAGATTTCATGGCCCACTCGGGGCACCCTGGCACGGACATCGGGTCGTTCTAGTGTTGAGCTTCAAAACTATTCCTTTCCTTCCCTTTCTTCTATATACCAGACTCTAACCTGTTCTCCCCAGCTTCGAATTATTCTCTGTATGGTCGAACATCTTACTCCACAAATAACTTAAGTGTTGCAGTTGTCTTACCCAAATACCCGAACTCAGCTTGTCCCGAGTACTGCGATCCCGTGTACTCTAATGGGAATACAGTTAACCAGGCTAGTATGAGGTCCCCAGTACACAGCAGCTCCAAGATCAAGGCGACTGAGTAACACTGCTTGCCTAGACTCAGCACAAGTTCGGAGAGTGATCCTAGGGTTATTTTAGAACGTGTCCCTTGCTTCCCACAAAAATTCAGTCTTTAACTCAGCCCGGATGCCCACGATCTTTCGGATCAGGTGAGCTAAAGCTTCAATGCCTTGAGGGGCTTGGCAGGGCTCGGGCTCATCCCGGAGAAGCAGCCCCGCTTTCCAGACCAGCAGTTCCCAGGGATGGGTGTGTGCTAATCGCAGGCCGACAAGTCCATCGCGGTACAGCGGTTCCATTGTGACGGAAGGCGAGAAACCCCGCCTCCGCCCCCTGACGCAGCGCAGGCCCCGCCCCGCGCGTGACGCCAGCGTCAGGCCAGCCCCGGCATGCTCTGCGGCCGCCCGCGGTCCAGCGCCGACAACAGGAATTTTTCCCGAGAGCGGCCCGGGCTCAGTTCAGCTGCTGTCCAGACCCGGATCGGCGACAGTGCCGCCTCCAGACGTTCTCTTGCCGCTCGCCCGCCCGTCCGAGCGCCCCCAGCCCTCCCGCGAGGGCGCCCCGGGACGGAAGGATCCACCAGTCTGTCGGCGCCCGCCGTTCTCGTGGTCGCCGTCGCCGTCGTCGTGGTGGTAGTCTCCGCCGTCGCCTGGGCCATGGCCAATTACATCCACGTCCCTCCCGGCTCCCCGGAGGTGCCCAAGCTGAACGTCACCGTTCAGGATCAGGAGGAGCAGCGCTGCCGGGAGGGAGCCCTGAGCCTCCTGCAACACCTGCGGCCTCACTGGGACCCCCAGGAGGTGACCCTGCAGGTAACGCCCACACCTCAGCTCTGGGTCTCTTATGTCCCTCACGCGGCTGTGGGGGTCCTCACCACAATCGCCTCTGTCCCACGATGACCGAGGAGGACCTAGGGCAACATCTAAGTCCGTTGGGAAGTGACCCTGTATTTCTCACACCTAGGAAGGTCACTCCCCCTTCCCGTCGCAGTTGCTCTTTGAGATTGACCTGAGGGCACATTTTCTCTTTCCAGAAGCGGCTGCGTAAGTGACGCACCCATCCACAGGGGGGAGATTCCTGTTGATAGTTGCCCCTCCTCCCACTCCCCAGTCCACGGTCACTGCAAAATGAACCTCTCCACTCCCCTTGCACGGGGTCCTCGACTGCCTCCTCCCGTCCCACCAGTAATGCAGTCATTAATCCTCTCTGATCTTTTCCTTCCTCTCCCCTCCCCCTGCGATGTGCTTTCATTGATGCCTCACACTGCGTTTTGTCTTCCCAAACCCTCCGATTGGCGAGCGTACTCTATTCCCAAAGCAATGACCACGACCACGCATCGCTAGGTCGGTTCTTAGGTAGCACCACACACATTGTTTTGTTTGAGTCGATATTTCTGAATTATTAAAGTCGTCTTAGTGAAATTAATACCTGATACTAGAAGGAGCAGTGGTTTGTGACTCTTTCCTTTTCATGGGACACCGTATTGATAGATAGAGAAAAAATTGGGAGGAGAAAAATCCCTGAGACTCTAGGAGTTTTCTGATAAGTTGGAAGTTATGATTTCCACTACGTGATTTTTTTTTTTTTGAATACTAATTTGTTTTTAGCTTTAGTTTCAGGAACTAGATACGAAAATAGATCTCATTTTCTCCTTTTCCCTTGCAAACAACAAAAAAACCCAGTAATTTTCGAGGCTGGGATATTTGGGATTTGTTCTAAATCTGAGCAATAATGTAAGAACATTCATTTGAATTAGCCAAACCATCTGCCTCGTTTTGATGACTAATTTATTCACCAGTATTTGTTGATTTATTTGCTAAATTCTTTGCTAAACTAGCCAGCCACCCATACAGAGATGAATAAAACATGAGCAGTGCCTAGGGCTCAGAGCAGTTCCTGACACTTGGGTTTTCACGCGTTAGTTTCAGTTCTTACTGCCTAGAAGAGTTTTTAAGCAGCTTAAAAGGACCCGTATGTTTTGGAAAAGAAACTGTTAGACAACACATTTTGAAATTTAAGGGAGTATTTGTTAGCCGAGTATACAGGAAATAGTGAACGCGAAGTGATTTTTATGTCATTTAAAAAATATATTTCCTTTAAAGGAAATGCATCTTCCAAATTGAAATTCAGTACTTGTTTAGTTTATCAATTTATTTGTATTTTATTATATAAGGCTCTAAAATTTATTAAGATGATTTATTTTCTGGCAGTCATTTACACATAAAACATTATTAATTAAAGAGTGCTACATCCTGGTAAACTCCAGCGTTGGCAGATCAGTTACTTTTAAGCAGTGACTTTAAAGTTTGAAGCTTTGAAGACTGAAATTTCCTTTGATGTATTTGTCTGTAGAATAGTAATGATAGCTACTGTGGGGTTAGGTAAGTTATATTTTTTTATTTTAGTCGTCCAAACAACCATATTAGGTAGACACTATCTCTTTTTTAAGTGAAACTCAGTGAAGTAAGCCAGGATGTAGGTAAAAAAGGGCAAAATGTAGTGACATTAGACTGTTTTTGCTTGTTGGAAAGTAACTACGTGTGATTAAATATTGGTTTCTTGTAGCAACTTTTAACATAAAGACCTTTGGGTTTATAATCTGAATTTTTAATATTTGTAAGTGCAGGTAAATACAACCATTTATTTTTCCCTAAGATGATTATTAGTTAGAAATACATTCCCTCCATGTGCAAGCAAAGCTTTGGTCTATAAGCTGGCCTAAAAGCATCTGCTAAGCTGAATTGATGAGTTCACCTTTCAGCTCAATAGATCTGGCGCCTTGCATTCTAGGTCATTACAAACTCTACTTTCATAATGCTTCAGAATTTCTTTAAATTCTGAAGTAAATTTCTTTCAGAATTTCTTTAAATTCTGAAGTAAATTTCCTTCAGAATTTCTTTAAATTCTGAAAGTAAATCTCAATGGAAATATTTTCTTTTGAGATTTCATTGTATTTCCCTTGAAACAGATACAAATCATACCTCACATTTCGGAAGAAGTATGTATTATATAGTTGACAGAATATAATGTAATTTTAGAGCAGTCGAGTATCAGTAATTTAGCCTGTTTTTTTTTCTCAGTATTTTTCTAACATTTTTGTATGTTTAAGATATACTTGAAGTATACCTTAGAAACTTACTGTAGTGATACTTATCTGGTGATTGATTATTCCTGCAAGCTGAACTATCCAGAACATATCAGAAAATAAAAAGAAAAAACAAGCTAAAAAAAGACTAGAGTCAAAATGATAGAAAGCCTAGTCTTTGCTCGAAACTTGTGGGCACATGCAATAATATATCTCATTTTAGATAGAATTCGTGTTCTTACTAGATTAAAAGAATAAAGTATAAAGGAGGTGGTGAGGTTTTCAGAGTATAGTAACAGAATAGGCAGAGTAAATCTAAAACAACAATACAGCCACAGTGCTTTGTATTTAATAGTCCTTTACTGTTTATAAAGCACTTTTCACATACATTCTCCCAACTATCCTGTGAGGTAGATGTAGATGGTACTGTTAATATATATTATATAGTTAATGAAACTGAATTTGCTGTTTACAAATGGCAGATCTGAGATGAGAAACCATCTTATGAATTACTGTTCTTTGACCAAGAGTTTTGTTTGTATATTATGATTAAGGCAGGGAAAGTGCTTCTGTATAAAATTAATTTCTTAAAAGCTTTGGCTCATAAAAAGATTCTACTTTCAAGTTCCCTTGAACATAAATTTGCATTACTTTTTTCATATGTGATACCATTTTAGGAAAAAGGGATCACTTCAGCTTTCCTTTAGGATAGTGACTTTTGTTGTGTAACAACTCTCTAACTTACTTGAAGATTTGGATTTTTAATTTTTAATACTTTTCTTTGGATAGTCATTGTATAAAGGAATAAAGAATCAAGTCACGTCTCAGGTCCAAAATATTTCTCAATGGACTCTTAAAATTGTTTTTCATTTTCTGAAGAGCTGATGAATTAGTGTTTGGAATATTCCAGTTATGTTGTCTCAGGATCTTTCTGTTTGCTGTATTAAGCAATGTTGTTTTTCTCGCTAACTTGTCACTGTGAATTTTTCTATTACTTGGAACTTATAGTAGATAATGACAAAGGCTTCATAGGTAGGATATTAACACCATAATTATTATTTAACCTTACAAAACTAATGTATTTATTCCTTTACTGGGTCTAAATGAGATTGTTTGCTATATGGTACCTTATAGCAACTTTGTTTTTCAATAACAAAGTGTTATTTCAATAACAAAGTGTTACAGTACTCAAGAGCATGAGGTTTGAACACAGTGCTAGTTTTGAGTCCAGATTCTGTACTTTACTAGCTTTGTTACCCTGGTCAAATCATTAAACTTCCTATCCCAGTATCCTGAGCTGTAAAATTGATCCAGTAGTTGTCCCTACCTCAATGGGTTATTGTGAGGGTAAAATAAATGCTATCTTTCATGATAATCGTTATTGCTGCTGAGCACCTACTATATATTGGATGCTTGAATCAAAAAACAAACATTTGCTCTTTGAAATTCCTAGTCCGATGGGGAAGACAAATAAGAAAATTATAACAACGTAATGTTTATGGAATGAACATTCAAATTTAGTTCACATGCAAAGATTACACAAGAAGTTTCAAAAATGTACTGTTCTTTCTGCTTTACTACAGGTTTTTGCATGTTTTTGAATGCATGTTTTTAAAAATCTTTTCATTATATTTTGTAAGCATATGTGAACTCTCATGGAAACTTGTGTTTGTGTTAGGTTGTGTAGCTACACAGCAGTTTTCATATCCTTCCTCTTTCTAACAGTGTTGGAGGTAGTTACCTAAATAGTCTATTAAGAACCTGTAACCACTCTTAATATTGATAGTTAATATTTTATATTGGTCTTTGTCTTAAAGGAAGAAGAAAAAGCCAGATCTATACAATTGCTCTATTAAGTTATGTCTCCATTAGTGTTCTAATATAATAATCGATTTTCTCTTCTGTTTTTAAAAAAATGAGTTTGTTCCTTTCAGCAGTAGCTTCTGAAAAGTCTTAGGTAAGCTAATATATTAAGTTACAGCTAATTTTTTAATACATTAAAAAAGTAAACAATATATTAGTTTACTTTCCCTAAGAATTATAGGAAATCTTGAGTCCTGTAGATACGAATAAGGAGTCATAGTTTATATTCAATGTAACTTTTAATATTAGTGGTTATATCCAGTTTTCCGTTTCCTATTCCCTCCCTGTTTTCAGCATTTTAGAATAATAAAGTATATAATGTTTAATAGACGCCCATCAAAAACATGAAAAGTTTGTTAGGCTCCCATGTATTTTATTAAGATGTGACTATGCAGTCAGGAGCCTAAAGTGCTAGTTTGTTTTCATGTATAATAGCCGTGTAACTTGGACTATGTAAACTGCATCACGTCTTTTTGGGGACTGAGCATAATATGGAAAGAGGATGGTTTTTCAATATTATTTCCAGCCGTTTGTAACCTTTGGCAAGTTTTAAAGTCCCTATAAAATGGGATTACCTTGGAAAATAGTCATGAGAATTCAATGATATACCTACAATTACACATAGTATGTTTTGGTACTATATTCCTCCACCTCTCATTTCCAATTCTCCCATCCCAACTGAGAGAATTGTGAGCTCCTAAAATTCAGTAATTCTGACACATGTTTTTTGTACTAGGTATAATGCTAGTTTTCAGTAAGAGTCCTTGGACAACTAACTGTAGCCCAAGGTAGGCATGGAAGAATGTAGGACAGAAGGCTTCATAGAAGTGGGGGTACCTGAGCTAAGCTTTGAAGGGTAGATGAGATCAGACTGAAAGGAGAAACATTTCTGAGCAAGGAAAACTGTCTCACAAAGGCAATGAATATAGACTTTGAGCAGCTTACTCATCATTTAGGACATCATGGGAAGCCACTGGATGTTTTTATTTTTGTATTTTATTTTATTTTTTTTGAGACAGAGTCTCGCTGTCGCCCAGGCTGCAGTGCAGTGGTGTGATCTCAGCTCACTGCAACCTCCACTTCTGGGGTTCAAGTGATTCTCTCGCCTCAGCCACCCAAGTAGCTTGGATTAGAGACCTGCGCCACCATGCTTAGCTAATTTTTGTATTTTTAGTGGAGTTAGGTTTCACCATGTTGGCCAGGCTGGTCTCGAATGCCTGACCTCAAGTGATCCAACCACCTTGGCCTCCCAAAATGCTGGGATTACAGGCGTGAGCCACCACGCCTGGCCTGGACATTTTAAAGCAGGTAAATTATATCACGTATTAGAGAAGTGACAGGCAGGAATGTAGAGAAGGGTTATTTGAGGGAAATGTTTTAAATTGGGAAATAAGTCATCACTCAGAACGTAGGTTTTGAAACTGGTGATTACCATACATTAATAGGATGCCAAATCAATACTGTCTTAAGACCATTACAGTTTAAAAAGATGAGTTAGAGTACGTAATTGTAGAGGATACATCAGACAGCCTTGCAAGTAGTAAGGTAAGTATTCTTTTTTTTTTGAGATGGAGTTTTGCTTTTGTTGCCCAGGCTGGAGTAGTGCAATGGTGTGATCTCAGCTCACCGCAACCTCCGCCTCATGGGTTCAAGTGATTCTCCTGCCTCAGCTTCCCGAGTAGCTGGGATTACAGACACCTGCCACCACGCCCGGCTAATTTTTGTATTTTTAGTAGAGACGGGATTTCTTCATGTTGGTCAGGCTGGTCTTGAACTCCCAACCTCAGGTGAGCCACCTGCCTCGGCCTCCCAAAGTGCTGGGATTACAGGCGTGAGCCATTGCACCCAGTGATACGTATTCTTTTGTGAAGCGTGCTTTAGTTTTATATAAAAGTATCTATGTACTGCCGGGCGCGGTGGCTCACACCTGTAATCCCAGCACTCTGGGAGGCTGAGGCGGGTGGATCACAAGGTCAGGAGATTAAGACCATCCTGCCTAACTCAGTGAAACCCTGTCTTTACTAAAAAATACAAAAAATTAGCTGGGCCTGGTGGTGGGCGCCTGTAGTCCCAGGTACTCAGGAGGCTGAGGCAGGAGAATGGCGTGAATCTGGGAGGCAGAGCTTGCAGTGAGCCGAGATAGCGCCACTGCACTCCAGCCTGGGCGACAGAGCGAGACTTCGTCTCAAAAAAAAAAAAAAAAAAAGTATCTATGTACATATTATATCAAATGATAAATATATTTCTTCCTGTGTATTGCATTTAAAAAACTTGAGGAAATAATTTGAGAGAGACTGTTGCATTAGTCCAGACAAGAGGTGCTGGGGCCCAGATTAGGACAGATGAGATGGAAATAAGGTACAGATTTCACATTTCAGAAAATAAATGTGCAGGACTTGTTAATTGATTGCAGGTTAGGGAAGAAGATTAAGGTGTTTTTTGTGGGGGAAGGAGTGGATGACAGAGATAGGGAAGTAGTAGAAGACCTTTATTTAAGAAATCAGAGGTTCTATTTCTCTTTATTTTGTTTTCTAAGGAGTTATTTTACTCTTTGATATACCAGAATGGCTATAAATACATTTTTAACATTCTTTTAAAAATTTAAAAAAAAAATAGCAAACATGTAGAAAAATGGACGAATCATAAATTGTTGTAAAACGTTTACCCACCCCAACCCAGGAAAAGAAAACTAATTTCCAGCAACCGAGTGTCTTCATTTTCCTTCTTAGTCTTGATCTCTCCCTCCCTCTAGTGGTAATCATAATAGCAGATTTTTTTTTTCTAATTAACAAAATAGAATGTTTTGAATTAGTTATTTTTTTAAAGTAAGTACTCTGAGAAAAATAATAAGTGCATGAAGGTCTTTGTACAAGAAACGATATGAACAGGAAATAATTTAGTTTTACTGAAAGGTTGTACCACGACTGAATAGGAGAAAAAAAATCAGTTTCCTGTCATCAATATTCTATTCACAACTGTTTTATTTTTATTACCGTCTACTTCTCCTAAACCTATTTTACATATTTGCAATCATATATATAATTTTATATTCTTTTTTTCACTAGCCCTTTATAAACATTTTCCCATGTTTGAATGGGAGTATAATTTTTGATAGTCACAAACCTAATATTTGATGATCATGTTAAACATAATGTGACTTAGTTATTATTTATTATTTTTTAAATTTTTACTTTTTTTTTTAAGGGATGGGGTCTCGTGCTGCCATCCAGGCTGGAGTGCAGTGATGCTATCATAGCTCACTGCAGCCTTGTACTCCTGGGCTCACGCGATCCCTTCTACATCAGCATCCAGAGTACTTGAGACTAAAGGTGCATGCCACCATACCTGCCTAGTTTTTACCTTTTTTGTAGTGATGTGGTCTTGCTGTGTTGCCAGGCTGGTCTTGAACTCCTGGCCTCAAGTGACCCTCTTACCTTAGCTTCCCAAAGTGCTGGGATTACAGGTGTGAGCCACTGTGCCTTGTGTCAGTGTTTTGCCTCTTTTTGAATTTTATATAATGGCATCATATGAAATATGTATTTTTTTAAAATTTTGGTTTGGCATAGGCCCAGATTTTGAGAGATTTATTCAAGCGTGTATGGTTATTGTTCTTTTCCATGACTGACTATCATTCCATTTTAAGAATACACCTCGATTTATTTGTCTCCTACTGTTAATGAACACTTGGGTTGTTTTCATGTTTTGACTATCACAAATTATGCTTCTTACAAATACACTTTTTTTGAACACGAATATCCATTTCTGTTAAGTGGATACCTAGAAGTAGACTTTCTGAGTCATCTAGTTTGTGTATTTTCAGCTTTGTTAGATGCTTTCAGTTTTCTGAAGTGATTGTCCCGGTTTATATTCCTAATAGCAATATGTGAGAGTTTCAGTTATTGTATATCTTTACCAGTAATTGCTATTGTCTGCCTTTATTTTTTTCTTTCTGGTGGGTATTGGAGTATCTTATTCCAGGTATAATTTGCATATTCCTGATAACTGCTGTTTTGTGAAAGGGCCATATATGCAAAGCAACCTCTAAATGTGGAAGAAGCTGAGAAACCAAAAAAGGAGGCAGACAAATCCAGTTCGTTAGTTTTGGGTGATTTACTAGGGGAAGTTAGATGCAGAAGTGTGGTCTTGGGTGGCTACAAAACAGGTAGATCTCTACCTCACAACCCCTCAGACCCAGGTCTTATGTCTTGGGGAAAGTATGCATGCTCTGGAAGGAATGTGTAGGTGGCTATGGGTGTCACAACTTACAATTTCTGCAACCCAGCATCAAGGGTTGTTTTGGGTGAAACTTACAATGAATGGACATTTCTACAGAAAGACATTTTTTAGGCATTCTTGGACAAGGGTTAGTCAGAAGTTACATGGTAGATTAACATTTTAAAATAAAGTTGCTCTTGTTTCTACAATTAGTGCATCTTTTTTCTGTGTGTGGGGGTTTTTTTTGGATGTGTTCTATTTTGAGGTTCCTGTTCAAGCCTTTTGCTGATTTTTCTGTTGGATTATCTGATTTTTTCTCAATGATTGGTAGATGTTGTTTATGTATTCTAGATGAGTCATCTCTTAGAAATATGTTTTCAATGGTTTGTAGATATTCTTTATATATTCTAGTTGTGTCCTCTTTTAGAAATAATGTTTTCACGTATTTTTTCTGCTTTGTGGCTTACATTTTCTTTTTTTTTTTTTTTTTTTTTTTTTGAGACAGTCTCATTCTGTTGCCCAGGCTGGAGTGCAGTAGCGCGATCTAGGCTCACTGCAACCTCTGCCTCCCGGGTTAAAGCGATTCTCTTGTCTCAGCCTCCTGAGTAGCTGGAACTACAGGCACACGCCGCCACGCCCGGCTAATTTTTGTAATTTTACTAGAAATGGGGTTTCACCATATTGGTCAGGCTGGTCTCAAGCTCCTGACCTCAGGTGATCCACCCACCTCGGCCTCCCAAAGTGCTGGGATTATAGGCGTGAACCACTGCGACTGCACATTTTTATTCTTAATATTGTCTTTTGATAGTCTTAAGACTAACTTTTCAATTTTTTAATGGATAGTATGTTTTGTGTCTTGAACAAGAGATCTTTTCCAGTGCCAAAGTTATGAAGATATTCCTATTTTCTTCTAGAAGCTTTATTATTTCATATTTTACACTTTGATGTATAAGCCATCTGGTTTATAATTGATTGTTATGTATGGTTTGAGGTGGAGGGGTTATGATTCATTTTTTTCCCAAATGGCTGTCGGTTGATGCAGTATCATTTGTTGAAAATACTTCCCCATTGCAGTGTCACCTTTGTCATAAATCAGATGGCATTATATGTGGATCTGTTTATGAATTCTGTTCTGTTCTTTTTTTTTTTTTTTTTGAGACATAGTCTCACTCTGTCACTGAGGCTGGAGTGCAGTGGCGTAATCTCAGCCCACTGCAGCCTCACCTCCCGGGGTCAAGTGATTCTTCTGCCTCAGCCTCCCCAGTAGCTGGGATTACAGGTGCCCGCCACCATGCCCTGCCAATTTTCTTTTGTATTTTTAGTGGAGATGGGGATTCACCATGTTGGCCAGGCTGGTCTTGAACTCCTGGCCTCAAGTGATCTGCCCGCCTTGG